>NW_026623100.1:14804243-15114904 GCF_023065955.2 Ursus arctos
TTGTAAGTTGAGAAGGAAGATGTGCTTGATAAAACAAACTGAAACAATGTAGAAGTACATGAAGTAAAAAAATGAGTATCTTCCTTCCATCCTACCCTCCATCAGAAAAGAGAATTACAGGGCGCCTGGGTGGCTCAGTCGTTAAGTGTCTGCCTTCGACTCAGGGCGTGATCCCGGCGTTCTGGGATCGAGCCCCACGTCAGCCTCCTCCGTTGGAAGCCTGCTTCTTCCTCTCCCACTCCCCCTGCTTGTGTTCCCTCTCTTGCTGGCTGTCTCTATCTCTATCAAATAAATAAATAAAATCTTTAAAAAAAAAAGAGAGAATTAATAGTTAAAAGTTTGGTGTATATGCTTCCAGAAGATTTCCTATGCCTGTAAAATTACATAGACAAATACGTCATCCATTCATATATGCAGAAATACATGCATATATAGTATGAGTTATTTTAATTAGAATTATTTTAACTATACTTTTATAATTTCCTTGTTATAAAAAAACTCAAATATATTACAGCCAGCTTTTGAAACATCTTTTATTGTTACCATTTTAGATATATATTAAAATGGTCTAATAAATCCCTTCCCCCAGCTTCAACATTTGTCAATACATGTGGCCAATCTTGTTTCACCTCTGCCCCTCCCCATTGCTTCCTCCCAGCAGGATTTTCTAAAGAAAGTTCCAGACACCATACACTTTGTCTTAAATATGTCAAAAGAACACTTAAAGAAATACAACCACAATGCTGTTATCACATTAAAAAGCATGAATTCCTTCATATCATCAAGTATGTAGTCAGTGTTCAAATTTTTCCAGTCTTGTAACAGCTGATGTGTTTGAATCATGATTTCAATAAGGCCAATATATTGCATTTGCTTGATGCTTTTTAAAGTCTCTTTTCTTTCACAGATTTCTACACTCTCCTTTTCCTTTTTGTTTTTTTCCCATTCATTTGTTGAAGAAACTAGTCATTTGTCCTGTAAAGTTTTCCACATTCTGGATTTTGCTGATTGTATGGTGTCTTTTAACCTGTTCCTCTGTCCCTATATTTCTTGTAAGCAGGTGGTTAGTTCTAGGGGCTTGAGCAGAATCAGATTTGATTTCTTGGCCAAACGATTGGAGCCACGTAAGCAGGGGAATGAAATGACCAGGAGCAAGAGTGGTAGTGTCAGGAAAGAAAGAGACAATTTCTCTTTCTCAGCCTCCCCAAGCAATCCTTTGGGTTTGCTCTCTGTAGATGCAGGTGGGAGACAAAGGGGAGATTGTCCCCAAACCTCCATAGTGTTGGCTTCAGGGATGCTCAGTTGCTGGGCGGAGGGGTCTCACATTACCAGAACCTTCCATAGGCGCCATATAACTCTACCGACCAGCAAGTGGCTGTCTCACACAGGAGTCCATAGCTTTCTCCTCTCATGGTTTTGCACTGGCTTTCTTCCCTTCTTCCCACAAATCCTATATCTCCACTTACACACACACAAACACCCCATAAAAATGCTTTTCTCTCTCCTTCTCAGCCAGTTTCTCCAGATGACACTGCTGAGCCACCAAGGACAGCTTAACTGTCTCAACTCAGAGCTAGGAAAAACCTGGACAGTGTTTGCAGAAATTGCGAGTGCTCTTGAAATGCTTTATGTGTGGTATCACACACTTCTGCAGAAGAACCACTTAATTTCAAAATTAAATGACTAGCTCTGAATCTTACTTCCTACCCCATTCCTAGAAACTCATCTTCAGCCACATTTTTCTTAAATGATCATTCCCAGTTTTTCAGTAGCTTTGACTGGCTTTCCCTCCCCCAACCATGGGAATAAGTTGCATTTCTGAAAGATAATTTGATTGCTCTTTTCTATTAATCAGAGACCTGGTCCCAAAGCTGCTCATCACCAGCAGCAAATGCAAGGTCTATACACGAACATGATGTGAAAGCAGCTAACCTGATCATTTAACTTGCTGAGTAGACTTATCTCAGTGAAATGTATACTTTTCTTTTGGCCTTCTGAAATACTGAAAGTTGTTCCTTATCATCACTGTCCTGAGCTTCTAGGAGTCTGTGCTACCACGGGGTAACTTGTCGTAGTTGCTGGATTCATCAACCTTCTTGCCGGAGAGAACCACAGAAGATAACCTGGTTCAGGGTTCTGCCTGATCTCTCCCTCCCCAGTCCCTTCACTTAAATATATAATCTGAACCCTAGATGAGTTATATCATTTATCAGAATCAATTGGTAACAAATGGAAGTGAGCTTTGAGCCTAGTCTTTGGTTGTGTCTGTTTGAGCTTTGTCAAAATCATTGTATTTTTGATGATTTATCCACAGAGGTGAAGTCCAAAATAAGGGGCCTCTGTCATCGATGTAGTCTGTGAATCGGGGACCGTTCCTCCTTCAGTCTGCCACATAAATTCCTCTTCACTGAGTCAAGAGGGGAGTACTTCCCTGACTGAGCTACCAATGCTTCATCAAGTCTCTTCTTACTGTCCTTTTGTCCACATCCTTCTTCTGACTCTGGCCTGACAAGTACTCACCGGCTCAGCCGCCTACCTCCTGGGAATCTAGGTTGGTTTTGGAGACTGAATCTACGTCCTTTCATGGAGCCAGTGTAGTGCAGTTAAACAAACCCCAAGCACACACTTAGGTTCAAATCCCGAGTCCCTGCCTGGTAGCAGTGTGGTGTTTGGGCAAGTCACTTAGATAACAATCTTCAGTTTCTTTATCTTTAAAACAGGCCGACAATTCCTATCCCAGAGTCGATGTAGCCGTTCCAGACTGTACATCTCCAGCCTTTGGCGTACACCACATGCTTCATAAATGGTTGCCATTGTAACTGTGGAAAGGGAGAGTTGAATCCAGCCTCTAGGGAAGGGGGCATGAGAGAGATCGAAGATAGAAGGCCAGTGTTTTCAGGATAATGTATGCTTTTGTTTGACCTTCAGATTTGGGAAGGGTGGTTGTTTTTTATGAACTACCCACTTTTCTTCCTCACAAGCTTTAAACTGAGTGGAGATAATCAGTGCTCTGTCATATAATCTTTTGAGTGTTTTTTTGGTTGATTGATTATATATACATATATGCACACACACACACACACACACACACACAGCACGGGGTGGGGGAGCTCAGCAAACCTCTGCCCACATTTGGCAGAAGATTTCTGGCAAGTCAGCTGCCATGGTTTCTTCATATCTGAATCCCAAAAGCAAACTGAGTTGGAAGCAGTTCATGAGAAATATCCCCGCCATTGACCTACTCAGGTACTTGCTTCCTCTTGATTATTTCATTACTTTTTGTCCCGGCGAATTTGCTCTTACAGTTTCAAGATAATCAATTTATTTTCATGCGCCTTCCCCATCCAAATTGGATTACAAATATAAATAGCGATGTGCTGGCCCCAGCGGCCAGCGTGCGCTCCCAGGCTGGTGCTTGGCAGCCGGGGTCCTTGGGCAAGCTTGGGCTGTTTGTTTATTTTCAATTGAAGCTCTAAGTGCTGGAATGACTTCCACCTCTTCACACACAGCCATCTCAAAACCCCCTTTGTTCCCGGGTTGCAGAGGACAAATATTCAGGGTTTTCATTCGTTGTGGTAAGAATGCCAGTTCCCTCGGCTTCATCCTGCTGGTAGCTGTTCTGTGGTTAGCCTTTTCATTTATAATTTTTTCTAAATCACTAAGTGCATTTGTGCACACGTACACCCCCACTCACCTCAGGCTGCACCCCAAAGATTGACCTTACTCTTGATAGTTTCATTCCAGGAATAGGAAAATACCACAATGTAACCTTATAAGGAAAATAGGACAAGGTCCCAGGTCGAGAACCATGGTCTCCTTTGCTGGAGTTCAGCTTTGCCCTCACTGAGAATCTCCACCTCTCTTCATTTTCTTTTTATCTCACGTTCAGTTTTGGTTTGGAGACTGTGTGGAGGTAATTTTCGTGCCATTTAATCTCACCTCCAATGACAGATGTAGAATTAAGTGGAATACAAGTTAGGCTCCACATGCTGTCTGGGAACACCGTTTTCCTTGGCGTTCTAGATGCGGGGATTCATTATCCCACCTGACCTCTGTCCACAGGTGATGTTTCTCTTGGTGTGGTCCTTGAACCACCAGCATTAGAGCTTCCAGAAAGTGAGGACTCAGGTCGGAATGTATAATGCGAAGTGTTGGTCTGTGTACAAAATGCCATCTCTGAAGATACGACTGCGGCCCCCATTCATTTCTTCCTTTCTCTTCAAGGCTGACTCCGAACCTTGTCAGAATCCAACCTGCAGGCCACTGTCACTTCGGTTTGGTCATAAATACATTCATCCACACGTACCTCTCTATCTTCAATATCTTTTCGTCGATGCCGAGGTAATTCCGTGCTGACCTTCAAGGAGCTAAGGGTCTAGTTGAAGAGATAAGGTGTGCTCACGTTAAAAGATGAGTAACAGTGGAAGGCAAGGAAGGCTAAGTGCCAATGTGGGATGAAGGGTGTTGCCCTTGAGTGGGGTCCTGAGGAGGGACAGTGCAGGGTGGGAGATAGCAGGAGAGCATCTCTCAGAGGCAGCAGCATGGACAGCAGCTTGCAGTGGGAATGAGGGGCTCCTGTGGCTGAGGAGGGGAGGTGAACCGACCCAAGAAGAAGGAAGAATTGGGTTGGTTGTGAAGGAATGTGAGTCTAAGCTGCCTTTTGGGAAGCTTAAAAGATAATCAGATTAGTTGGGATTTCAGGGAGAAAATTTGGCAAATCAATGCTATAATCAGGATCATGTTAGGATTTGCAAAGTCAGAATCCAATTTCCTAATTTGGCGTCTTCCCCTTTCATTAGTTCAGGGTGCCCAAAATTGTAGATGTCATTCCGCTGGAGGGTCTGGAGAAAAACACAGGTGAAGAGTGGACAGGGTGTTCCAAAAAGGAAAAACAAAACAAATTTTTTTATTATGAAAATTTTCAAAAATATACAAAAGTATGACATTATCATAACTTTTCTTTAATCATGAAAAATCCATCCCCATGAGGCAACACCATGAAGTTCAAGATCAAAACAAAGCTAACCTATGAGGATAGAAATAAAAATGGTGGTTGCCTCCAGTGGGGGGTGAGGGGTTGACTAAGAGGGCAAGAGAGAAGTTTCTGGGATTATGATAAAGTTCTTTATTTTTCTGGGGGTATTGGTGACATAAGTGTATATGTTTGTCAAACTCAGCAAACTGAGCAGAAATGAACACTTCATTGTATACAGTCTACCTCAAAAAGTAAAGCTACTCCTCCCTTTTTGCCCCTAATTTTCTTTCAGTCCTTTTGATTATGCCAGGAAGAAACTGGCTGGAGCTAGTGTGTAATAACATCTAATACTTCTCTCCCTCCCTTTCTAAACAAAGCAGGTCTTAGAAGAATATTATTTTGCTTTCATTGCATTAAAAAATAATTATTTATGCCAGTTGATACTAGCTCTCCTAAAAAGTACTAAAATATTTTTTCTTCAAAAATAAAATTATCTAAGGGAAAGAGAAATAAGTGGCAAGCATGCCGAGTAGAAACTGTAAGGTGGTCTGTGGCTGGCAGACATTCGAGAAATACTAGCAAATGGGGAGTTACTACCTCAGGGTGCCTCCGTGAGACAGAGGAGAAGGGTCTTGCCGCAAAATGATCTGTTCTTATTCACTCAGATGTTACTCGTTGAGTTTGGCTCTGTTTTCTGAACTCATGGGGACAATGCCCCTCAGAGCCAGCAGCACTGAGAGGTGGCTGTCAGCATCCAGGCATCTGTGGTGGGCTGGAGACCAGTCCATCTGGGCCGTGGAAACAGCAGATGCGAGGAGTTCAACTGGAAACAAAACTCTGGCCCGCATCTCACAGCAGCACTGGGTAACTGAGAGGCCCGGCCATGCTGTCTGCTGGAGGAAGACAGAGACAGGCCCCAGAACTTGCCTTGAACCCTCTCCCTTACTCACCTGTTACTGTGACCCAGTGCCTTGTGGGTTCCTGCGGTGGGAACAGGTTACAGCCAGGTCCTGTGGGCCATCGTGGGCCCTCCAAGGACCCGTGGCCTTCCATAGATAACATGCCAAGGATCTTTGTTTGAAATAAACAATGTGTAGGAAACATCAGTGCAGCCCTCCAGGGCCGTGCACATGGCCTTGCTGCTCTGGGCCCTCTGGTGTCTAGGGAGTGTGTGTTGCTGTTCAACCACTCATCCACGGGTTTCCTAGAAAAGCATGCCCGCAGTGAAGTTGGTGTTCCTGACCACCTTCTGCTTCGGGACGCCAGCCTTCCCCCAAGCCCCGCTCTCTCGCTCGGGCTGCTCCTGGGACTTCCCTTCAGCCATTTTATCTTTCAGTTCCATCTGCACAGAACCTGATTTAATTGCAGTGAGACAAGGCAGACCCAGGGGGAGGGGGCGGCCTTCAGGGCACAGAGAGGGTCATCTCGGGCCCTGGAGGCTCGGTGGGGAAGGTGGAGTTTATTGTGTGAGAAGTCAGAGATGAGGGTGAGGTGGCAAGTGTCCGAGTGCAGTGTCAAATAGCAGCAAACCTTCTTAGGGGTTTACCACAGGCCGGTGGGCTCTCAGTGCCACCGAGTCCTCCAGGGACCCCGCAGGACAGCCACTGTCCTAATCCCTGCTTTATAGATGTGGAACCTGTGGGCTCAGGCAGGCAGCTGAAGTCACTTGCATAAAATCACATGGGAATCAGAGAGACAGGATTCAAACCCAAGCAATCTCGTTCCAGAGCCTCACAGTTAACCCTGAAGCCAGTGGTTCTCAACCTCACCCGAGTATAGGAATCACTGGAGGCTTTGGTTCCTGTGTGGATTCCCCAGGTAGTTCCATCACAAACTAGGATCCCAGGGACCTGGGGGGCTCAGTCGGTTAAGCATCTGATTCCTGATGTCAGCTCAGGTCGTGCTCTCAGGGTCATGGGATCGAGCCCCGTGTTGAGCTCTATGCTCAGCAGGGAATCTGCTTGAGATACCCCATCTCCCTCTGCCTCTGTTCCCCACCCCCACTCACATTCCCTCTCTCTCTAAAATAAGTAAATAAATCTTAAAAAAAAAATAGAAAGGAAAAGAAATTAGGATCCCATGGGTTTAGGAATCTGAACAATGAAAGAGATCCTAAGGGAATCTTACCTGCTGGTGGCTTTGGGAAGTTCTGCCCCAGGCCATTTGAAAGTGAGGTGCTGCCCCCCACCCCAGGTGGGAGAGCCCGGGCTCTGATTGCAGGCTTTGCTGGGAGCACCGCTGGCCATGGCTTCCTAACTCCAGCATGTGTCAGCTGGAACATGGCCTTGACTTAGAAGCATGATCAAAATTGGGTTCCAGTTCTATTAGCAGACCTTGGTGGCTTTGGGGATGGGCTTGGGGATAGGAAAGACAGGTAGAATAAAATATAATGGAGGCAGGGTAGGCACTCATGTGAAGGAGGACAGCAGCTAGGGGCTCCACGCTAGTCATCTCCACTGGGTAACACTGGCCACAGAGTCACAGAGGGACCGAGCCTTTGGGTAGGTCTGGGGAGGAGGGGCAGGCATGTCCTTTCCACCTGTTCCAAAACAGGTGTTTTATGGAACTTTGATGGGACTCCAGCTATCAAGAGCCCTTCAACCAGGCGTGTCCCATTTTATTTGTATAATGTATTTGAGTTCCCTATAATATTTCATCGGGAGAAGGGAAAATTTTGAAAACAGCGGCTATACGGTATAAACAAAGGAGACCTGACAAATTGTTTAAGTGTTCAGGGTTCAAGTATTATCCATCCCAGGGTTTTGCATTTAAAAGGTGTGTCCGGGGAGATTGCACCTGGGGGGCTCAGTCTGTTAAGCTTCCGACTCTTGATTTTGGCTCAGGTCGTGATCTCAGGATCGTGAGATGGAGCCTGGCGTTGGGCTTGTGCTCAGTGTGGAGACTGCTTCTGTCTGTCCCTCTGCCCCCATCCCTCTCTTGCTCTCCCTCTCTCTCTAAAAAAAAAAAGAAAAAGAAAGACATGTCCTGATGGTGGGATGTGCGGCCTCAAGGGATGATATTCTCAGCAAGGAGTTGGGCTTGGAGCCCCTGTGCAGTGGAGATACGTTTAAAAGGAGGCCCACCCAGAGCAATGAGATCCTACCAGCCCAGAGTGATTCCCTGGGGTCTTAGCTGTGCCTGATCCTAGGTTTTCCATGAAAACTCAGAGTACCCTGTCTGTGCCCTGGTACATAGAAACTCTGAGCATCAGGGCCATTCACGACCATTTGCCTCCTTCCAACCTGACCATCCTCTGCCCTTGACAGGGAGGGGGAATTCTTGTTGGTTAAGCTAAAGCTTTTCCCGCTTAAATGTCTCCTGCAGAAGTCTGTGGCTACCTGGGATCCTCAGGAAATGAGTCATTCTGGGTGGCTGCGATTTCCGAATAGCTAAAGATTCATCCTTTTAATAGCTCTTGCTTTTTATTATTACTATTTTTGGTGGAAGTCATCACATGTATTTCAGCTTCCATAACCAGGCTGTAATGAACATAACTTGTTTTAAGGGACCCTGGGCTTTTCTTAGATTATTGGTGATATCCTTGGTGTCCCCAGAGTCCTTTCATTAAAGGACCCTGACTTTGATTCTTGTTCGTGCAGTGCCCGTTCTCAGGTTTTCTGCCCGTTCCCTATTAGCCCGCACTCACTGCTCACTGAATCAGGGGACCTGTTTCTGATAGTCTCCCTCCTTTCCACCTGGCCCTTCTATCACTTATAATTTGCTTCATCCTAATCTGCTGTTGCTTTAGAGACCAGATGAATGATCTTGTTTCAGTAGTGTATGAAATGAGGCAAGCGCGGCACGAGGACCCTAGGGATGCTCAGCCTGAAAGGGATGTCCACAGGCATCATGACATCAAATTTAATTGTTCATTCAGATGCCTTTTTTACTTACTTTTTTTTAAGGTAAGCAAAGTAGAGCTGTCCTTTGGATTTTAGAGCTGAAGAAATATACAAAGATAAACTCCCTGAATTCTCCATCTTCACATGTTTAAGGATAAGTCAGTCACAGAAGTGCATCGACCTAGACCAGTGGTCCTCAACCCTGGCTGAATTTTCAAATAATATTCAAATACCAGGACTCAGTTTCATCCCAGACCACTTAAGTCAGAATCTCTAGGAGTGAGATCCAGGCGTTAATATTTTAAAAATATTCTTGGGATTCTAATACGGAGTTTTGGTTGAGAACCACTGATTAGATCCTTCCCAAAGCACCACGCTGAAAAACTGTGTTTCTTTCAGACAGCGGTTCTCAACCTTGGCTGCCCAGGGGAACTAGCTGGAAGATCGAGGAACAGTTTGAAAATGCCCCTGCCAGGTTTTCCTAATGAGCAACCAGGGTTGAGCACCACTGGTTTAAGATATTTGGGCTGTAATGTTTTTTATAAATCTGCATTTTCTGAGAGGCGTGGAAATCTTTTTTTAATGTATCTGTGTTTGTGGAGATAATGGCAACCTTTGTCTTTGGATGAGCTTTACAAATCTAACACCCACGTGGCAGCATTTGTTCATGTTGGTAAGCTAGGAGGGAAAGGAGAACTTCATCAGACATCTGGGACAACACAGATTTGTCTCTGATCATGAGAGTGGAAATCCCAAGAGCAACTATGGATTATAGATCCAGCAGGAGCTCACGAATGGCTTGTGGCAGGATCAGCTTTTGCGATGGCCGCCCGGATAGACAGCTGTCGTGTAACGAGCTCTTTGGTCCTGTCTGTGGTGAAAATTTATATCTGCAAAAATGGATGAGTACATCAATGAGAGTATCAGCCTTCAGCCTTCCGATTAAATGTGCAGCTGGATCAGGGCTGCTGAAGAGGTACATTAGTGCCACGAAATTCTCCAGTGTTGCATGCAAGCAGTGATTTAAATGAGTGTCGGGGTGGGGCGGGCGTGGGGGGAGCATGAGAATCTGTATCAAGGGGCCCGGAATCTGAGAAAACTTGAGGATGCGTGGAGAGAAACCCATGTGTGTTCCCATCTCTTGGTTTTAGATTCTGAAGTTCACTGTTAGGGACTGTGATATATTTAGCCTTGTCATCAGAGCATAGAGCAAGTTTTCAAGGCTTGTAGGATGTATCTATTAAAATAACCTATGTGGCTGAGTAGCTGCTCACCGTAACATTTTTGTTCCACTGAAGTACAATGAGAGGAAATGGGGCTCCAGGAAGTGGCCATTATATCAGGGGATCCAAAACGGCACAGGGCCACTCCAGTATTTACACACATTCTGGCCATTGTGCTTGCAACCTTGGGTAACCCTCCACTTTTTTCTGCTCCTGTTTAATCTTCTGCAGACTTCGAAGGCTACCACACTGAGGAGGGATGTCCTAAGCTCCGGCACTGGGGAAATTGATTTGTGGACACACTTTGTTTGTCTTTTGGTGCCTTCCTTGAAGGCTTTCAAGGTTGTTGATTCTCTAGCCAAGCATCCAACAGTATAACTTTGTCCTCTGGATGGCTGTGGTGGTGGTCGGAGGAGGGGGTGGGCAGCCACTGCTCTGGGAGACCCCAGGCCTGTACTTTATTCAAGGCCTCTATAAAGGTATCTTGACCTGAAGAGGCCGGGCCAGCATTTCCAAACCTTTTGAATATGCTCCTCACCATCTCCAGACCTTCTGCATATACTCCCCACCAGCCCTAATTTTGTGCTTTGTAGCCCCCTCACTTTGGTGATGACGAGAAGGTTTCTAAATTGGCCTGCAGAGATGCCTGTCTCGTCATGGGGCTGGGCGAATAGGTCAAGGTGTCCTACATTCTGCTGACCCTCCCCCTCCCTATTCCCATCTATCAGCTCCCTGATAGATGGGAATCTATTTTAGATATTAGGCTTTCTGATAAAGAAAATCCTGCTACTGAAAGACTGAAATTTCCTGTTTAGAATAACAGCACACTAAAGCTGGAAAAGACCCCAGCTGCTGTGAGTCCAGCTCTTGGGTTTTTGATGGAGAAACGTCACCATTGGCCAGATGGTGGTCTCAGTCCTGAGCCCTTTGCCCAGTGGGACCCACATAGCAGCCCCTTCAGCCCGGTCCTATGCCCACGGGCTCTTGCTTCCTTCTTTCAGGCACCCCTCTGGGCCAATAGGATCCACATTACTCTGCCTTTTGGTAATTCCCTATTTTCTTCCCGTGTCCTTTCTTTTATTTCTTTCTGGAAGAATGGATTGATTGATCTTGAGTAACCAAATAGAAGCCCAAATAAATACCTGCTGGATTAAATCCTAATAGCTTATGCCAAGCAGTTGCACTCTTCTTAAAGACAGCCTTTTCTTAATTTGGGGTACTGTGCTCATGTATGCCCTTGCTGACATTAACGCGGCACTGAAGCTCAGATTCTCAACCCCCAGCTGTAACTCCAGCAGAGCATTCTGGTTAGGAGCCCAGCCTCTGACCCCAGCCGTCTGGCTGGGAATCCTGGCTCTAGTGCATACACACCACAGGACCAATTCTGGATTTCGATTTTCTCATCTGTAAAATGAGGATAATGGTGCCTCTCCCAGAGGGCGTTGCAAATGACCACAGGCTTGCTGCTCCGTTGACACACAGTAAGAGCTCAGTGTGTGTTGAGTGTTATTGTCGCCAGCCACTTCCCCTCACTATCCTAAACACAGAGCTAGAGAAACCACCCCCTCATCTCTATTCAGCTGCTTCTGCTGGCTTTAAGACACAGGAGAGCGTGGTGGCAGAGGGTGGCTTCCATGCCAAACTGCCCAAGTTCATGTCCCACTCCTAACCGCTCACCAACCAAGTAAAGTTGGGGGATTTACTTAGCCTCTCTGTGCCTAGGCTTCTGCACTTGTAAAATGGGGTGCAATAATAATTTCTTCAGGGATTGTTTTTAGGATTAAATGAGCTAATGCTTATAAACATACCCATTCGGTAAACACTGATAAATGATAGGTGGTTATCATTTATTTACCCTTCCTTGTTCCAGAATAGATTTAAACAGGGCACAGAAGAGGTATTCAATACACAAAATGTACCGGAAAGTTCTTTGATGACCATGAGAGAGCAGTGAGAGAGTCTTCCTATTTGTTGAATCCTACCAGTTCTCCGTTGTTTCCTGGGCATCTGCTCTTCCCTCTGGCTTGTTCTCTTTCTTTTGTGAGCCTGTGTTCTTGTGTTTGGTCACACGGTCCGGGGAGGGGCGGGCAGGGGAGCAAGCTGAGAGAGGAAGGAAAAAGAAGAAATTACAGGTAGAGCTTCCCCAGCCCTGCTCCTTGGAGACCCTGGGTGCCCCTGACGTCCTGTCTCCTGTTTCTGTGCAGTGAGAATTACCCAGGAAGCCCGTTCAGGTTGCTTTCCTCCAGCAGTGGTGAGGTTTGTGTCAAAAAGCAGCTCTAACTGGAGGCCTGGGCTTCCTGATTTTCTCTGCGATACTCTGGCGTTCACGTCTGCGTAAACATTTGCTGGGCACTTAGCCAGTGCCAGCTGTGGGGCTCAGTTTCCGTAGCCCTGATCAGCACCAACCGCTATGCTCAGTCAAGGCCATTGGGGACCATCCAGGACAGCAGCGATTGTTTAAATTTCCCCACAGATGTGTTTGGACCCAAGCTCCGGTCTCAGCCGAAACCTGCGCAGGTGCCTGTGAAGGAAGAGCACAGGTTCTCACACTGACTGGAGCACGGGCTTGTTAAATAGCCAGGGCAAAAAGGACGCTGAGTCATGACCGTGCAAATCATTGGCTTTTTGCTTATTTTAGATCGGTTCCAATTATTGTACATTAAGAGAAAGTAATAGATTTAGATAAAAATCTACAGGGATCTCACATTCCCATGACCAAATCCCAAAGAGCAAGAGATCGTGATCACCCCCAAAACACTGCCTCGTGATTGCGGGGCCGCGGCCCCGGGTCCCCAGCAGGCGACCCAGGGAGACGCAGGTGGTGCAGCTTGCTGCAAATGGGATTGTTGACCAGTCGATGCAGAACGCTTCCTCAGGAGTGTGGCGTCATTGATTTATGAATTATGGCCCTTTTAAACTCTCTGCTTGCCTCCTCAGATATCGATGTTTTTAAAAGTGATTTCTCATGTGGATCCTTTTCAGAAACACATACACACGGCCCGAGATTAGCTCTTATGCCAGAATAAATGGAGTAGAGCACTCTGGGCTGATGTTTCCTTCGAGTAATGAATTATTCAGGGGGAGATTTTTGTTTTTGAAAACGACAAGTGCATTGCCAGGACAGACAGGAAGAAATTGCACTCTGGGTTGGGTTTCTTCTTATCTTTTAGGAAGGGATTAACCCTCCTGAATGAAGCCAGAAGCAGCTTCTCCCCGGCTCGTGCCTTATTCTAGCGCTGAACGCAGTGTAAACCTTTTGTGTGGTTCTAAGTGCCCGAGAATGAAGCGGGAGCATTGCTGTTGCTGGAAATCTCAAGAAAAGCGTGAACAGCGCCCACCAGTGCTATCCCGGGAGGGAGATGTGTGACTGCTCTCCGACCACTCATTGCTCTGTGCTTTTCCTTCTGAGCGTCTGGGCTTCCTGTCTTCCTCACACAGTGCCAGCTTCGGATCGGCACAGGACTGTCTTTCTCTATTTCTCAGTTACTCTAAATATTAACCGTAACTGTAGCTGCCGTGTGTGGCTCACCTGCTATGTGCTTGGTCACTGTGTTCGGTGGTGTGGTCTCATTCGGTTCTCTGAGAACTCTATACGGGAGCGACTATACTGCCCCTATTTTTTTTTAACAGAGGAAGAAACTGAACTTCAAAGAAAGTAGAAATTTTAGGATCACGCAGGTAATGAGAGCAGAGTGATCCAGACTCAGTTTTTGTTGTTGGTTTATTGTTGTTTTCCAGACACTTCGCTTGAATCTCTGTGCCACCCACCCTTCCCTTCGGAGATCACTGCTGCCAGGTGGACTGCTGCCAGGTGGAGGGGCCAGTTTCCACCTTCCTCTTCCTCTCCTCCAGGTCCCATCCCATTGGGGTTTCCAGAGACTGTAGCACCCATGCCGGTGAGCCAGCCTGGCCCTCCGGTCTCATAGTTTCTGGTCCCCCTGGCACACTTCGTGTGTGTGTGTGTGTGTGTGTGTGTGTGTGTGTGTTTGCTTGCACCTGGAGTTTCTACTCTTGAGACACCTTGGCACATCCCCGCCACCCCCCCCCCAACCTCAAGCTTCTTACCTCTTGCCTTTGACCTCTTCCCCTCCTGAACATTCATGCTCTGCTCTCCCTCAGACCTTAAACACTCGAACATTTCTGGTGTGCCCAGCCTATTCTCTGCTGCTTGGTCACACTGGATTCCCTGCTTGGCCCAGATATCTCCGTCAGCTCCCTCAGGAGCACGCAAACTGGCTCCCGGGCTCTCGTTTCCTCACTTGGGCTTGCTGGGGATCAGCCACTGTGTCTCTCGCCCTTGTCTCTTCATCGTCTGCCAGCCCCACCCAGGTGACCAGCAGCAGAGCAGAGCTGGACAGTGCCACAGGACCCTGTGCATTTGTCCACCTCAGATTCCTGGGGGTTTTGTTTGTTTGCGTGTTTTTGAATGACCCCCACTGAGGCACAACAGCGCTTTACAATTTTTTCTTATTACAGAAAATTTGAAGCATTCAGAAACGTTGAAAAGAATAGAGAAGTAAACACAGCTCATTTTCACTAAGTAATTCTCCCATCTTCCCTCCCCCTTCCTTCTAGCCTTACCTGCGTGTCTTTGGATGGCAGTTATTCTCTACACCTCTTTGCCTTTGCCAGTGCTGTTCCCTTAGGATGGAATGCCCTTCCCTGCTCTACCTGCCTAACTCCAGCTAATTCTTTAATCTTCTGCAGCATCCCCATCCCAGTGTCTGGCTCGGGGTAGTTGTCCCTCTTCGCTGCACAAAATGTGCAACATAGTTAGTGTGACGCTGTGGCCGATCATACAGACACTGCAGCCAGGCCTCCTGGATTCAAATCCTCGTACTTACTTACCTACTGAGATCTCGGTCAGTTACTTCTCCCTCTATGCCTCAGTTTCCTCAAATGTTAACAGGTGATAATAATAACTTCTACCTCTTCAAGCATTAAATGAATTAACATATGTGATGCTCTGAGAACAGTGCCTAGGACTTAGTAAGTGTAAGGGCTGGCTCTTGTTGATCTCTTCAGATAGCATTTGGTATTTGCCAAACGGAAGTCATCACTAAACTTGAACTTCTTGAGAGGAGGCACTGTCTTACCTTGACTTGGACAGTCTAATTCTAGCAAGGCAGCTTCGCCTTTCTGGCCTCAGCTTCGCCATCTGCTACCTGGGGTCACTACAATATCTTCACTGAGGGCGACGAAATCAGTAAACGGAGGCGAGGTGCTCAGGACAGTGCCTGGCGTGTCATGGTCCGTAAGGGAGGGCCATCGTTGTTAGGTATTACATATTTTCCCCAGGGCTCAGGTCCGGAGTTGGAAAGCTAGAAAGGACTTCAGAGGTCATGAGACTTTTGAACTTTACAGGTAAAGACATCAAAGCAGTTAAAATATCATTCAAGGTCACCTAGCTCTCTCTGCTATTTATTTGCGATACAAGAGTACAGGAGGGTTGTGTCTAGAAGGGTGCAGCATGCTTCGGACAAGGCAGGCTTGGGAGGAGGGAGAGTATCCTGCTTTCTGTGTAGTGGGTGGTATTTTCAGACTGCCTGCTACCTGTGTGTGCAACCGGTCGGGTGGGTATTATTAGCCTCTCGTCCACGTGGCAAAATTGCACCCGAACCTATTTTAGCTGACATCACACAGCTAGCCCCTTGAGTTCAGGACCCAGGTCACCTTACTCCTGCTGCTTCATCACTCCATCTTCTTTGAGCCAAACCCATAGCAAAGACAGCTGGGTGGGTGGGGGAGAGGGAGCCATGAACCCCCCATTCCTTACTAGACTTGCCAAAGCGTCCATGTCCAGTTTTGCCCAGGACAGTCCCGGTTTGCACCTGTGCACCCAGGAAAATGATGTATACCACACCTGTTCATTCTCCTGAGTGTCCTTTCTGGAGTTTGGAGGCCACATCTTATGCTTTCTTTTGTAACCTTCCAGCAGGCTTCTACTGGGCCGGAGGCTGAGGTCATTTATTTATTCACTGTGCAAACCAGTTGAGCCTGCTGGGGCTCTGGGAGGAGGCGGAGCCCCTCAGAAAGACAGGGAGCCTTTACGGGTCCTTGCCCTGGTCTCCTCAGAGGGTCTTCTGGTGTTTTGGGAAAAGATGGCTGCAGCTTCACATGCTCAGGAAGGACTGTGTTGCCCTTCGTCATTTAATTTTGTTCTGAACCCCATCCTTTTGAGTTGAGACCACCTTGGCACCTTCAGTGTTTTGCTTTTAGTGTCAATGCTGCTAGGCTCTGCCTCGGTAAAGGTTGAGGGTGTGGAGGCATTCTTATGGGGCTCTGGTATTTAGCTAGATTTTAGCTGGAAGGAGAATGCAAGTTGCCAATACAGCAAAACCGTACACTGGCCTTACTGAGCCCCTGGATTTGTAAAACCAGGAATGTAGGCTTGTTCCCATTTTTTCATTTTATATTCCCATGAAGAATTCTTGGGGATGCATAATGTCATAAACCCAGGAGCTGGCTCCTTGGTGTCCTGGGGGAAGGCCAACTTTAATGAGGTTCCCACGACCACATCTTTAGTGGACCTTCTCCCAGCTTGATCATAAGGAGTGTGGTGAAGTCATTTGTTCAAATGAAGCACCCAGCTGAAACCACAGTTCCCTTGGATAAGGCTAAATGAGATTGTAAAAGGCAGATGGGAAACGTAAAAAAATAAAGAGTTATAGAATAAAACAGAGGAATATACCTTCGTGGAGCCTATAATATGGGCTAGATTTTACTCCGTCCATTTTATAGATGTGGAAACTGAGGCTTCCCAAAATTAAGTCATCCAGCCAGTAAGTAGCAAAGCTGTGATTTGAACTTGAAAGGTCAAGCTCTTACTACCGAAACACGCTGCTGTCTGTTTCGGCCCATACACATGCCTGCTCCAACATTTACGGGAGCGGGTGGAGGTGCTAATGAAGATCTGCATATGTGTCTCAATATTAAAAAGTTATAAGTCAAGCAACCAAGTGTTAAATAAAAGATGGTCTAGCATCCTAGTTTGACAAATAGATCTTCCGAATGATAAAATGAAAAAAATGTGTGAAGGCAGTTTTAGATGATTGAAGGTCAGCAAAATGGCAAGTCCAGGTTGTACATTTGATGGCAATATTTTTCTTGCTAATTTTCATTGTTTTGATCAGTAATCAAGTCTTGAATCTTTATTAAGTCAAGATTTTATAGCATTCTCTTTCAGAGAATAGGTAGGTCACACAGAAGTCTCTTTTCTTTCATTGTTTTTAGTTTTTAAAAATGTAAGCATTTTCAGGGGCGCCTAGGTGGCTCAGTTGATTAAGCATCTAACTCTTGATTTTGGCTCCATGATTTTGGCTCAGGTCATGATCTCAGGGTGGTGAGATCAAGCCCTGTGTCGGCCTCCAAGCTCAGCAGGGAGTCTGCTTGAGACCCTCTCTCTCCCTCTCCTTCTGTCCCTCCTGTCCCCCTCTCTAAAAATAAATTAATTAATTTTTTTAAAATGTAAGCATTTTCCTTTGTTACTGATTTTCTTTTTTTTTTAATACTTTTTTTTCTTTTCTGGGCTCCATTTTCTTTCCTATTTCTTTTTTTTAAAGATTTTATTTATTTCTTTATTTGAGAGAGAGAAAACGAGAGAGCATGAGCGGTGGGGAGGGGCAGAAGCAGAGGGAGAAGCAGGCTTCCCGCTGAGCAGGGAGCCCGATGTGGGGCTTGATCCCAGGACCCTGAGATCATGTCCTGAGCCAAAAGCAGACACTTGAACGACTGAGCCACCCAGGTGCCCCTCTTTTCTATTTCTATTGTGATGTCAACTTATATCCATTCTGTGATTTAAAGCATTACACAATAAAATGTAATTATATTTAAAGTATAGCAAAATTGAAAATAATTGTTATCAAATATGCAAATTGGGGCAAATCATGAAAATTAAGAAACTAAATGATGTTTTCAAAAAATTTATTTTTCTTTAAAAATATTCAAAATTATCTCGTGAAGCTAAAAAGCAAAGTGTTGATATAGTTAATGAATATCAAATTTTAAATGAAAATCCTTTAAGTAAAGCCAAAACTTTAACTTTGGGAAAAATTAATGAAATCTTACTAAATGTTTCCATCAAAATAATTTTATTTTTATTTTTATTAAAATTTTTTTTTACTTTAAATTCTAGTTAGTTAACATACAGTGCAATATTGGTTTCTGGAGTAGAATTCAGTGATTCCTCAGTTACATACAATACCCAGGGCTCATCACAGCAAGTTCTCTCCTTAATCCCCATCACCCATCTAGCCCATCCCCCCTCCACTTCCCTCTATCAGCCCTCCGTTTGTTCTCTATCGTTAAGAGTCTCTTATGGCTTATTTCCCTCTCTTCTTTCTTTTTCCCCCTTCACATATGTTCATCTGTCTTAAATTCCACATATGAGTGAGATCATATGGTATTTATCTTTCTCTGACTGACTTATTTCACTTAGCATAATACACTGTGCTCCATCCATGTCGTTGCAAATGGCAAGACTTCATTCATTTTGATGGCTGAGTAATATTCCGTTGTATATAGTCGCCGCACCTTCTTTAGCCATTTGTTAGTCGATGGACACTAAGTGTTTCAGACTAAAACGATTCCCAGTTTTAGGGTTCTAATCCATCTAGTTGCCAATATCCAGAATCACTGTCACCTTTCTCTTGCTATGTCTACACCTAAGTCTATACACATTTGAGAGTACTATGAATCGATATTGCAAAATGTTCCTCAGCTGCCAGGTGCATCTGCTGATTCGTGTGGACGAATTCATGAGTACCCCTGAACCATGAACTGAAATGCAAAGAGAAGAAAGAAAGTGGTTTCTTGGCACTGCTGAGAAATGTTCTTGATTATGCAAGACTCAATTGCATTTATGCATGTGATCTTTAAAGAATTGCTCAAGTCAATTAATTTGCTTCTCCTCTTACCTCGCTTCTTAAGCATTTAGATCCCTCTGATGTCCCCACACTCCAAAGCAGGGTCTGTCTCCACTGTCTGAAGCACCACAGCGCACACGTCTTCCTGGCATTTGGATGCTGTCATCTTTGGTTTTGAGGACCTCAGATGAGAGAGGTGGAGAAATGTGTCCCTGGGGGCTGAAATATGTTACTAGGACAGCAGATGTTTACGGTAATGGGTTGCCCTGGGTTGGTAGTACACATTGGCTCCTTAGCAATAGAAGCACCATGTGTTTTTTCAAATAAATTAATCTATTTTGAATGTTGCGTTACACATGGCTCTCTTAGCATGGGCCCAAGGCAGGACTGCTCCAGCCCCGATCTGCCGGTACTGCTCAAGAATCAGTTTCTTCTTGCTGAGGTGGTGGAGGGATTAGTCATCAGAACAAGAGTGTGGTGCAGGGCCAGGGCAGTTCGGTGTAGGCAGGATCAGGAGTCAGAGTCCCGTCACCAGGTGGCAGCTTTGTGAGTTAAGCCCTTAGTGTTGGGATATATAGACTTCTCTTCTGCAAGCCTAAGTTGGGTACTGTCCCCATGGTGTGTCCTGGGGAGGGGGAGGGCAGGTATGTGGGTAGTTCCCTCTAGGCTGGCCAAGCAGGGAGGGGGAGTTGTCTGGGTTGTATAAGGCTGAATAGATGCAAATATAATTACAGTAGGGAGATGGGGGTGGTGCAGGAGAGGCACGCTGCCCAAGACTGGATGGTGTGCTACAGTAAGGGCAGGAGGCAGTGCTGTAAATCCCCATGGCCTGGCCACAGGCTGCTAGGTAAGGTGGGGGTCAGGTGTTTTCAAGAGACAGGAAGGAACAGAACAGACAGACAGGAGTGAATAGTTCCTTTGAGGACAGGGGGAGTCCCTGGCCTGAATCACAATGCACAGGCTGGAGGGCTTCCCTGAAGCCCCTCATTAGGTCACCTACTCCAAGAGCAGCCAGGTCATCTGTTCATCGGCTGTGGTCCCAGGCCAGGCCTGGCATGGTCGGAGTCCCAGCAAACCGCAGCACCTGGCAGGTACCAAGGGAGGTTTGAAGAGGCGGTTGGCTAGTGAGAACTCTGGCAGCAGACAGTGAGAACCTTGACTTGGACTCAGGTTCAAGGGCAGCATCCATTCCCCAGAAGGCCTAAGGACCAGAGAGAAGGACAAGAGACAGCCACAGTCTTGGCAGAATGAGGCTGCTGGTCAGGGGACCAAGTCCATGCCTTAAGCCTCATGGGGAGTTTCACATTATGGAGTTTGAGGCAGAAGAACAAAATAAAACTCCCATTATTAGAATTGGGGAAGAAGTTGGAGCAGAGCAGGTAAAGTTGATTCCCTTCTTCTTTCTACAAATATTCATGGATTGTCTCCCACGCACCATGCACTGCGCGGGGCATTCACACACAAGTATGAAGGAGCCATGGTGTCAGCCCCTCCCCACCGGGTGATGAAAATCCACCACAGAGCAGAAGATCATTACAATACACTGAGACCAGGGCAGCCATAGAGAAGAAGACTGGCATCAGGGAAGACTCCTTGGCCAGTCTCAGAAGATGGGTAGAAATGAGCTGGTCAAGGGCATTCCAGGCGAGGGGAACAGTGTGAGCGAAAGCAGGGAGGTGAGCACTGGAGTGTTGTGGGGGTCCCCTGGCAGGAGAGATTAGGAGATGTGATGGGGGAGGGTGTGAGGAGGGACAGCCACACCTGTTTGCTGGGCCTGTTTGCTGGGCTCAGGCCTCCCCTTGGTCTCCTAGGCCAGGAAGGGAGGATCAGAAGCTGAAGAGTAGCCATTTTTAGTGCCTTGTTAGAGCCTGTGTTCTAAAATGAAATTTTCAGGGGTGTGTTTGGAGAGGAGAAGACCAGGAGGGGAACCAGCGAGAGGCGGAAGGTGGACGGAGCAGGAATCGGGACAGAGTTCGTTGGAATGGAGGGGGAGGATTGGAGAAATATTTGGGAGGCAGAGTCCACAGGACTTAGGCGTGAGTGTTGTGGGTGAGGGGGAAGGTGATGAGTTCAGTTCGGGAGCTGGTGGGGGAAGGGTCTGTGGAAGGCCGGTGGGGACACAGTGAGAGTGGAGGTCCCAGGGAGGATGTCCTTCGCTGGTGCCTCCTGACGGTCACCGAGGCAAGTTGCCCCACCCGAGGGAGGGAGGCCACTCTGGGTCTGAGGGTGGCGACCTGAACTGGTCAGGGAGCTGAGTCAGGGTCCCCCCTCTGCTGCTTGTACTAGCTCTGTGACTGGGGCCGATCTGACTCCTCTGGTCCTTTTCTGCAAAGTACAGCTGATAACACCTCCCATCTAGGTGGAGCTTTAAAAGCAAGATAGTATGCGAGTGAGTCTAAGATGCACAGTTTTGTGCCTTTTAACATCTCCGAATTCCAGATCCTTCTTACGATGGTAGCCTCTTAGATACTTTAATTGGCAGCATTTTTTTTTCCTTAGTGATAGATAAAATAATGGTCCGTCGTAAAAGTGATGGCGTCTTAGATTAGCTGAACTGTAATTAATGTATGTTTTGAAAATCTCAACAGAGGAAGACTATTATAAGTCCTTTGACAGCCTACCTCCCACTGAAGCTGAGTCTGTCTTCTGGCTTAATCTTCAAGACAACAAATAAATTAAAATGTATTAAGGCACAATTCTAAACAAATGAAGTAAACCCTCCAGGGAAGCTGCAGCAATTTAGAACTCCCCACGCAGCCCCCTCTCCTGGCAGCGATTTGATAGATCTCTAAAAGCAGAAAGCTCTGTGAATGCTGTACACGGGCTTACCTTTTGTTCTTTCCATAGGTGTCCAGTTCAGTGGTTCTCAAACTTCAGTGGGGGTTAAGATCATGGGACACAGAAGCATAAATACACATAACCTATACACTCTACGGTATGGGTGATAGAAGATTCTCTAGGATAATTTTGACTATTGTATCAGCTTTTTTAGTTACTCACTTAAGAGCCCAACTAGCATCTGTATATGAATCTGTTATCATCACCTGTTTCCCGAGGAAGGACTCAAGTGTTATGGGAACTATAACCAAAGGACAGTGAGACCAGTGGACTGATTTTATGATAGGTGTTATAAAATGTCGCTATGTGGACAGAGGTATCTATTTTTTAAAGTAAAAGTATGAGCACTGGGTGTTATATGCAGCTAATGAATTGTTGAACACTACATCAAAAACTAATGATGTACTCTATGCTGGCTAATTGAACATAACAAGAAAAAAATTTGTAAAAGCAAAAAAAAAAAAGTAAAGTAAAAGTAAAACATGGCTTGAAAGGTGGAACTTTCAAGGAAAAAAAATAAAATTTAAAATGTCTTAGACAGTGGTTGACCTCAGAGGAATTGTATTAATAACCACGACAGGCCCTGGAGAGAAGGGGCTATGTTTGGGTACGAGAGAACAAGATTTGGTCTGTGCCCAGGTGTTTCGATTGTACAAGACGATGTGATCAAATGACCCAATGTGATCAACTGGTCAGCTGTGACCATTTTGCACTGCAAAATAAGACATTTGAAATGAAGTCCCAGGATGAGAATGTTGCACAGTGTTTTGGGGTGAGTGTGGAATTGGAGGAGCCCTGAATTGTCCAGTGTCCAGTGTGTCCCTTCCTGGGGCTTCGCCCCCTGGGCACTTTCAGCTGCCCTTGGGCATGGGTTGCCACTGGAAGGTAGCTTGTGACTGTACGCTTTCCCCACTGGCATCGCCAGTGATAGTGGGGACGGTTTGCTAGAATCCCTTTGGTCCTGCTTATCACATTTGACTTAAGAGAGTGGTCACTGAGAGGCTTTTAACTTTAATCCTTCTCTGCCCCCAGCTGTAAGCTGGCCTTTAATATTTGTCCATGGCTTAGGTCTGGATAGTCGTGGCTCGTTACCATCCTCAGTGGTAATGAACGCTGGCTCAGCCACTATGGGCTCTGCTCTATTTAGGCCAATGGAATAAATGTTTAGTAAATTGTTTCTGAAATGTTTTAGTAACAGAGTTCTTCCCCCCCAAACATTGTATACTCTGTAAATTTAGTTAATTTTAAACAATGTATTATGCTTTTTTGGGGGGGCGGTTAGTCCCATAAAATAGTCCATCTAAACTTGCAGTGTTTCTACAGAGAAAATGTTACTTAAATGGGCCAAGCTAGGGGTCAGGATTCTTGGGTCCTTATCCTAACCCCATTCTGGGAGACGGACCTTGGGTCACAATTTTGCGCCAAGCCTCACAGTCACTATCTTGTAGGAACACCTTTCTCCCTTACTGGATTGGGTTCTGATGCTACAACCAGTAGGAGCAAACTTAATGCAGTACAGCCAAAGCTGAGAGCTGTTAGGGAAAATAGTAGAACAGGTCTCAACCCTGACTAAGCATTAGCGTTATCTGGAGCAGCTTTACGAAGTGCAGATACTCAGGTCCCATCCCAGACCCAGTGACCCGAAACCCAAGCTGAGGACCTGCCACGTAGAGGTTAGCTGCAGGGAATTGAAATGGTCTTCCAGGGCTGAGAGCTCCTGGCCCAAGTTGGGCAAGGCAACTCTGGAAAGGCTTTGTCCTAAATAGGAATAACTTCTGCCCTGAGTTGCTGAAGGTTGTGGCTAGGGGAAGGACCAAGCTCTGGGCAAACCTCTGCAGGATATTCCAGAAAGCACTGTGGACTTTGGAGTTGGGCAGCTCCTTGCAGAGGCCAACCTCATGGGGAAAGAACATGGTTCCACTCCAGAAGAATTCAGCTGTCTCATTGAGAGAAGAGAGATGGCTCTTCTTCCTACCCTACCACCCCGGGGAATATGGAGACCCAGGGACCTAACTCTCTAGCAGGAGGCTGTGCTGTGTTGACGTCTGGATGCCGGAAATCAGAGATTAGGGCACGTTAGCACAGGAAGGTTAACCAGGAATCAAATTTGATTGTCTCAAAAGGCTGCTCTGATTGTTTGCTTCTTTGGGACAGGATATTGTTTTAAGCCTTTTAAACACTCTGTACGGCTAAATTCATCAACTGCTTTTTGAGCACTTACTGTGTGTTCCCAGCTTTGCTGCCGAAATTCAAGAATGAGGTTAGGTATATGGAAGCAAAGGAGAAGAGAATATAAAAGACAAGTCAAAGACCCAGTAATTTGAATAGTTAAGCCCTAAATATCTCTTTCTCCTTTTCAGGTACTGTTCTGAGCATTAATTTATCCAATCTTTATAGGAACCCTGTAAGTTAACCACTTTCTATGAGCCCTAGTTTACAAATGAGAAAATGGAGGCACAGAGAGGGTAACTTGCCCAAGATCACACAGCGGGATTCCAACCCGGTCTGACTGCATGGTTGTGTGATCTGAACCACTACACATAGGGCCTTTCAAGGGGTCCAGAGCCTGATGAGGGATAGTTATACAATTAGAGATGAATCCTGCCTTCTTGGCTGGGCTCAGGGTCCTCTCTCAGCACTCAGGGCCGCTCACACAGCATTCCGTGGTGGTGTTTATTTATGCCTGCTCCTTCCCTGTTTGCCTCCCTGGGCCATGACCTCTGGAGGACAGGAATGGGTCTTACAAGAACAGACCCTGGCAATTCAAGATCTCCAAAGAACTTCCACGAAGCATTTGCATGCATTACCTCATGTATCCTAGCACAGCTCTCCTGTTTTACCCAGAAAGGAATAATCTTTAGAGAGCCCAAGGGACTTGCCCAAGGTCACACAGCCGTCCAGTGCAACTTTGTTCATGCCCTTAAGCTCCCATGTTTAACTCAGTAAATGTTTGCTCAGTTGAGTTCAGGGGCTAGGGGTTGCAATGCAGGCTTTTAGCAGTAGGAGGTGAAACTGGAGCCCTCATCCCAAGCTTCAAGGGGAAAGTTATTTATTTATTTAGTTTTGGGAGGGGGAGGGGCAGAGGGACAGGGGGAGAGAGAATCCTAAGCAGGCTCCACACCCAGTGCAGACGTGGGGCTTGATCTCAGGACCCTAAAATCATGACCTGAGCTGAAATCAAGAGTCAAATGCTTCACTTACTGAGCCATCCAGGTGCCCCACAAGGGGAAAGTTCTTAATCAACATGTACATCACTGAGAGAGTAAATTCTAGAAGGGTTTTGTTCTCGGGATCCCGGCAGGTACATCAGCCAGAGGAGCCAGTGTGTATGAGAAAGCTTGAGAACTGGAGATCGCCATAGACAGCATTAGTATTCCATGATTTGCATGTGAGAAGCAGACACCAGATACCCCCACTCAACCATTTCCATCCCTCCCTCTGCTCACGTTCACTTTCACTTCTGATTGTACCTCTGTGAGGCGATGCTGGGGACATAGGCTGGCTGGGACAGGCCCCGAGAGCCAGTTCTTTTCTCTCAATTGATTGACTCGTCACTCATTTATTCAATTAGAGTAGAATAGACATCGCATGTAATTTACCATCTTTATCGTATTAGCCGTTGTAAAGTGTATGGTTCAGCGGCAGCAGGTGCACTCACAACGCTGTGCAGCCATCACCACCATCGGTCTCCAGATTCTTTATCTTCCCCAGCCGAAACTCTGTGCCCTTCAGACACAGCTCCCTATTCCCCTCTCCCTGCAGCCCCTGGCAGCCACCGTCCGACTTCACGTCTCTCTCTGACTGCTCTAGGGACCGCATGTAACTGGAACCAAACGGTAGTGTCCTTTTGTGACTGGCTTATTTTACTTTAGATCACTTGAGTCTTGCTCCTCAGTGGTTCTCAGGTTGTGTGCAGATGAGGAAGGACCTGAGGTGAGGAAGTGAGTGTGCCAGGAGAGACCATGTGTGTTTTGGGGCCTAAGGAGAGGAGGGTTGGGAAAGCTCCGAATCCCCAAGGGGCTGTGAATGAGGGGTGGGGCTTGCCACTCAAAACCTCTGCGGGGCTTGTTTAGACGCTGGGTCTCTGTGGACATTTTGCCTAGAGAGCAGCTGACAGTCCTCACGGAGGACAAAACCATGCGGAAGAAGCATCTGTGAGCTTTCTGCAGGACTGGGTGGATAGAGCTGCAGGACGCAGGCCTGGCGTGGGCTCAGGAGCAGGTAGACCTTGGTTTTGGATACTGGCTCTGCCTTTATTAGATGTGATCTTGAGCAAGCCATTGAGCAAGTCTCACCCTCAGTTTTTCATCTGTAAAATGAGGATGATAATCCCTACCTTGCAATGTTGTTCTAAAAATGTAACGTACACATAGTGTGAAATGCTGTGTCTACACACATAAGCATTCACAAATAGTACGAATGGAAGGATCCAAGATGGGTTTCTCATACTCACTTGGCATTTTTTTAAAGATTTTATTTGTTTATTTGAGAGAGAGAGAGCATGAGTGGGGGAAGGGGTAGAGGGAGAGGGAGAAGCAGACTCCCTGCTGAGCTGTGAGCCCAACGCGGGGTTCCATCCCAAGACTCTGGATCATGACCTGAGCCCAAGGCAGAGCTCACCTGGGCTGAGCCACCCAGGCGCCCCCTACTTCACATTTTTAAAGAAGATGAAATCTTCAACTGGACAGTGTTTCCTGGTCTTTGCCGTTGGACCTGAATCATGACTGCTAATTTCTCTTAAATGCTTCATGTTTCACACAGAAATGAAAAGTCGAGTATGGATAGAGGTGATTAGTGGTGGTTGATGTCCACTGATCCCATTTATACAGAAACAGAAAACAGTGACAGGCAGAAAAGCTCTTTGTAGAAATGGAAGAGACTATGGTACAAAATAAACAAAGCAAGAGCCCCATGCCCTCTCTTCCTTGGGGAAAGACCTCCTTGGGGAAAGCTCCCACTGCCCAGCGTTCATGACCCTCTGCAGTCTAGCCTAGTGGTTGCCAAAGTATGGTCCCTGGACCAGCAGCAGCAGCACCTGGGAGCTATTAGAAATGCAGAGTCTGAGGCCCCAGCCCAGACCTCCTGAACCAGAGACCCTGGGGGCAGGCTCTGGCACCGATGCTTTGACAAGCTGTCTGGTGCCCACTCAGGCTGGAGAACCACTGCTCCAGCCCCCACAATCATTTCTGCTTTCTCCGCCCCCCCCCCCCCCCACTGTTTCACACAAACACTGCTCCAGCCAGATTGATCCCTCTCTTAAAGAGGCAAGGGACATTTCCACCCTCACTCCCTGCACTTGGAATCTTCTCTTCCTTACCTAATTGGGATCTTCTCCATCCTCCAAGGCTGCCCTCGGAACTCAGCTTCCCCAGACCATTCCTGGTCATGCCAGCCCATAGTGGTTGCTTCCTCTCTAGCCATCTGTCACTCTCGGGATCCAGCCCACTCCCTGCTGCTTTTCTCATCAGTTAGCTTCTCTGGAGATTTGTCTTGTCCTCCAGGCTAGAGTTGCAGGTGCCTGGCTGGCAAGGAATGAGCCTTCCAGTTCTTCCTTTCCCGTTCAGCATTCAGTGTGTGTTTTACCATCATAAACACTGATGGTGGACACTCAAAATATACCTATCTGAGACAAAGAACTATAGAAAATGGTCCAGGGAATACTGCTTCTGTCATTTTTGATGGTCACAATCAACATTAACCACCACAAGAAAGTGTTATTCCCCATACGCCCGGCTTTTCACATCATTAGAGGAAACTCAACAGGTGTTGCTGGAGCGCTGATTAAACAATTATCACCCCTCTCTGGCTTCCTGTTTGTGTACAGTCTGGAGAACGCCTAATTCGCCAATCCTGCCAGCCCTTCCTCTACCACGGAGCTGTCTGCCAGGGAACCGCTGGATTGTAGCCCCCAGAGCCAGGGAGTCAGGGTAGGTGGGAAAATCACCCCTGCTCCTGGCCCGGCCGAGCTGAAGAGACTGTCAAGGCTGCCTAGACTGTATTTTGTTCCAGGTAAAAAGAAGTAGATAATTTTGGGCCTGGGAATCATCTAGTCCAGTCTTATTAGGTGGGGAGTCTGAGACCCAGGGAAGGAAAGCGCCTCACTTGGTCACATAGGTCATTAGGAGCAGAGCTAGAAGAGGTGCTGGCTTCCCTGAGTCTAGCCCAGTGCCTGCTCTCAGCTTTACCTGGGATGGGCAAGTGTACAACCAGAGTTTGGGGGTGTCTTCATATATCTTGCCCTTGACCCGCTTCCAGGCCAGTCTTCCCACGTCACTGCTGTAGTCCGACATAGACTGCCCAGAACCCAGCAGCAGGTCGTATTCATCTGTACAGGTGACTTGTCCCCTCTGTGAGTTCCGTGGGTGTGAGACTGTGAGTGAGCTTGTTGAAGGGAAGGACCTTTTGGTGGGTGTGTCCTGACTCTCTGTCTCATCCTGAAACTCCACAGGCCTTCACATAGGTCCCTGTCATGTGCTGATTGAAGTCTTCTCAGGAATAAGGTGGGGTATGTAAATCCGTAAGTTTGGGGTTAGAACCTGGGCGAGGGAGAAACTTGTGCTGATTTGTGATCCTAAAGCAGGAGGGCAGTTAAATGTCATTCATGACTCTTTTTGATACTAATGACCACTTAGAATGTGACCTGGAGAAGCATTTTGAGTAAGGGCTCTGGGGGAACGAAGCACCGTGATTGATTAGTGTTATCCACCCAGAGGAGTTTGAGGGAGAGTGTGCAGCTGTGCAAAGATGAAATCACTACATATTCTATCAGCCATAATTTCTCTTGGAAGTTATTGCTCTGTTAGATTTGACTTTAATAGAAAGCTCTCACTAACAGTGACTTACACAAGAGAGACGTGTTTTTCTTGCACATAAAAGTCTGGGGGAAGTCTCAGGTGGGTGTAGTGCCCTAGGGTCTCAGGGATCTGGGCTCCTTCCATCTAGGGTGGTCTCGATCTTACAGTCCAAAGTGGCCTCTTCCATGTCCCAGGCAGCAAGAATGGAAAGCAGGGTTCTTAAAGAATACTTTTTTGAAAAGATAAAAATCATGCCTGTCACACAAATGTTAAATAGACACTTTGGAAATAATGAGGGAACTTGTAAGATGTTACAGCTTGTTCAAATGAGAGCTAAACATACACACATAAAGGCCACCAAGTATACTGAAATGAACCTAGAGTTAGAAAATTGATCAGTATTTGCTGCAAACTCAACTTTACCTCCACTGGACCAAGTTTGCACTCCCCCCCCTCCAAGATTTTATTTATTTGAGAGAGGGAGAAAGCATGAGTAGGGGGAGGGGCAGGGGGAGAGGGAGAGAGAATCTCAAGCAGACTCCAAGATGAGCTCACAGCCCAATGCGGGGTTCAATTCCAATATCCTGGCATCGTGACCTGGGCTGAAACCAAAAGTCAGATGCTTAACCGACTGAGCCACCCAGGTGCCCCCAAGTTTGCATATTTATCACAGGGCTCATTTCCATCATGAGCAGTATTCTGCCACTCACAGGGTTGTAAGATAGCTCAAAGACAACCGAAGTCTGCTAGAACACAGAAGTGTGTCCTAGACAGGGTACCAGTAATTATTTTGGTCCATTTCACAATTTTTCCTAACAAGTTAAAGATGAAGCAAGTAGGGAGTACATCTGCTTTCTCTTAAGGAAAGTTCCTAGAAGTTGCCACATATGCATTTGCTTACATCCTATGACCAGAATTTAGTCCCATGGCCCCACCTCGTTGTAAGGAGGGTTGGGAAGTGCGGCCTTCATAAACCGCTCTTGTATGGGAGAAGGGGACCACAGGACAAGGAGGAGAACCAGCAGCCCCTGCCTCAGCTGTTACTTGTGGCGTTTGCAGCATTGTTCTCATAGCAAACAGAGGCAAGTAAGGGTCCATCGGATAATCGGTGCTACATCCACACATGGAATATTATATAGCTGTTAAAAGAAGGAGGCAGTCATGGGAGTCCTGACGTAGACATCTCCACAATTGTTCGTTTGGTGAGAAAACACAGGCAGAGGAGTGTGTATAACAGACCATCATTTGAGTTGGGAAAAACATATGAAGAGGCCCACAGATACATAGATTCTCATTGAAAGGAGCAAGAGAAAGGAGTCAAAATTTCTGTGTGACAGGGGGCAGAAAGGGATGCTGGCTTTTCATTGCTATGATTGTGTTTTGGTACTTTGTGAATCTGTACTATATTCGTGTGTGATCTTTTGTCAATAAAATAAAATAAAAGTCACCATCATGCATGGCTCAAAGGAATACTGGAGTAGGTCTGAGGCTGGGGAGGGGGCAAGGTCTCTAAACTGTTAGCGCAGTTTTCCCAAGTAGCGGAAGAAGTGGAAGGCTCCAAGAGGAAAACGATGAAAGCCTAGAATAAAAACAGGATATTTACTGCATGTCCTTTTGGGATTCTTGAATTTTGAACTGCTTGGATTTAATATTATTTAAAGCCTTAATACTATTTAGGAATATTACTCTTTTTTTACCTTTTGACCCCCATCAGTACTTATTATAATCAAAATATTAAATGAAAATTAAAATTATGATAGCTATTATGATTCACACCTCTGCACACTCCTACATACCTGTATCTCTCTATCTGTATCCATATCCGTGTCTGTGTCCATATCTGTATATGCCTGTCTGGAGAATTCCACTACAGAGCAAATCTCCTGGTACTATTTATAGTCATCTCTTAAGTTGGGAAGGAAAGTGAACCAAGAGTTAAGAAGCCTGGGTTTTCGCCTCAGCCCTGATAAGCTACGTGAATTTGGGTGTCACTCCACCTCTCTAAAAGAGGCTTACGTGCGCTGTTCTACTTACCTTACAGGAACATTGTCAGGATTCGTGATGGGTGGGGAGGCGATCTGTCAGCACCTGGGAAACTGTAAGGCATTATTCAAATGCGAAGGATTGTTATTACCCACTGAGAGAGAAAGCACAGATCTCAGATCTCTCCTATAGGAAATTCTATCCTGGGCAGCAGAAGGGCTGTTTGAAAGCTGCAGGTTGAACTGTGGTGCTGGCTGCCAGGAGAACCAATGTTCCCGGGGTGCCCAGGATGGCAGGGGGAGGCAGTGGAGTGTGATGGTGAAGAACCCAAACTCCCTGACTGCTGGGTGACCTCAGGCTGCTGACCTAGCCTCTCTGTGCCTCGGTGACCTCTTCTGTCCTGGGGGAGGGGGTGGGATAATAATATTAGTAGCCATCTCATAGGCTTGTTTTGATGATTAAATGAGTTCACAGATGTAGAGGAATTCTAAGGACAGTGCCTGGCGTGTGGTACGCGTGGTGATGTGATACCTCGGTAGGCGGTGATAATGAAAAGCAGTGTTGAATTGAGAGGCACCCGGGGCACAGGGCCAGGGGCTCCGGGAGGTGGCCTCACGGTGAGACTTGGGACGGGGGTGGGGGCAGAGGAGAAGCCGAGGTGCAGATCACCCTGTTGGCTGTTCTTTTGTCCTGCCCAGTCTCGTGGCGGAGGGGCAGCCGTGAATGTACACACACCAGCAACATAGTGATGGTATACCCGGTGAATATTTCTGCAATCGAGTGAGCTGATCGCAGTTCCAAAGCCTCGGCAGGTTAACACGTACCTTAAGGAGAGTCTTCAGCTTGGTTGCAAAAAACCACGGAAGGCCATTAGAAGAACACAGCTATTGGAAATTCCATTTCTGGGGTTTCCTGGCCCTGCGAGCAGCCCGGAGCGAGCCTTGTTTGGGATGGAGTTAATAAGCTTTTGGCATCGAGTCCCAGGCTGCAAAACTTCGGGGAATTTGGCATTATCTCATCCAGTGTGCTAATGACCAGCCGGGAAGCCATTGCGCCTTCCTGAGGCACTTATCTAAGGCCATTCGGGAGCCCAGCTGTCTCGTAGGTCCCAGGGCAGGCTCGCAGGCTCCTCCCCGCCTGCCCCTTGCCGGCCAGCCACGGGTCATTTTTTAAAAGAGGTCCTTAAAGTGACCCTTTGGCTGCATTAGCAGGAAGGGGCTCATGGGGTTAATGGCTGGGTGCAGATGGTGTGAAGCAGACGCAGGTGCTCATGACAAATGGGGGAGGGGGTCTTTTTCCTAAATAGAGAGGAGAGGGAGGGGCAGGCTTGTCCTCCCCTTTCCTTCCAATTGTGTGGCCAGCTCCCTGCTGAACACATGTGAGGACATGAAGGGATCTCAAGAACCAGCCTTACACTTTCGCAAGTGAGAAAATTGGGGCTCAGGGAGGTGCCAGGAGGTCACCTGGAGACGTGGGCCCAGCCAGACCCAGCATTCAGGCCTTCTGAGTTCCAGTCCCGGGGCCACACAGTACATTACAGGGGAAAAGCAGTAGAGCAGGGCCCAAATCGTGCCCATCACGACTTTTCCCCTGTAAAATAAAAATAATCCTGTAGGGTGTATGTCAGGAATTGTTGAGATGACAGAAAGTACCTAATGGGGCCCGTGGAGCACATGTTCCAGAATGTCCGCCTTCGTTCTCCGCTGTTAGGTCATAAATACAGCTGAGCCTAGCTGGATGTTTGTGGAATCTAAACCTTCAGGAGCACGTACAGTAAACCCAAAAATGAGAATAGTCAGTGTGAGTCTAACATGAATCATATAAATTGACCCTGATATCAGGGAACTGAGCCCCTAGGGTGGACGGGATGATCAGAAAAGTCTCCTTCACACTCCCTTGCCCCAGGAGATTGATTTTGAGAAAAAATTGAGATTAGGGGAGTTTAGAGTGGTGTCGAGGGTAACCGCCCCCCAGCCATGGTGATGAGGCTTGTGGTGGCTGGGGGCCTGAGCATGACTCCAGGGCTGGGTTGAGAAGAATCTGGAAGCTGAAGCTGGAGATTGGAAGTGGCAAACTTGATGGCTTTGAGCAAATATCACCCACCAGGAATGATGTGGAGCCATTTCCGCACAGGGACCACAGACCTGAGTAACTGTCCCCCAGCCCCGCAGCCGAGGGCTGTCTGATAACTCGCAGAAGTGCTCCCTGAGTGCAAGGCAGAGGTTTCCAGGCTGCAGATGGAGCTCAGAGCCCTGCCTCTGTGCAGATCTCTGCTTTCATTCTGTGCATTGCTGCTGGAGGCCAAGCTCACTCCTCCTCTGGTGGGATTGTAGGAATCTTTTATGCCAAAGACCCAGAAGGCAAATAAAACTCCTGGACAAAACATGGAGTAGTATGTGGAAAAGGAAGGCTGCAGAGTAGTATCCCAAGTCACCACCAGTTTGGAAGGAAAGGGGCAGACCCAGTTCTCCTGGGGTCTGAGCTACTCGAGGGTGTGAGCCAGGCATCTTGATTCTTTCAGACTTTGGGCACATTTAGAAGGTGGCTTAGGCACCAAGAATATTTAGTGCAACAGAGTCACCAAAATGTCTTAGCCCTAGACAGTGTCTTACATGGCACGTTATACTCTCTGGAGGGGGCAGGGGGCTGAGCCGTGGGTTGTACTTGTCCGGATGGGCCCTTAGGAAGAGGAGAGATCCAGGAAGGGGTTTTGGGGGCTTGGAGGCTGTGGCAGTGTGACTTCTCCAAAAACGAACCAGCATGGTTTTGGGTTGGGTGCTAAGTTCCTTTCGGCTCTAAAGCTCCTTTGGGATGGCTCCGGCTGTACTTGTTTAGAGCAAGGGGTTAGAGGTCGGTGCTCCTACCCTGTTTCATATCATCAAGCATCCCCCAGCCCCATAGGAGCATTACCCGGTGGTATAATTTAGTTCCCAAGCCAGAACCTCATTACCATTAAGAAGGCACTAATCTCATAAGAGGATTATGCCGGAAATTTGATACAGCCATTTCCCCCCTCTTTCTTTGCTCTCTCTTTGATGGCTCAGGGTCCAGAATACCATCTTTCTTATTTATTTATTTATTTATTTATTTATTTATTTATTTATTTATTTTACAATCCATAGCAAGAAGTGCATTTGGTGAAATGCTGGTTCTGGAGCCCAAGGAGAGTGGTGTGTTCGTTGAGCTGTGACCATAGCGGGCAGGCCAGGGTTCCGGGTGTTGGGAATCCTCCTTTCTCCGCAGTTCAGGCGGTGCTTTCCTTGACTGCTCCAGCAGATCCTCCCTCTCTCTTGACCCTGTCTTACCCTGTCCTCTGTTGACCCTTTCCAACCCTGGATACCGTGTCTTTTTCTTCCTGGGTTCCCTCCATTAGACCTCTGTAAGGCCTTAGCTGTGGTTAGTGACTTCTTCCTCACTCCCTTCAGGGGAGGTGACCACCTTAGTGAAAATCCCTCTGGTTTTTCTAAATAACCACATGGTTCAGCGGGAGTCCAGGCTCTCCCTGCCAGAGAGAGAGAGAATGTTCCAGCAACGATCTGTATCTTATTTATAAGAAAGAGTGAGGGGTTGTTGGTGAGCAATGGCATAGAGCTGGAGTAGAAATTACCACTACTGGTTGAGTCGCTGGTGTTGGAACTGGTGGGTTCTAGTTCTGCGTCTGCCACTTTCAGGTTAGATGCTCTTCGGTGAATCATCCTGAAGTCTCAATTTCTCATCTGAAAAATGGGAGTGATAGGATCCACCCCAGCAGTCCAGTGACGACGCCGGGAAGATGGGTGTGAATGCCAGCAAGTGGAACGAGCATGCTAGCAGAGCATTTATGAATCTGGCCATTAAAACAAGCTACCTTCCAGGTGTACACAGGGCTTTCATCTAACCATTTCCTTTGGTCTGTGAGGAGTACGGGAAAGACACTTCTTGCTTCCTATCTGTCCACTTGTTATCCCAACTCCCAAAAATCCCTGCTACCATTGTTGCCCAGCACTGCGTATATGGAGGTTTGGTGTGTGGCCTTTCCCAGTGAGTGCACGATCTCAGCCCCACTTAGCTCTTCCCTGAGTCTTGGACTAACTTAAAAAAAAAAAAATGCAAGGACAGTTTGTCCTAAAATAACCAGGCTGAGTGGTATGTGTTCATTATCCCCAGGGCTATACTGAGGTTTACACTTTTGGGGGTATCCTGGCCCTCTTGAACTAAAAAATCGATTAGTCATTTTTCTTGGGGATGAGACCAGGTGCACTTTCTCCGGGATGGAATACACAGGTGGATAACTTGGCACCTCATCATCCCCACCACCAAGGGGTGTACTTCCCTTTCTGTGTCAACTAGACAGAAGCAATCCAGGCTGGCCAGACTCTAAACTTCCTGTGAAACTCCTGGCTTTTGTTTGTTTTGTTTTGTTTTGTTTTCAGTGAATCTTTCTTTTCTTATCCTTAAGTTCCTGCCATTTTATTATTATAATATTTTTCAAGTGCCAGGCCTTTGTTTTTGGAATCCTCTTGTTTTTCTTTCTGCCCTGACTTCCATAATCCTGCTTCTGTGCCCTGGTCCCTTGCCATGCCACACTGTGCCCTATACCCCCATACGTCAGATTGTCCCTCCCTGTGAGCTGATCGCCACTCTTACCTCCTTGGTCTTCCTCTTAACCCTCCACTTCCCTTTCCCTCATTGTTAGAGGGTGAACTGGCCCAAGGTATGAATGAGGGGTTAGGTTTAATTCCTTTTAAACGTGTTATGCTTTTAAACAGAATGTTTTTAAGAACTAAGGCCATCATACTACCTAGTGTTGATGAAGATAGAAGAATTTATTCATAGGTGCAAGTGGGGATGTACTGGATGAAATCTTTCTGGAGGGCAGTATGGCAAAAAATATCAAGAACACTAAAAATATGTGTCTTTCAGTGCATATGTCTTGACCCAGTGCTTCTATTTCTAGATGAGGATGATTGTAGATGTATTTTAGAGGATGTTCTTTTTAGTGTTGTTTAAAATATGGAAAAATTGCAAAATAGTTCAAATAGGGGTTTGTTGTAGCTACCCCAAAATAGTCATATTAAACAATTGATTAAAACTTAACTCATCGAGGGGCCCCTGGGTGGCTCAGTCGGTTAAGTATCCAACTCTTGATTTTAGCTCAGGTCATGATCTCAGGGTTGTGGGATGGAGCCCTGCATTGGGCTCCAAGCTGGGTGTGGGGCCTGCTTGAGATTCTCCCTCTCTCTCTTTCTCTCCCCCTCTTCCTCTACTTCTCCCCCCCAAAGGAAAATTAATAAAAATAAAAAATAAAATAAAACGCTAAAAAAAAAACCCTTAGCCCCTTAGCTCATCAATACTATGGAAGACTGTGCAGTTATGATAATAGAAAAACAAAGTCAATACAATGCAAAGATTTTCAATATATTGACAAAATTTGCAGGTCCTATTATGTTTGCTTTCATGTTGTAATGGTCTCCAGGCTTTGGCATTTTTAAGCTGTGTGACCTTGGACACGTTTCTTAACTTCTCTGTGTTTCAGTTTCCTTACCTGTAAAATGAAGAATGAATGGTATCTACTAAGGGGTTATTGATATGATTAAATGATTAAAAACATGTAAAGTGTTTACACTTGTACTTGGCACATAAAAATATTAAATATAATTAGTTACTATTTTTTAAAAAGATTTTATTTATTTATTTGGGGGGGAGAGCAGAGGGAGAGGAACAAGCGGACTCCCCACTGAGAGGGGAGCCCTATGCAGGGCTCAATCTCACGACCCCGAGATCATGACCTGAGCAAATCAGGAGTCAGAGCCCAACTTACTGAGCCATCCAGGCACCCGTATAGTTAGCTACAGGTATTGTTAAAATTTATACACACACACAGATAACAAAAAATTGGAAGGAATGTATTGTAACTTATCTCTGAATAGTAAGATAGTAAGATTGTGGTGGGTTTTTTGTTTTGTTTCGTTGTTTTTTTTTTTTTTTTTTTTTTGCTATTTGGTTTCTCTTCTACAATTACTACTATGAACCTTTAAAATAATAGTACTACTAAAAATCCATGGAAGTATAGAAAGTGGTGGTGGTGGGAGATTATTTTAGGAGGAAATTACTCAAATGCCAGAATGTCTGCAGAGTGTCTGTGTGTGTGGTTTGGGGAGGTACCTGCCCCAGGGGGAGGCCCACACCTCTGTCTGGGACCCCTCTACACCACCAGCTGCAACTCCATCCTTTTCAATATGGCAGCGGCTAATTTCTTATGGGTATTGCAGTTTACATGTGATAGGACTTTGAAGTTTGCCAAGTACCATCTTTCAAATATCTTATCTTGTAAAGTCCTCAGGTAACCCTCAGATTCTGCCAACAATGAGGCCCAAGTAGGTTTAGTGTCCTGACAGCACCCTGGAGGCTTGTGTGCTACGGCCAGGGGAGTGCTCTCTTCCTGCCTGCAGAGAGCTGGGGGGGGGGGGGGGCGGGTGGTCATCTCACCGCCTGCTCTCAGGGTTCTGGGCAAGCAAGAGGCAGGGTTTTATCCAGCTGTGCTAGGAACCAGACGACGCTCAGCCTCCCTGGAATTTCTCCTTTTTAAGCCTGGAGTCATTCAGGGTTTAAATCAGTTTGGTCTTGGGAGTATGACAGGAGAAAAGAAGGTGACACATTTATGATTCGGTGACCTGCTCCCTTTTGGGGCAGGAGGAATTTCACAATCATTTTGCGTAATCAATCAGCCCAGAAGGTACAATTTAGTATCTGTCACATAGAAATTTAAGTTCTGTTTTTCTTTTTTGGCATTCATAGGACATGTTTTTGTTACATCAAAGTGTTCGTTCCAAATATTTGGGATTAAAGGCGTAAACAAAAATCAATCCTGCGACTTGTAGATTTCTATCTCTTTGCCTTCAGAAGATGGATAGACTGGCTGCCCCAAACCCCCTTTTGGATTTGAAAGTTGACTTTCATCTGAGCCATAAGGATAACATTTATGAGATCGATACCTCACCGGAAGTTTTAGCAAAGGAAGAATAAACTACTCTGGGTCTCAGTCATCATAACAGATGTTTGCTTAGGAAGGACAGGGCCCTGGTGGGCAAGTCTAGCCTCAGAAACTATGTTATTAAATGAGAACATCTAAAGGGTTCATCTTACACTCTGGGATTCAGCACCCTACCCTGCTTTCATCCTCAGTTTTTCCCATGTGCCTTATCTCCTTCCCAGGCCAGGCTCTTTGAGCTGACAGTTTGAATTCAGAAGAAGAGAAGACACAAGGAGCCTCTGGCTTTGGTGGAGAATGACCCTGCGGTTTTACTGTGTGGAGGGGGAGACCTGTTTTTGATCCTTGCACTGTCTTGCTTTCCCTTTTGCCCTGTTTCAGCACTCACAGTGCTTGTTTCCAAAACATGTGCAGGGATGAAAACCTACATAAACATTCTTGAATTTGCCACCAAGCAGATACAGCAGCTTGCAAGAATCTGGGGTATTTGCTGAGGAGAGAAAGCAAGTGAGAACCATTCACTGTGATGCCCAAACGCTTGAATGGATATTTAACATTTGAGATGTTGGAGGCAAAGAGTATAGTCTTCTGTGACAGGAAGACCTGTGTTGAGGGTGAGGCATTTGCTCTCCTGTCTAAGCAAAACAAAGAGAGGAGGTAATAATAACTGTAATGATGATGATGGTTATAATACGTATTTACTCCGTCAGGCATAATTTCTATGCATTTTACATACATGAACAACAACCGGAGGAGGGAGGTATTGTTGTATCTGCAATTTTCAGGTTGAGACTGAGGCATGAAGGGAGCAGTTGACTTGCCCAGGGTCACATGGCTATGAAGTGGAGCTGGAGCCCAGGAAGCCTGGGTCCTAAGTCCACCCTGTGCACAATGAGGCTTTTCCTCTTGATTTAAGAACTCACCTGGCTCAGAACGGTGCCTTTCCTCTGGGGCAGTCAGGGAGAACACCGCTCTTATGAATCAAGGTCTGTAGTGTGGATCCAAGAGGACACGTTGTCCTCGCTTGTTAAGAGCCGTGGAGCTGAGTGGCTGTTCTCTTCCTCCAGGTCTGTGGTTTCAGGGACGTTTCTTTTCTTCCAGCTTGCTCTCTGCCAGGCTGGCTGGTTTGTTAGCGTGTGGTTTTTCATGTTCCCGGGCTGGGGGCGAGAGTCCAGGTGACGGAAAGGCAGCACACACGTAGTCCAGATGGGACGTGGGAGGTTGGAGGATGGGGGCCAGATCTGGATGACACCGTCTGGCAGGCTGGTTCATGAAATTGTTCACCTCAGAGCCACGACAGCCACCAACTTAATGCTTTGAAACCCATGGTGGTGCATTGGGAAGTGTGGAATGTAATGCAAGTCATAATTCATTTTTCCAATAAAGCTTCAGACATTGCTCTCTGGGTAAATGAAGAACAATGGTGAGACTGCCGGGAAGCAGCAACACGAGGAAGTAATTGCATCAAGATGGGCCCGAACCATGCCACTGCGAAGCCCAGGGCATCCGTAATGTATGGATCAGGGCTGGCTGTTTCTTTGCAAAGTATTAGGGAGTTTAGCAGAGGTTGGAAGTGACCACTGGTCTGGAGAATGCCCACGGAACATGTATGCAGTGCTTTTACAGGACCGGGATGAGCTCAGCCAGCAAAAGGCTGGAGGATGTTTTAAGGGGTTTGGACTGAACGAGAGAATCTTCAATGGGATTTTCCAGCTGAATGTAATGGAAACATCATGGAACTCCAGTTTTTCTTGGTGTATTACATCATTTAACAAACAGGAGTCATCGAACTCTTCAAGTGCCCAGCAGTGCTCCAGGTGCTCCTGGTGGGGAAAGGGGCATGGAAAGCATACAGGGATGTGGGTGCAGACCTGCCTTTGAGGGGTCCTGGTATTGAGAGGAGAGCAGATTCCAGATGGAGGTAGATCTGAAAGTTGACTTAGATTTTATTTGGAGTTTCAGGGTGTGGGGTTGGAAGGAACAGTCTGTGTTGAGGAAGGGAGGGTGGAGTGAGAAAGGCCTGTGGTGGGGCAGGGGGGAGGCGGCAGAGGGGGCGGGGAGTGGGGGAGTATGGCTGAAGCGGAAGGGGTGGGAGAAAGAGTTGGGGCTGAGTTTTAAAGAATGTTAAATGCCAGCAAGAGAAGTTTTGACTTGTGGCAACAGCAGTGACCAGACTGCAGATTTTAACTTTGTTCTTCGGCAAATGAGGTACCTGGGGGACCTTTTGTCTTGAAGTCTTGATTCAGGACCCAAATGCCACTGAAGTTCTCAAGCTGAGAGCTTCCTTCTCTTCGTTTGTTGAGTTCTTGACTATTCTGAATGCTCTGCTTTATGCCTGAATGTTGTAGATCTCCACCCTGTCCCTGCGGGAGTTTACAGTGGGGGCGGCCGAGGCTCTGAGTGCTTGCCCTGGGTCCGGCAGGGTGACAGACCTGGCCTTCGAGCTCTTCTTCCACAGGACAGCAAGCTGAAGTCCTCTGACTCCCTCACTTCCAGAGAGCTTGTTTAGGTGTGGTGACGGACAGCTTACGTGAGACGGCACCAAGCCAGCATGTCTGAGCCTCAAGGGTTGAGGGAGCCATGCTTGGGATGGTGTGGGGAGAGGCGTGGTGGGAGAGGGGCTCTGTGTTCAGGACTTCCAAGGCTATTCTGGGATCATTCATCCTTCCAAGCCCCCCATGCCCTCTGGCGATCTCATCTACTATAGGCACACTACCCTTTTTAGTAACTGGTTGATTGATGGAAAGAAGGTATAGCATTTCAAAAACATTGTTTATATCCAGAGTCACTTTGCTCAACACCGAACACTTGGAAGTGGAAGTAATTATATCCTGTAAGTTATAGATGCTAAAGGAAGAGATGGAGCATCAGAGCCTGGAACGGAAATGAGTAACAAATGTATTTTTTATTTTTTAAGTAGACTTCATGCCCCATGCAGGGTTTGAACTCACAACTCTGAGCTCAAGAGTTGCGTGCTGCACTGACTAAGCCAGCCAGGCACCCCATAACAAGTATTTTTCAAACAGCTCCTATGTGTGGGGCCCTTTACTAGGGCCCAGGGGCTGAAGGACAGAGAAAAAGGAGACTATAGAGTGGGTCATGCCCTGAAAGCGACCTGTGGAGCCTACCCGCGCACCAGCTCAGCGCCAGAGAAGTGGCTCCATGGAGAAGCCTGGAGGCGGCGTGAGGGGTCAGACCGGGCCCCCAGTGCAGTGTGAGGCCCGCAGGTGTGGGAGAGCTCAGGCAGGATGGTGGCTCGGTCAGCCTGCCTGGAGCACTGGGCCTTTGCAGGGGAGAGGAACACAGGGAACCGAATGTCACAGACATTCGTGGACAGAAAAGGGTTGGGGAAAGAGGCATCATGACAGCAGTGTTGTATGTCAGCCCGTTGGGTTTGCACATGGAGTGTGGAAGAATACTGGGGAGAATAAGGGGAGTTCTGGGGCCCTGAGGCCCCATTCTGTGAGGGCCGGTGCTGGGGGTGCGAATGCAAAGAGTGGGCCCAGCAGCTTATGAAGAAGGTCCTGAGGGGCTCAGTGACTGACCAGCCGTGAAGGGCCGAGTGTGGGAGGACCCGGAGCTGGCCTTAGTGTCTCGCTCTGTCTTTCTGAATTCTTCATACATATGTTCTTCAGAAGTTCTGTGGAAAGTCAGTGTGTATCGGTCACGGTGTACGTCAGCGGTGTACAAACCACATACAGCGACAGGAAAGCTCTGTTCCCATTGTCTCCTGAGGGGAGAAAAGTAATTTTGTTGTTTGGGGGAGAGCCCGTGGCATTTTAAGAGCACTGCTTTCCAGAGAAGGAAGCCTGAGCCACCCCTGTGGAGTGGCGCTATGGCTCTTGGGAAAATTAGAAAGCAGCCAGAATTGTGCCCCCACTTGCTGCCCCAGGAGATATGGTTAGGGAGAATGTGCAGCGAAGGGTGACTGCCTGAGATCCCCTGTTCTGCAGGTGTTTGCTCCTTTTGCCCGGCTTTGGATGCCCGGGAAGGACTCTGGGCAGTAGAGTAGAAAGGGCCTGGTTCACTCAGGCAGCTTGGCCGTGGAGGTGGTGGAAGGGGAGCATTTGAGGATGCGAGGGGTGAGTCTATGTCACTCACTGAATGTGCTGCATAATCAAGGGTTAACTCCCTCCTAAAACTGACTTCTGTTTTCTCTCTTAGGCGGGTTTGCTTGTTAACCTCTCTCTGTGAGGAGAGTTGCTTCTTAGCTTTTTATTTTGGCAAAGATTCCCTTATGCAAAACCTAAGCTCACATTAATAATTACCCTGATTCCTACAGGAGGTCCTATGATTGATATGTAATAGCCCAAACAAAATGTTACAGCAGAGACAGAAGTTTCTCATTAGTCTTCGTGTTGGGATAGTCACTCCCCTGTAACTGACACCTGTTACCCCACCCTCACCCCCATTGCCCATGCCATGCTAGGGTGCCATGCTAGGGTGCCATGCTAGGCCTGGGGAAACAAAGGTGAAGAGGAACCTGTTCTGGAAGCTCCCAGGCTCCCACTGAGTTTGTTCCCCGTTGTCAAGCCCCATGCCCCAGGAAACTTGGCGAAGAGGGAAGGGGGCTCAGCCAGAGCTTTGAGCCCTGGAGTGAATTCCCAGGGCTGTGATTCTGAAGGTTGAGAAGTTGGCCCAGACACCCACATCCTTCCCGCCTCCTCAAACAGCACACCTGGGCCTGCCAGGTTCTTCAACAGGAACTTTGATCCTCTGTTCTTTCTGGATAAAGAGAAATTGGAGTTTGTTGGAAATTATTTCACACGGGGGTTGAGCAATTGAATTCACTTTCTCAGACAGACGATTGCAAGATCTGGATCCCACTGAATGGGGAAGCCTGTCATTCACTGATAGGCTGAAGCAGGAAAGGATCAGAATCACTTGACTTCTGAGGAGAAGTGATGGTGGGTTTGCTCATGTTTGGCTGATGAGGTACCAGGGTCTGTGTCACACTCTAGCAGAATCACCCATAGACGTAAGGGTGTGGGGGCAGGGAGCAGAGAGGAAGCCAGGAGTGGGCCCTGACAGCCACCCCTCTTCCCCCCTCCCTGCTTGGTTTGAGTGCCACCTGCAAGCTTTCAAGGAGGACACCTTCCATCTGTCTGTGACAGCTTCATGTTTTCCACACCTATTCCTTTGGCTGTGTTTTATTTCCTGGTTGTTCCCTGGGCCTAGTTCTACCTCTGGCAGCCACAGCGGCATCTGAGATGCGTGTGCCCGGGACAGATGCATTCTGTCCCTCGCCGGTGGAACACATGGCCGTTGCCAGCCAGAGGTCACGGCTCCCGGCCTGCGTGAGGGCAGGGTGTCTGGCCTGGCTAACGCAGACCAAGCTTTGCACGCCTGGGGAATGCTCGCCAGCTTGCTGGCTCTTCCTCAGCCCTCTGGGAGGTTGGCAGCCTTGTTCACACTCTGGAGGCTGCCTCCAGCTCTGTCCTGCCTGGTGCCGACTCTGCACATCTGGCTTTGCACGGCGGCACAGCCAAGCACGGCGGTCGTGTGGAAGTTTACTGGGTTTGGTGGCTGTGAGGTAATCTCGAAGCAATCAAAGGGAATCAGGGATAATTTGCAGGCTTCAGCAGGACAGTCCTATTGTTAACTCAATTAGTTCCATTAATTCTCCCTAATCATCTAAGGTCAACAGACAGCCTTTGAAGTCAGGGAAAACATCTTTACGAAGAAACGAAAGCATGAAGTGATCAACTCATTTTTTTTTCTTCCAAAGCACTTGGCACTGTGAGTCGTGAAGGAAAGACGAAGAGCGGCAGCCGCCTACTGTAGCTGCGTGAGAGGGTCCAGGAAGGGCTCGGGGAGGCTCGCCAGAGGGGCCGTGATGAGGGCCCGGATGGACAGCCGTGGCTTGTGATTACTCGTCCCTTTGTCCCCAGCAAGGTATTGGGTTGAATTGGTTGGGACAGGAGGGGGAAGGGTTTGAGTTAAATTTGGCACCCTGCTCCCCATTGTGGTCTTTAGGCAAACCCAGGCTGAGCCATGGAATGTGGGGTAGTGCAGATGAGTACTTGCTCCCTCCCCCATCCCTCTTTTGCTCCCTTGTCCTTCTCCTCCCCCTCGTCTTTTGTCTTATGGAGAATTTCAGACATGTACAGAAGTGGATAGAGTAGAATAATGGACCTATATCTGTCACCCAGTTTCAACACTTCTCTTGACCAATGACCGATTTTCCAGTTGTTGTGTGTTGCTCATCTGTTTTTGAATCAAGGAGCTCCCGGAATTTCTTTTTTTTTCCGGTTTTTTTTTTTTTTTAAGATTTATTTATTTATTTATTTATTTATTTATTTATTTTGGGGGGGGAGAGAGAGGCAAGTGGGGGGGAGGGGCAGTGGGAGAGAATCTTTAAGCAGACTCCCCACTGAGCGCAGAGCCTGGCATGGGGCTGGGCTCGGTCTTACCACCCTGAGATCATGACCTGAGCTGAAACCAAAAGTCAGATGCTTAATCGACTGCGCCACCCAGGTGCCTCAACCTGGAATTTCTAATAGAGATTTCTTGTGTCTTCTTTCTTCGAAGTTAAATGGGCCAGCGATTTAGGCTGATATGGAGGTCTTCTGAGCCTAGGAATCTGCATCCAGGTCAGGAGAAGGGGGGATGTTGGGTAGTGGGGCCTGGAAAGGCAGCAGAGCCTGGGTGCATTTGGGGGGCTAGATGGGTTTGTAAGTAAGAGTACTTTTTCATTTTTACTTGTAATTGTTTATAGGGCTACTTATCTTCAGCAAAGCTGCCCGCTCCAGAGCATGTTTACCCCCTGGAGTGGACAGAGGAATAATGGCGTGCCTAACAGCAGCCATGTCAGTGGCCTGGGTTCTAGATTCTCTCACCCCTTCTCTGTCTTGCCTTAGAACACAAGGCTGCGCCTGTGGGGGCCCTGTGGCTCTGCAGCCCCAGGGGGCATCTTGGATCGAGGCTGAGATACCCATCTCTCCCTGCACGGTTTTCCTGCCACAGGCCTGGGACTTGGGGAGCCCCACTGCACCCCCCTGCCACTGCCTCCTGACAGAATTTTGGAGTTTGGGTGTTTAGTGGTGGAAGGAGGGACACTCAATCTGTTAGAGCAACAGCAGCAGGCAGACAGGCTTCCCAGAAACAGGAAATGCCTTGATCTAACTATAAGCTTTATTTCTGGTTTTCTACATTTTTTTCCCCTCATCACACAAACCCCACCTTACAACAAGTGCAGCGAGTAGTTCAGCAGTGCCTGAAGTCAGTGTTTAACAGGCTTGATAAAAACTGTGTGTGGAGGGGGGGAGAGGGAGGGAGATGTTTTTTTGCCATCTCTTTTGAAGACACAGAGAAAGCTATGAAAACCAAGGCTTTTATAAGCCACGTATCTGTGATGAGTGCTTGGTGTATGCTTGGTGGTGGTGGTTTGGAGGGAAGAAGGAGGGAAGTCAAAGTTGACTCCACCCAGGGTACTGGAGGTCAGACCTCTGCAGGAGGATCTTTTCAGATGTCTGGGCAGGTCCCTCTTCTTCCCAATTTCTCTGTGTTGGAGGGCCCCTGGGATCAATTCTCATCCCTCCAGTGTCATGGCTCAGCTACAGATCCACACCCCTTATCCAAAACTCTTAGGGCCAGATTTGTTTAGAAGTCACGTTTTTTTTTTAGATTCTAGAAGGTTCCTATAGTATATATACTATGTATTACCCAACACCCCCAGCAGACTCTAGGGCAGCCCTTCCTGATCAAACAAACAAATACTTCTTGCACAAATGTATAAACATTCACACTAAATGGAGTAAATATAAACATAAATAGTCTTGTGTTAGCCTGGGTCAGGGTTTGTTAAATGATTTTGGCCCAAACCTCAGAAAAAGCCAAATTGTTGGAGCCTTTTGGATGTCAGGGTTGTGGGTCAGGGGCCTGTGGATCTGTACCATCTACCTGCTAGTGACTACCAAATCCAGACCAGAAGCCTGGGCCTTTCCCTGCGTGTATCCAGTTGTCTTTGGCTGTCTCAGACGCGTCTCCCACCAAGCCTGTCCAAACCCTCCTTCCGGCACCCGACTCCCTGCTCCGCTCAGTCTCCCACTCAGCTGGTGGCAGCTCCATGTTTGGCTCAGGCCAGATATCTCCACACTATCCTTGAGCCCTCTTTTTTCTCCCACCTGACATCCAATCCATCAGCAATCCTCTTGGCTCTATCGTCAGAATATCCCAGAATCTGGCCACTTTCATCACTATTGATACTATCCCTTCTGGCTACCGCTGTCTCCCACTTGGATGATGATGATAGCCCCCTAAGCCATCTTCATGCTTCCTTGTCTGTGCCTACGGTTTACTCTCCACACAGCAGCCAGAGTGACCCTCCCAAGGTGTAGGTCACAGTGTGTCACTGCTTTGCTCAGACTCTCCCCTGGCTCCGCATCTCACTGGGAGCCAAAGCCCATGTACTCAGGGCGCCCCACCTCTCTGACCTCACCTCCAGCTGCCCTGTGGCTCCTTGGAATATCAGGAAGGCCTTCCTCAATGAATTAACAGATACGTTAACATGAAGTCAACAAACCCTAACTTTGAAACAGCCTTTCTGTAACCAAGGCATGAAATGTTCTAAATGAAAACCAACGAAAGCTTCGACCCATTAGAAAGCATCTATTAACCGAAACTAGTTTCCAGTTACACCCACTCTGAGCAATAAACAAAGCATTGACTACTTTGAGGATAGAATTGGATGTTTTAAACTTTGTCTTTGATATCTTCGAAAGGCTGGGAGCTTTCTTTATGCTTGGGTAGTGGTTTATATCTTCTGTTTATTTCAAGGCCTACCCCATTAATTAATTAGTGATTGTAGATGGCCCGAGACTGTCCTTACAAAGTAGATTTGAGTTCATAAAATGTATCTCATCTGGTCTGTAGCATAATATACATGTGATATAACGCTCTTCTGAGGTTGTCCAAAATATATGGAAATCTAATATCCAGGATAGAAAACTGTGAATTAAGGAACTATTCTGACATTTAGAGCTTGAACAGACAATTTTCAGATCCCCTTTGCTGTGTGCTTTAGGAAATATCTTTCCTTCTAGTTCAGATGTTGATGTGGGCTTCAGTACGTGTGTCTAATTTGTGTGTCCAGCTGCATTAACTTGTTCATCTTATAAGGCCTGGGACTTCACTAATGTGTAGAAAATTAGAACAGAATACGCAAAGAGAGTCGTTCTTTTTCAGAGAGGAGATGTCCGTGCTTTCATACATAATTTGTATGCATAAACTTATATATTCATTTATTTATAGAAAAAATCGAACTTAACATTCACGCACGCTCGTTAGAGTACATGTTAAGGCAGGCTCTATCCCAGAAAACTGGAAATTATGCCAAACTTCTTACGTCTTCTTCACCTTTTTGATACAAAATCTAGAAGTTTTAAAAATTCAGTGTTTTCCTTCAAAATTCAGTAGAGTCAACTGATGTGTGTCCAATGGAGGGAAATTTTTGGCTGATTCTGACATGCCTAATAAATTCTATTTTTCTTTTTGCTTGATTTTTGTAGCAGCAGCATTATTTTATTTTATTTTATTTTATTTTATTTTATTTTATTTATTTCTGTTTCCTAGAATGTTGAAGACAAATGGGAGAATATATTCCAAAGAATTCCTGTAGAAACAAGATGGCAACACAACATAGCTAGGTGATAGGCACTGTATGAGCATTTTCTAGCAAAAATGTTTGCTTGTTACATGATGGACAAAGTCTGTGTTGTCATGAAAGTCCGTTATGTGAAAGGTAGTTTGAAGGCAACAGTGTGTAAAGTGTAAAAATGTAGGCCACATCACCCCCCAGAAACAGAGGAACACCATCACGTAGAGAAGGAGGTTTGATCAAAGAAAAGGATTTTTAGTCTAGTGTGTTCCACTTGGTTGAGTTATGGAAGGTTTTCCTTAATATGTTCAAATTGTATCTAATTAAGAATATGCCTGGTTGGGGCGCCTGGGTGGCACAGCGGTTAAGCGTCTGCCTTCGGCTCAGGGCGTGATCCCGGAGTTATGGGATCGAGTCCCACATCAGGCTCCTCCGCTATGAGCCTGCTTCTTCCTCTCCCACTCCCCCTGCTTGTGTTCCCTCTCTCGCTGGCTGTCTCTATCTCTGTCAAATAAATAAATAAAATCTTAAAAAAAAAAAAAACAACAATATGCCTGGTTGAGGGGCGCCTGGGTGGCTCAGTCGGTTGAGCATCTGACTCTTGATTTCGGCTCAGGTCATGATCTCAGGGTCTTGAGATGGAGCCCTGCATCAGGCTCCGTTCTGGGCATGGAGCCTGCTTGAGATTCTCTTTCTCCCTCTCCTCCCTCTCGCTCCCCTGGCTCTTTCTCTCTCTCTCCCCCCCACCGAAAAAAAAAAAAAAAGAATATGCCTAATTGATTAAGATTGGGTAGTACTATTACTATTTGACCAGAAAACTACACTTTAAAAAATATGTAAATTTAAAATAATGTGTCTCATTTTTAACTTGCACCTTAGCTCTAGACTGAAAATCAAGATAATTGAGTTTCTTTTCTCCCTTCCCTTCCCTTCCCTTCCCTTCCCTTCCCTTCCCTTCCCTTCCTTTCCCTTCCCTTCCTCTCTTTTTTTGGCTGTGGGTAATTTACTCAGGTGCCTGAATAGATTGCTTAACCTCACTGTGCCTCAGTTTCCTTACCTGTAAATGAGGGGATTGAGCTACATAATGTTCTTTAAGCAGCAACAAATTTACTGTTTGATTTTTTTTTGTCATAAAAGTTATAGTAGGACATGGAAGGAAAATAAGATGCTTAGATAAGTATAGGTATGCACAAAGAAAAAAACTCACACATTATTCCACTCTCCCCTAGGGTTTTTTTTTTCCCCTTTGGGTATGTACCCAGCCATACACATTTTGTTTTACAAAATTGTACCGTAGAATACATATTCCTTTGTCATCTCATTTTTCCTCTCACTTAATACCATATTTTGCATATCTTTTCATGTCATTAAATATAATTCAGCAAGATCTTTTTTCATGATGGCATGGTATCTAATGATTTGAATATGCCACAATTTATTTAAATAGTTTGCTATTGTTAAACAATTAGTTTCTAATTTTACACTCTTAAAAAATGCTCTAATGATCATCCTTGTTGTTAAATTGTTTTGCACATGTGTGATTTGGGATAAATTCCCAGAAGTGGAATTGCTAGGTCAAAGGATTTTTGTTATATAATTCCAGACCCCTCTCTACAAATTTTGTGCCAGTTTACACTTCCTCAGCAGTGTATAAGAATGTCTGTTTCTCCTCTACTGTCACCAGCACTGGATTGTATCATTCAAGATGATATTTTTTTTTTAGATTTTCCATTCAAGGTAGTCTTGAAGCAAGTATGTTTGTTTCTTTGCCTGCCCGAGACACTATCTAAATAATAGAAAAAGACAAAAGTGGAGGGATAAAATTCGATAACAACAAAGTAAGCAGAAAGAAGCTTCATCAAACCATTTCAGTGACTTTCTGGGGATGAAAATAGAGGGCAGGGCGGCAATAGATGGAACAGAATAGCGGTACCAAAGGGTCGCCTGGAGCAGATGCAGACGGTACTGGAGCCTCACCTGGTACCAGCTGTCCTGCAGGACCTGAAAGGGGCTCCCAGTCTGGAGACTGTAGTTACCCCAGGGAGAAGACGTGAGATGTGCAGCTGCAAACATGTGACCATCTAACGGTCTGTATGTGGAACTGGGTACTCCCTGCTCTCACTACAGAAGGACCTGGAGCCAGATTCTGATTCCCAGGGTAAAAAACTGGATGGTTCTTTTAAAAGCAAATGGTATAATGCTTTGGGAAGAACTGGCGAAGCTGATGTGGGGAATCCCCTGCTACAATGGCCAACTCCCACTGTCTAACCCTAGGACAGTTGGACTGGTATCCACAGAAATGTGTTGCATCTATAAACCCAACTGAGAAAATAAATCAAATTTTTAAAAAGGATGCTATGAGAAAGGAGAAAATAGGAAGGCATTTCTGGAAACACACCATATTATTGTCAGATATAAAAGTTCAGTGAAGAATTATAAGATAAAGCCAAGGAAATCTCCTAGAATATGGAGTAAGAAGATAAAAGAAAAGGAAATATGGATAACCCGTAGAACGAGACATAGGGATCGATCCTACAGGTCTGACATCTGAATACTAGGTGTTTCATAGAGAAAATGAAGAGGCCAATAGCAAAGAACAAAACAGAAGAGCCTCTTCCACAAGTTGAGTTTCAGTGCAATAAATCAGAAAAGGACAGCCTGAGACCTATCATTGTGAGAGTTCACAGCACTAAGATAAAAAAGGCCCTAGAACTTCCAAAGAGTGAAAACAAAACAAAGATACCTACTAAACAACAGTTATCAGGCTGACATGAGATCCATTGGCAATATTTATGTTAGAAAAAGAAAGTTCTGATAATGATTTTTTTTCACCTAGAATTCTATATCCAGCCAAACTATCAATCATGTGTGAGGACAGGCATGTCTTAGCTGGCTTTCTAGGCACTCTTAATCAATATTTCAATCAGAACTTTATTTCAATGAGTACTTTACGATAAAAGCAAGGGAATAACCCAGAACAAAGAAGATGATGGATTCCAGCGACAGCAGCTGTATCCAGTAGAGCAGTGAAAAGAAGTCACAGCACTACAGCTGTGCAGCAGACCAGAGCAGTCATTCCGTTAGGAAGAAGGACAGTGGAAGTTTCTAGAAGGGAAAACCCCAAGAGAAAAGGACCCAGGGAAGAGTTGATCTGAAAAATGCAGTAGGCTACGTGAGGAAAAAAAAATCCATTTAAATTTGATATTAGGATAGTTTCCATTAAGTGGCACATGGGTTGTCACATTGGACCGATGGAAAAGGTAGTATATGTAATGCCATTTAAAAGTTAGAATAAATAAACACTATCAGTTTGTCTTCAGATTTCTGAAACAACATATATGGAAAACGTGGACCTCAATTACAATTAGAGAATGGAACGTCAGTGTTGTCAACATTGATGGTCTAACAGGAAAGACACAGAGGTGGGAATTGGGATGGATGGAAGAGGTGGTAAGAGGATTTGGAGGGCTGGAAGCACTAAGGTCCTCTGGTCATAATGAAGAGGGTCAAGGAATATTGTCTATAGTCGATGAAACAAGAAATTGACATTTTGGATTGCTTTTTTGCAGTTGTAGAGCATAAAGAAGGAACTGAGAATTGCAATGTATATTTTGTGGAGGGGGAAAGTGTAGAGCGGTGGTGAGTGCACTAAATCCTCATTGATCATAGCAGCAAGGCAAAAGAGAATGTCTAAAATAAGAAATCAGGAAACTGAGGTACAAGCATTTTATTTAGGGACATGGCAGTGACCACCAGCAAAACCCAAATAGAAATTGTTAAAATTGACTCCCCCTGGGGAATAATGGGGCAGGGGACTGTCACTTCTCGTTATAAGTTCACATATAGTTTTTTTTATTTTTAAAAACTGAGCATATCATGATACTTAATTTTGTTTATATTTTAATAAACAAATAACACAAAATATATAGCCCCAAAGCAACTTCGGTTCATTTGTCAGGGAAAAGAAATTTTTTAAAAATCTTACCCTTTAATTTGTATTTCTTTGCTTATTTTAACCAAGTGATTTCCAAGTAGACTATGACTCTTAAATTTCTTGCTTCTGGGATTGTTATAAAATGCAATGGGAGCATTGGGTCCAGAGTTGGAGAGCATGCTTTAATCCAGGTTTCTCCTCTTCAAGCTGTGAGAATGTGGGCAGGTTTCTTAAATCTGTAAGCCTCAGTTTCTCATCCCTGAAACAGTTAAGAATAAGGATATTGCCTCTCTCACAAAGATAACATGTGAAAAGTGCTCAATGAAGGGTGTATATTAGGATTGTGATTATTATTATGAACAAAACAGTCTATCTTGAGGAGCTCAAAAGTGATGAATTAAAATTATATATCTTGGATTTTGAAGGGAGTCAAGAACTGAACATCTTTGCAAACAGCCATCCATCAGAGGTTCTTCTGGTTTGTCATGTTACAGAGACAGAGAAGTTTGAAGATGAGTTTTCTGGTTGCACCATCTTGAGCTCCTTACTCAGCTTGTCTTTGTTTTACATGGATCCATTCAGTTTCACTTGTAGCCTCTAGTGATTACCTGCCTTGTGCCCAGCCCTGGAGCAAGTACTGCAGAACCCCCCGAGAGGAACACTTGGCTCGCAGTCTGGGCAGGAAGCAACATACTGGCCTGACACCTTAGGTTTATAGGCTGCTAGCTGTGTGCCAGGCACAGCTCCAAGCACTACACTATGTCATTTGATCCTTTGCACACCATGAGGCAGGTGCCACTGAGGTTCTCAATTTATAGATGAGGAAATTGAAGCAAGGGCCACACAGTTTATAACAGGCAGACCTGGGATTTGAACCTGGGTGGGCTAGCTTTAGAGCCTTTTCTCTTAATCCCTATAATGTATTGGCTTAGTGTAACAGATGGGAAATGTGGGATACAACACATACATGTGAATACACCCAAAGAGAGAGGGCACTGCAAAGCAAAATGCAGCATGCAAAGTGCTGATTGGTGGTGGGAGATTTTTCACTTTAGAACACTGGGGGTAGGTGCCTACATTTCCTGCTATTTGCATGCACCATCTCTTCTTGGGATGCACAATCACACACTGCTGTTTCCTGAAGGAAGGTAGAAAATCTATACCGTTCCTGGACGAAGCTTGTAAACCACTCCACACTCCTGATATTAGGTTTGGCACTTTTGGATATTTTCTCAGTGCAGGAGAGCATTTGTGTACACATAGAGGTATTTGTTTTCAGCCACCTCTGTCTTCAGAGGGAGCCAGCTCTCTGGTTCTATTTCTGAGCCTGTTGAAAAGAGGAAGCAGGGGTGTCTGGGTGGCTCAGTCAGTTAAGTGTCTGCCTTCGGCTCAGGTCATGATCCTAGGGTCCTGCAGGGAGTCTGCTTCTCCCTCCCTCTCCCTCTGGCCCTCCCCCCCCCCACATACTCACTCTCTTTCTCTCTATCTGTAATAAATAAATAAAATAAAAAGAGGAAGCAGGTACTAACTTGAGTTTACTCCATTTGTGGCCTTGGAGAGCTAGAACCTGTTACATAAGCCTCCAGTCCAGTCAACAGGACTTCCACATGGAGGTGATGGCTGCTGCTGGGTTGGTCCCCATGACCTACAGGGGATGGGAAAGCAATCTGTTAGCCAGTTTCGAGGCATTTCTTTAAGATGCATCTGGTAACTGAAGCAAGCTGCTCTCTGGGGAATTGGAGGTTAGAAATAGCTAGAGAGGGGCGCCTGGGTGGCTCAGTCATTAAGCCTCTGCCTTCGGCCCAGGGCGTGATCCCAGGGTCCTGGGATCGAGCCCCAAATCGGGCTCCCTGCTCCCCTGGGAGCCTGCTTCTTCCTCTCCCACTCCCCCTGCTTGCTGTCTCTCTCTCTCTCAAAATAAATAAATAAATAAATAAATAAATAAATAAATAAATAAATCTTAAAAGAAAAAAAGAAATAGCTAGAGAAAAAGGTATTGACTTCAGTTTTGTAGCAAGTGAACCCAAGAACATGATTTAAAAAATCATAGGGTCCAAAGAGCTTAAGTGATGAATCAGCCTTTTCCCAATTCCTGGTCCCTATAGTTTCAATCCTATAGTTTCCATCTCTTGAGGCCACCCCTGTTTCCTGTTGATTAAAACTTCTTCTGAAGATAATCTGTGGCACAAGTGTGAGAGTGTGGGTGTGAGCCTGTGTCTGGGGGGGGGGGTGTATTCACACAGTAGCCTAGCATAATAAACACATCGCACCTTGCTTCCACCCCCCCACACTTAATATATCCCAGGATCACTTCATATCTGTCAGTACATTTTGATCTTTCCATTCTTTTTTTAGGGCTTGCCTAGCAATCTACCACGTGATGTACCATATTTAATTTAAGGAGCTCCCTCTCTGCAGATATTTAGGTCCTTAAGGTCATTAAAAGCTCTTCTAGAGCATTTGGTCTAATTGTCTTGAGATACACGCACACACAGACAGATTTAAATCATTTTAAGAGTCAGCAGGCTCTTAAACCTACATTTTGGATGTGTTTTTCTTGCTATTATTGTATTTTGATCACAGAAGACAGAAGAAGGTGGCTGTGCCTGTGAGTGTGTTTTGCACGTGTGGGTGGATGTGTGAATGTGTGTGCCTACACAGGTAGGTGTACATTATGTTGTGTGACAGATGTACTCGAAAAACTCTGAATGAACCCTTTTATTTTTAAAACTGGAATATGAAATTTTAAATGCCCCGAGGGTGGGAAGATGATTTGTTATTAAAGGAAACTTGTAGAGGAATCCTTCTGTGAAATGAAATGGCTTCTTTTTTTCCCTTTTAAAAAACTATTTCATTGAGGTACAATTTACATACAATAAAGTGCATTCATTTGAAGAGTTTGGCTTGATGCAATTTAACAAAGGTACCACTGCCTTTCAGTCAAGATTCAGAAAACCTCCCCTAGGCCAGAAAGGGTTCTCCGTGCCTCTTTGCATTCACTTCCCACCTTCACCTCCAGGAGATCACCAGTATGCTTTTTGTCACTCTGGATTGGTTTTGCCTGTTCTAGAACATCACGCAAGTGGAATCACACAGTATATACTCTGTTACGTTTGGCTTCTTTCTCGTAGCATCTGTCTTGTTGCAGACATCAGTAGTTCATTCTTTATGGCCAAGCAACATTCCATCATGGGCAGGCAGCATGGTTTCCTTATTCGTTTACCTATTGTCGGGCATTTGGGTTGTTTCCAACATTTCACCGTTCTGAATGAAGCTTCTAGGAACATTTCTGTACAGGTTGCTGGCTTCCCAAGTGAATCATCTCCATAATTCAGTTGTGCAGGCTCAATTGAAAGCCAGGCCATTCATCCATTGAGCCAACATGTACAATATGTATTAAATCCCTCCCGTGTGCTGGTCAGGCAGGATTCTGCCCTGCGGGGATGTACTCTAAAGCCTGCGTCCTATCTTTGCACTGCCATGGAAAGTGTTTGAGAAAGAAACAATGCTTGTCTTTCCTTATTTTATGGAAAGTAACTGCTATATTTAATTACATGGGTGCCCTCTACTTTCAGACTGCGCCTACCAATAGGGCTAGTAGCAAACTCTTTCTCAAACGAAGTCTTTAATCAGCTGCTAGCTTCAGAATCAGCTTCGAGAGCAAGCAGCTGCTCGAGGCTTGGCCAGCATCGTGCCTCATCGTTCTGGGTTTTCCAAAGCAGGGGTGAGGAGGATGTCTGCTTTGTGAAGGTCTCCTGCTGTGTCTGGCATGCCTTGTCCATGCCGGGCGCCTCTGGGGACTGTAGTGTGACTGTGGTTTCTCTAGGGAACAATGGTCAGCAAAAAGGGGTGTACAGGACTTGAGAAGAGGGACCCCTGCTTTGGAAAGGAACTGTGGAGTTCCTCTCTTGATGATTCCCCTCCTTCTTCACCTTCCTCACTCCCCTCCCCTCCCCTCCTCCAGGTAAAAAAAACCCAGCCTATTATCTAGGGCTTAATTGGTGCAAGACAGGCCGTGCAAGCCTCTCTCCCTCCTTCTCATCCTTTCTGGATTCGTCCTCTGACCTACTCCCTACCTCTAGCTTCTTTCTAGCCCCTAGGCCCCTGACAACAGAGGGAAAAGGAAGCGAAACTCAAATTGGGCATGTGTGACCTTGGCAGGCTGTTCCCAGGAAAGGTTTGCCTAGAGGTCTCTGGTGGAAGTTAAGCTATGGTTAGGAGGAAGCTTGACTGTGAGTTTCTTACCTCCTTTGCCTCGAACTCGATCACTCCCAGCACACAGGCGTGCAGACACCTTCGGGTCACAGTGACACAGCATCAGTGGGATTTCCCGCTGGACAGGTGAGGTGTGGGGGAGGACTGTTGGACTGGGAGGCAGGAGTTGATGGTTCGAGCTCGGACTCCAGGCTGTCCGGCTCTAGGGCTCTCATTTCTCAGAGGCTCCCCTGCGAACGGCGCCCTCTGTTCTCCCAGGCTTGTGCTTACCCCCAGCTTTCTCACACAAACGGTGGCGCTCGTCATCCTTACTATCTAAGTAATTGTGAGGAATACGTGAAATGCTGTGTGCAAAGGGTTTGTGAAGTCAGGCACCACCCAAAGAAGTGCCCGTGATACTTTTGTGCTTTTCAGAGAGGGCTTTTTCGTGGGTTTCTCTATGGGTTGGGCTCGTTCCCCATTTCTGTGTTCCTCATTCAAATGAGTAGAGCTCTTGCTTCTGCCCAGGGCTTGTTTTCTGGGAGAGCTCTGGGGGCAGGGGGGGGCAGGAAAGTGCTGAAGGCATTGCCCTGCCTCAAGCCGGCCAGGGTGGGGAGCCAGTCTCTTGCACCTGAGAGGGAGCAGGAAGGCGCAGAGAGCCGGAGGCCTACAGGAAGGGGAGGCCTGGCATGGGATTGTCGCAGAAGGCTTCCCAAGCTGGGCAGGGCCTGAGACCAGAGCTCTGGCAGAATCATCTGTCCCATGTGACCCAGGGAGCCCTGGGTGGGAATCGGGCTTAAAGCTCTCAGAGCTCCAGTTTTTCCACCCGAAAAGTAGGGAGCATTGCTGGCCTCAGGGGGATGAAAGGAGCTGATGCCGACTAAGCACTGGGTGCAGCGTCTAGGCATAGCAGGCACTCCATCACCCTGCGGCCACCCTCCCCCTCCCCTTCCCTCATGAGCGCCTCATGACCCTCCGATGACCAGGGCTGTAGCCTGTTTTGCCTGTGGGGAACCTAGGGCATGAAACCCTCACCACAGTGCTTTATTTGATATTGCTAACTCTGTAAAGTCGTCAGATCTTCTGGAATAATGTGGAATAATAGCAACTTGGAGCAAGAAAACACCTTTTTTGTTGGGGAAAAGCTTGACAGAGTGGAAGGAACATCCGACTAAGTAGCACATTTGAAGACTTGGCTTTTTAAAAACAGTAGCACCAGCGGTTACTGAGGATTTTGTGCAGGGCACCATGCTGAGCTCTTGACATAGATTATCTCATTTAACTTCACCGCAGCCCAAAAGTCACAGGGCCTGTTATTAGCTCCATTTCTCGGAGAAGCATTCTGAGGCTCAGAGGAGGTAGTCACTTGCTTCAGGCCACAGAGCCAGTAAGTTCACACATCACCACCATGTACCTATTGTCTCCTGAGTGCCAACTGCTTTGCATGGGAGTCTCATGGAATTTTTTTTTTATTTTTTTTTATTTTTTTTTATTTTTTAAAGATTATATTTATTTATCCGACAGAGATAGAGACAGCCAGCGAGAGAGGGAACACAAGCAGGGGGAGTGGGAGAAGAAGATGCAGGCTCATAGCAGAAGAGCCTGATGTGGGACTCGATCCCAGAACGCCGGGATCATGCCCTGAGCCGAAGGCAGATGCTTAACTGCTGTGCCACCCAGGCGCCCCATGGAATTTTTTTTTTTTAAAGATTTTATTTATTTGACAGAGAGAGACAGCCAGCGAGAGAGGGAACACAAGCAGGGGGAGTGGGAGAGGAAGAAGCAGGTTCTTAGCAGAGGAGCCTGATGTGGGGCTCGATCCCAGAACGCTGGGATCACGCCCTGAGCCGAAGGCAGACCCTTAACAACTTCGCCACCCAGGCGCCCCGTCTCCTGGAATTTTTACAACAACCCATTTCACAGATGATGAGCCTGAGGCCAAAGCTCAGGGAAGGTAAATGATTGCCCCAGCCAGGATTCAGCCCCGGTCTGACTCCAAAGGCTGTGTTTGTCTTCCCCATTGTTCTATTGGCTTGCTCCTGGCCTCAGCTGGAGGGGTAGCCAAAGGCACAAGAGGTCTAAAGAAAACATAGTCAGAGGTAATAGAGATAGTAGCTGGGAAGACTCATCAAGTGAAGGTATGAGTTTCAAGGAGATTTGGTAAATAGGGTCGCATCTGGGATAATTTGGAGGAACCCTGAGTGCAGGAGAAAGAGCTTCGACCCAACCCTGGGAATGGCTGGTTGGGGGGAGGAGGCCTGCTTTGATGTAGTGCCAGCTGCCTGGTGGTGATGGCAACGGACAGCTTGCAGGGGCTGTGCAGGGCTGGGCACCTACATTGCTTCCTTATCCGGGCCAGGTAATTGTGAGCCGAACTTGAGATTCAATTAATTTGACCATGAAGTTGCACCACACTCCACCACGTTTTGTGCCTGATAACCCTCCAGTCATCTGCGTTGAAGTCCGACCTCCCTACATGGATTCTCAGCGCCTCCTCCCTATGCCGGCTGGGGCTCCGCCAGCACTCTGTGGCCATCTGCCCAGGCTGCAAAACTCTTTGTTGCTTTTGGCATGTTTAAAAGCTTAATTTCTATTTTTCTGTTTGGAAGTGCAGTTCATCGGCATCGAGGCAGCAGTGGGTGCTAAAATGGTTTCTGATTGCTATCTTGAACGTTAATATCCTAATACATTTTATCGTCAATGACCTGTCCCCTCTTGCCACAAGTTCTCACTCCCCTTTTGCAAAGAGAGGCAGCCCGCTTGCCTTCAAATAGGCCTCCCAGCCCATCTCATGCCTTTGCTGTCTCCCTCCCCGCTTTTCACAGATAGCATTGTACTTTGCCAGTGAAGCCCGTAGTCGTGGGAAATCTCTGAGTTGGAGGATATGAGAAATTGTTTCATTTAGCCGGCAGGGTTTAATAGAGATGATCTAATCTCTAAAAGGCATACATTATTTAAATTCCATGCTCTCGGACAAGAGGACCCCTGATATTTGTGGCAGGGACAGGATTTTGGTTTGGCTGTTCAGTAGAGCTGACTGTTGGTTTTCCTGTTTGTAATTTAGTGCGGGGGCTGGGTTATGCTTGTAGCGGTGGGGGGAGGGATTCCTAGTGGTGAGGGGGCTGGAGAACATTTTCTTTAGACAGAAACCTAAAATCACAGATTCTTGGGGCGGAAAGGATGGGGAGAGTCATTGCATGGCATCACCAGTTTGCTTTTGGGTTCCCACCTGGGTCCCAAGCTCATGATTCCCAACTCAGGTGAGTGGCCCCTGTGGGGCAACCTGAGAACTTTCCCAAGGGCACCTGGGTGGCTCAGTCCGTTAAGCAGCTAACTCTTGATTTCGATTCAGGTCATGATCTCAGGGTCGTGAGATCGAGCCCTGTGTCGGGCTCCATGCTGGGCGTGGAGCTTGCTTAGGATTCTCTCTCTCCCTCTTTCTCTGCCCCTCCCTCTCTCTCTGCCCCCCCCCCCAAAGAACTCTGCATTCCCTCACTTCCTGCCCTGACAGACTACCTGCAATATCACCAGGGACCTCCCCTGTGAGGCACTGAAGACCTCTGTTGACAGAACTAAAATTTTGAGAGAAACCTTAAACACTCTCAACCACTAGAGACCGGGTCTAGAAGTAAAGTGGGGCTCACAAATGTCTTGGCGAACCAGGACTGTGAGTGGCATGAGATGCTGGGGGTGCCACCTGGAGAATAGCAGTCCCAAGTGAGTTTTTTTACCTCAGAGGGGGTATGTGGTGATCCTGGGAGTGCCACCTCTTGTTCCCCTCCCTCCTCATTTGAATGTCACATTAGTATAGATCATGTGCCCACCTGCCTTCCTGGGGATGGGGCCTTGGAGGGGCAAGTGACCCCAGCATAGGCTTTCAGAGCTCCGAACATAAAGTCTTTTCTCCTCCCCGAAGGTTTATTGGGTGTCTCCTGACTAATAGATAGTGAGGTGAGCACTAGGTATACAAATGTGATTCTCCTCGTCTCTGCCCAGCAGAGGAGATAGACCTACGGACAACGTATTCCAGTGTAGTAGGAGCCGGGTTCAGATCGCACGGGTACCGTAGGAGCGTAGGAGGAGTGAAGGCGTAATAGTTCTGACTGGGAATATCTGGAACGGCTTCAGAGAAGAGATGACCAGTGACCTCAACTTTGAATGAGAAGGAGGTGTTCACCAGCCTGACCCTCCGTAGTGCTTGCTGAATGTGTGCCTGCTCTTTGCAGGTGCCAATGAAAAGGTTAAGGAGGGGTGGTGGTTCCGGCTCCCCCCACCCCAAGAAATTCACATCTTGCCGGGGAGACAAGCCTGGCACGTGTGAGCCAATTAAAGCTCTGCAGAGACAGATGGAACTGTGGAGGCGAGGATAGGCCGCCGGCGGTACTTGGTGATCCAGGGTTTCCAGAGTTACTACTCTCTCGCGGAGCACACAGTTTCTGTAAGGAGAGTTCAGACCTTCAGAGACGTCAAGTGTCAGAGGCCCAGCCATTCTGACTTTTCTGATCAGCCTAGTTGTGTACAGAAGTAGCTGGTTGGATTTGGAGGCGGGCTGGGAACAAGTGACGGTGGGTGGAGAAGGTTGATGGTAAGAATTTAGTGGTGTTGGCTCACTCTTTACAACCCCGGTAGGATCTGGGGTTTGCAAAACGTGCCAGCACACAACCTGAGTGCAGGTGCCCCTCGGTGTCCCACCAGCACCGCGCGCATTCCCAGACTTGGGGGATGTGCTGCTGCTTCCACCTCCACTGACTCCCCTTTCTTATCTTCATGAAGTCTTCCGAGACTGCTCTTCTGCACTGATTTCAAACTCACTAGATGCTTCATCAGTGATCTGCTGCGGCTCATGCTTAAGCTGGGTTCAGCTTTGTTCTCTGTTTTTTAACTTCCCCTTGAGATTGTAAACACCTTCTGAGTGTGAATAGCATCTTATGCTTTTCTTTCCACCCCTGTGAGCAATTTGTGTAGTCTGAGGAACACGGGTTTCTTTCGACAGTCTTAGCATTGAATCTCAGCATTGCCACTTATCCTAAAACTTGGAGCTTAGCTTCCTTATCGGTAACATGGCGTAACCAGGGGTTTCTCGACGTGGACACTGTTGGCATTCTAGGGCTGGATAATTCTTCATTGTGGAGACCGTCCTGTCCACTGTGGGATGCTTAGCAGAATCCCTAGCTTCCACCCATGAGATGCCAGTGGCAGCCCTCCCTTTCTGGTCATGACAATCAAAAACATCTCTAGATACTTTTGTGTCCCAAAGAGGTTCCCTGTGTCAGGCGTCCTCTGTGCCCGGTTTCCCTTGCTGTTGAGAACCACTGGGATGACACCATCTATTGGGTCTGTATCAGACCTCCTAGTGCTGTGTCCGGAACGTAGCAGACATTCCATAAACACCCATTCTCCTGCATTCCTGCTCCCCCCGGCACTGGACACACTACAGGGGGATGAACTGAACGGAGGAACCATGACTCTCGGTTTTAGCCCTTTGGGATGGAGAAGTCGTGGAACCCTTGGGCTGCCCCCACAATGCACTAACAGAGCCGTTGTCATTTTCTTAATTGCAGATTGATCTGGAACCAGAAGGAAGAGTGTATGTGATCATTGATCTGTCGGGGTCGTCGGGTGAAGGTAGGAGAATGTGACCTCTCCTCATTGTTCTCTTTCACTGACCCTTTGTCTTCCAGTGTCTCCCTTCACTCCTTGGCTGGGACATATTACAGTGACATTTAATTAATTGGCACCCTTGAAAGGAAGAGGTTATTTTGAAGATGCTTACGCCTGTGTACCAAAAGGGACCAGCCATCTGTTAACTTTGGTGGAGCAGAGGGAAGATTTTTGACTTATCAAGCGAGGCCAATAAAGCAGGCGTTCCTGCCCGCTGGTGCGCAAGGCAGGCTTCAGTGGAACGGCAGCCTCTCCCCGGAGGCTCGCGTGGGGTGTGTGTGAGTGTCGTGGGAAGGAAGTAAAACCAGTTGGTCTAACGGTATTCAGAAATGAAACAAATAAGGTGTCCAATTTCAGAATCGTATTTTTTAGAGCTTTTATAGAAGTGTTACTTCTTTTTACAGTTCCCCACGCAGGCAAAAGCCCTGCTTTTAGAGAGAAATAATGGGGTGAGGGAATGTCTGCTCCCCACTGGCCTATGAGACAGGGTGTAAAATGTTGTCTGATGGTCGAATTGGCCTTCTTTCTTCTCCTTACATCCTCCTCTCTCTCTTGATCCTGTCTTGGGCGCATTTACTACCTTCAAAGGCTTGCCGGGTAGTGAGGACTGAGCAGTCAGGGTGGAAGGGAATTCTGCACAGTAAAAACCTTGTCCACGCAGAACAGGGAGATGGTGACAGACGTGGGCTCTAGGGAGGCTGGGAATTAGGACAGAGATTTAGTGGGGACCATCTTTCTTCTCCTCTCTCTGTGTGTGCAGGAGGAGAGAACAGTTGGCTTCAATGTCATGGCAGAAAGATAGGAAAACCAAGGCTGGTTCCTCTTGGCAATGAGAAAAAAATGGGACTTAGGGGCTGTGGCAGCCTTTAGGGAGAGACAGTCAGCTCCCTTAGCTCCTGGTTGGATGACTGGGGCCTTTTACAGCATCTCTTCAGAAGGCTAGAGATCACAAGGACAGAGTCACAACACCACGTGGACTCCCCTGTGTTAGCGATGAAGCTCTAGTTTGCAGCTCAGTAATGGGAGGAGAGATTATGTCCACAAATTCAGAGGAGTGGTCAAACCACGTGCTTGACTGGGTGCCCGATGATTTTCATTTGGCTAATTTATCACCCAATTTCAACAGGTGTTCAGAATAATTCAATAATTGTGTGTATAATGGGCTTATAATAGAATTCAGTTCTCTTTGAATAGATCTCAATTATTTGGCATAGGTTTAAAACTTTAAACATCCTTCCAAATTGGTCTCGTACATTTTCTTCTCTTTATTGCAATTACATTTTGGCGTTTCCAGCTTTCCTTCTCTACCCTCAGCTCTGAGCAGCCCAGAATAGAATCTGTTGTAGAAGATTTGGGGATTTAGCAATATTTAGTATGAAATATTTAAGATGTGCCAAAGGGCCTAAAAAATAATAAAATGAGCACCGGTGTACCCACCACCCTGATTAAGAAATAAAGCAACCATTAAGGTGAAACCTTGCATTGCTTTTAAAACAGCGTGCGATCCCAAATTCACCAGGCTTAGAAGTATTACAGCGGCCTCCTGATTGTAGATATTGGTGAAACATTCAATGAGCAAAATCAGTCCCCCTTTTTCCTTACATAGTCTATATGCAACAGGATAATTAATTGAATGTGCATTTCCTATGCCAAGATGCTGGGCAACCAATAGGAGGCTTGGATGATTTTTTTTTCTTTGAAAAGATTAACAATTTGTGAAATTACAGAGGACATCCTTTTTTACATTAGAGAGAAAGGATGTGGACGAATGAATGAATAAATAAATCAGAAGCAATTGATTTTTTTCCTCCTTGCTTCTACGGCTTATTGCATGTGAATGGCCAAAGCAATTTTCACTGGGCTGAATTCTTAGGTTTTTTTTTCTTTTTATCTCTTTCATCTAAAGAAAATAGAGTTTACTTCAGAAATGCTGACACACGCCAGACTCTGTAAAGTGCTAGCATGTGTTGCTCTGAAGAAAAGGAGAACCTTTTCTGCCCTTTTTCTTTTGCTCTTCCTGTATTTGGGATTCTTTCTCTGGATGGTGAGAAAGACTGCCCAGCAATCTCTTCGTAGGAGCTGATCTTGTTACGTTCCGTTTGCGTTCTGTACATCCGTTTGCCCCGTCCTGCTAGTCAGACTTTGAGGGCTCCTGATCCAGAGGTTTTTGGAAGGGTTGGGAGGGCAAGGAGAGGAGCAGAGGATGAGTGGCCATGCCATTTGTTACCTAGACTGCACGAGAAGGATCCAGGTCAAAACCTCGTTATCCCAGCTAGACTGTGGACATTCACAGATTCTTATCTAAGTCCCTTTCTCTAGTGAAAATACCTAACTCTGTATTCTGCAAAAGTGTGCAAAGAGAGCTGGAATGAGGCAGGGCTGACGTGTTCACTCCATTATTCTGCTGTTAGGCATCCCTGCAGCTCGCCTGTCTCAAATGCTCCAGTCCCATCAATGGAAAAAAAGTACATACATTCATAGAAATCGCACACACTTTGCAACACATGCAAACAGTGAGGAGCCCAGAGAAGGGTGCAGGGTAAGGATCTAATTCCAGGATGGGCCGAAGGTTTCTTTTTCTTGCTAACACACTGCAGAACGCCTTGGACGTTTGTGTCTGCTAGAGCTGGGGCTAATGTGATTTCTAGCTGTCTAATAAAATTCCACTGCTTGCTTGTCCTGTGCAGCTCACCATAATGGGATTTGACTGGTGTGTGCTTTAGCTAAACCAGGCAACCTAACCCCAGATGTAAGGGGTCAGGTTCGATGACAGCTAAGGCCGTTTCCGGTCACACAGTTTTGATCTCTGGCCTAATTTGAATAGCAATCAGAGCTCAAGGCTGAGGGCTGGCTTATGTCTGTAGCAGGTGGAATGGGTTGAAAGAAAAGGGCTCTTTTGGACAGGTGCCACGGCAGGCACCTTACCTACGTTATCTAGCAAACCTTCCCAGAATACTTGAGTGTGATCCTCCATTCTTGGGTGCCTCTTACTGTTTGCTATGATCGTAAGTAATAACCACACGGCTTCCTGGTAAACCTGGCACGACAGGCTCACCAGATACTTAAGTCAGAGCATAATTAGCCCAGGTGACAGACGCATAAACAGCGATGTAATTCTCAAGCGTGTCAACTATTATTTCCTGCTGTGCACATTAGCTAGCATTTCATCCTTTGTTGTGACGCAACTTGTACATTATTTCTATTCTCTTTAATAACATGACAATGCACTGTTATTTGCAGGCTCCCAGAGGAGGGGCCACCAGGGTCTGACCCGGGGATTTCTAAGCTCTTCTTTTCTTGCCTTCCATCCGGATCTAGTGTTCACCCAGGAGAGTTTTTCAGAGTCTAAACAACACCAGAGAAAACTAGAAGTGGGTCTCACTGATAATGTTTGCATTGCCAAACTGTGTCTCCAATAAAATGCAGAAGCTACAAAGTAATTTGAAAGATTTTTTTTTTTTTTGCAACACAGATCATAAAAAATGCAGTGAAATTGGGGTTTGGAGTGATTTGCAGATAGATAAAGAGCAGGGAGCAGGGTACACACTGTCCCCTTCTTTCTGCAGCCACATGCTGTGGACACCGCACCATTCAGTCTCCTCCCCGGGCCCCCCCAGCAGATACGGTAGGAAGAGCACAGTCCCAGGAGTCCCTCAGGCCTGCCCTTAAATCCTGGCTCTAGAGCTTGCTAGTTCGGAACTTCCAATTTCTCCCCAGCGATGGGGAGGGGGGGTGGGGGGGTGGGTAACTGCATCTCTGATAGGGACTATGGTCAGATTGCTATGAGAATGGTGCCCTCAAATTTAGGTTGATGCTCAGTAAATACCCTAAGGCCCTAGAGACCTGAGAGCAGGGAGGTGGGCAAACCTCTGACCCACTGCCCGTGAAGGAACAGCAGGCAGGGTATTCAGGGAAGCAGTTTGAGGGCAGGTTTCTGACTCTGGGGCATATTAAAAAGGTAGAAGAACAGAGCAAGGTGACGGAGAAGTGATTTATAGAATAATATCTACATCAGGCTGGGGCTATGAGATGGCTTTCTGCAGAGTTCACACCTTGCCATAGTTTTGCCCCATTTTCTGTCTTTCTCTTTCTTCCCCACTCTTCTCCCAATGAACTCTTTTCTAGAAGGACATTCTCTATCTTGTTTGTATCCTGTGGCCCTTAATGCCAGAAACTTCTCTTTCTGGGAGCCTGGGTGTGCTCTCTCTGCTCAGTGCAGACTGAGAACATGTGAGCCCCACACTCTCACTGGCCCTTGGCTAAAAGCCCCTCATATATTTGAAGACAGTTACTATATCTCTCCTTTTCAGGTTTGAATCATTCAAATCCTTTATCCTTTCTGAAGGGGTAGTTTAGAAATTTAACTCAATGTTGCAGCTCTTTTCTGGACTTTTTTTTCCAAGTTGCACAGGCAGGCAGACAGACATGATCAAACCTGCTTGGCTTTGATCTGAAATGGTAACATGGGTGGACCAAGTGCCTGAGAGTATTACCTGCATGCGGGAGACAGTCACGTTGACAGGTCAAGTGACGTGCCCAAGGTCAAAAGGTTGATTACCTACCTTTTGAATCAGACCCTGTTGGGCCTAGACCCCCAGGCTGTGATCCAGTGCCCTGCTCTAAATCGTGGCCTCCATAGTGAGTTCGCCAACATGGCAAAGACTTTCCCACTTCTCTGTTTATTTTAGTTCTTTTCTTCAGACAGCTTGCTTTTTTTTTTTTTTAACAACAATATGGAGCTAGAGTTCTTAGCTTTGAATCCAAAAGTGACCCAGAGAGCCCCTTTCATAAACAAGCAGATTTCTTTTCTGCTGTCTTAGAAATGAGAACTCCCTTGGTCCCAGTTCAGGAACCATCAGCTCCCTCTCAGGCTCTCTGTCAGGCAGCTCCCTAAGTAAGTCTTGGTCTGCAACTAGACCTGATTCAGATCCCAGCAGGTTAGTAATCTTTCTTCCCTGTGTCCATGGCAAGCACTGGATTGCTGCCCTCGGTGTTGAAATAAAAGGGGAGGACTTCTGGAACTGCCTCAGCCAATGGCTGCTTTCTGTCTCTTAGATCCCAGTGCCCCACTGAAGCTCCAATTCCTGAGAAGTCTACGTTATTCAATCCAATGCCTTCGGTTACCACGTAGTTAAAAAGAACCATTTGTTCAAGGGAACAGTAGTCACCAGTGCACTTTAACAAATGTGCCCAGCTTAGTTCCGGGTTTGGGGAACGGGAAGTGGGGAGGCAAGCAGAATATGAGAGGTGACCTTCACAAGTACGCATGGCCCTGCCTTCAAGGGAGTATACAGTTCAGTTAGGAATCTGAGACTCTCTTGTAGGACGAAAGCACTAGAGAAAAGTGCAAGGCAATATCACATTGAATGCTTAATTGGGTATTACCAGGAGTTCTACAAATGGGACCAAATTGGGGCTGGAATAACCCAGGACAGCCTCAGGGAAGGGCAGGGCTTGGGCTGAAAAGGAAAAGATGGGTCGCCTGGATTGACAGTGGGGAGGCCGTTCTGAGCAGAGGGGGAACATGTCATCACTATCAAAGGCAGCTTTAAATCTCTTATTTTTAGGTAGGGCTGGATAGATACCATAAATTAAATAGATGCAAATTGTGTTCTCTAAGAGCTTCCAAACAAAGACAATTATCAGTATTATAGACAGAACTTTTCATGCCATGCAAACAAGAAAATGAAATACCTTCAATGATTAAACCGCGTTTGAAGGTAGAAGGCAGTTCTTTCTGGATGTGTCTTCATGGTCAAGGCCTCTTACCCATCTTGGACCCCAAGGAGGAGGAATGTTCCAGGTCAAGTTTGGTCAAGTCTGGGATGTTGAGTAGAGCACATTTTATAAGCATGGAGCTTAGGTGATTGGAAGGTCAAGTCCAGGTATAGCCATCCCTTTGTGTCTTTTCTGCCCTCTCTCTCTTCTCTCCCTCAGCAATCCCATGGAGTCCCCTGGTAAATACTGTACCACCTCCAGCATCCTCCTCCTTGCCAGCCTATCTAGCTTGTGTCCCCACAACAAGCCCTGACACTCCCTCTTTCTCTTTGCAAGTTCTGCCCAGTCTCTAATAAGAAGCATTGCTTGAGAAGCTAAAGAGAACTCTCACTTTCCCAAACATGGGATTTCAAAGTCAGGCACAAGCTCCAAGATGCTGCAAGGTCTCCCTCCTAGGAGGTGCCTTAGGCAAGAGATCTGGTCTGGCTCACCCCACAGACTTCCCAGACATGCATAGACATGGTGGATTCTCTAGTAGCATACGGGGTACAGAGGCAGCCTCAGTGCTTGATAAGAGTGAAAATAAAATCCAGTTGTTCAAGAACATTGATCTTGCCATGTATACCCCACATCCCCACCCCCAGTATAACTACTTGCCACTGATACTCAGACCCAAGGAGTGGGCCCCTTAGTCTCCAGATTTTTAGCTCTATCTTCTGTCCCAATGGAATAAGTTCCTGTTCCTAGAAGTGACCATATGCACCAGATGAGATAGGGGGAGTCAGCAGTGGACCAAGGGGAGAAAGCGGTGAACTCCAAATCCCCATCAAGGGGTTTATAATATCTCAAAGAGACAGTGCTAAAATGCTTGATGAGAAATAAGCCAAGAAATCCTCATTTCCTTCCAAATAGGCCCTAGATGCCCAGCAGTTCCTATGAAATGAGTCATCCATGGTTAACAACACCAAATGCCAACCATTAGCAGATGAAAAACAGAATTGAATCCTGAGTGGTTAAAGAGCAGAGCTCTTTAGTATCACTACCAAAGCCTCCTTCCCCTGTGCTATTACGGAGCATAGATGTGTATTTCCTATTGACTTTTGTGCCTGTTTTACTAATGAAGTAATTGAAGAAGGAACAGTCATGTTGAAGAAAGCAGCTTATAGAAAGGGCGGGTTTATAATAGATCCTTAGTCAAGAAGTGAGCCCTGCATTTCCTGGCATGGCCTCCAATTCCATCTCTGTTGTCTTGCTATGTATCATTTCTGTGTTTTATAAAGAAGATTGTTTTGGGAAATTCATGTTTGCAGCTCAGATCATACTGGGTCAAAGTGGCCTATAATTTAATCATTTACAGTTGTTGATGTCCTCGTGATTTGGCTTAAAACGAAAGGGTATTTCCATTCATTTAACCTAATTTAGAGAGTTATCTTTCAGGATCAACTACTTTATTCTTTTATCCAGTTGAAATTGGCCACTGCTGACAGTTTTATTGATTTCCCTTATTACCTAGCTTTGTTGAAACATTCACAGTTTCACAGCCAAGTGCGGAATTCACCATCTTATTGGAGCTGCTAACGCGGGATCTTTTATCTTCCTCCTTTGTTATAAACCTTTGGTGTGAGCTGTGGGGGCCTGTGAAGGTCTGTTTCTCCACATCCACACAGATGAGAATCAGTGTCTCCAAATCACCTATTCTGTCTCCCCTTGGTCCTCGGTTTCCTGCATTGGTTGGAAACATGGTGTATTTGTTTATCTAAGACGTAGCCTGGGAGTTAGAACTAATGACGTTGGCCCTTGATCTCAGGTGTCTGTACTCCCGCAGAAGGAGGCAGGCAAGACCAGTGGGCACAAAATGCATTTTAGCTGTCGAGGAGCTGCTGGTCAAACACGTGCAGTGGGACAGCTGAGGAGACTTCCTTCAACTGGAGGACTCTCCCTGGAGTAGGCGGTCCATGTATGACAACCACCAACTTGGGCACGGGCTCTCATCAGTTTGTCATGGCAAACCGGAAAGGCACGTTGTCCTCGGTGGAAGAAGTGGAGCCGCTGGCCACTGAAGATGCAGCCAATCAAAGATAAAATAAAGGCGGACGAAGACTTGATTTACCTGAATTTGAACTTTGCAGGAGTGCATCTGATTTATACATTTGTTCATTTGACAGAGAACTATTGGGCACCTATACCAGTTCCTCTTTTCAGTGCCAGGGGGACAGAAGTGAACAGTATAAATGATACAAAGCCTCATGGGCCTTACATTCTAGTGGATAGGCTTGTGTGTGTGTGTGTGTGTGTGTGTGTGTGTGTGTGAGTGTGTGTGTGTGTGTAGGCTGTCTCTGCAAGATCTCTGGGGAAGGGAAAGAGTGAATTTAGAAAGGAGGGAAACTTTCCTGTAATCTTGTTTTTCTTTCCCATGTATGTTTATTAACTATTAAGACAATTACTTAGAAATTAAAAAAATAATAATTAGGTGGAAATACAACCATTGCCATACACACAGAGACAGTGACTTGCCCATGGCCAGAGGCTAGGACAGTCTCCGAAAGACCCTGCAGAGAGGAATGGCCTTTCCTATCCACAGAATAATGTACTTAGGACAGGGACACTAAGGATAATGCCCTACTTCATGCTCTGCATTACTCCATAGACACCTTTGATTTATAATGGGATATGCTGAAATGTAGGCTATGTATGGATTTCCCTAGACTGTGCCTGTCATCAAGGACTGAGTGCCCCAACATGGCGAAGCAGGTGGGCCCCGTAGCTGAACTCCCTCCGAGTAGGTGATGAATGAGTGACGCGTGCAGACATTCACTCCATGGAGCCCCTGGCCTCCGGGCGCTTAGCCCTGCTGCTGCTGAGAGGCTCGCCCCTCCCTGGATGCACAATCCCGTAGTGCACCTTCACTAGCACCCCACAGCACTCTCCAGCGTTTAGGGTCAGCTGCTGCTTGTCCCAAGCTTGGTCATGTGCACAGACCAAGTGGCTTATCCAGCAGCAGTGCCTCCTGCCCAGCCACGTAGGGCCAGCTGGCTTCCAGTGGGTTATTCCCACTCTCCAGGCCCTCAACTTTGCCTGTTTCCTGACATTGAAAATAACGGTCATGTTTAGTTCAAACAGAGATGTTCTCTGCAACAGGAACCCGTGGCCGCTATGATTAGCCAGGTGTGAACTCTTCTGAAATTGCCAGGAGGGGTGAACTCAGAGGAAGTTAAGCTCCCTTCCAGGTCTGTCCAGGTGTTATCGGGACTAGGCTTTCATAGACACCTGCATTTGGGTTCCTGCTGCATATTTAGTTAATTGCTTTACCACTTGATGGAACGGACATGTACTGAGAGCCTGTTGTGTGCCTTGTGCCGGGTAACATGCTGAGAGCTAGAAAAGCAAAGAGCAGAAAGACCAAGACCCTGCCCTGGAGGCGCTCTCAGGCTAGGGCTTGTCAACAGGAAGTCACGGGCTCTCCTTGGCCTCAGGGGCCCCTGTAAGAGGAGGGTGTGAGGACTAAGGGCACCCTCTCATTCTGTAGTTTGAGTCAAAACTGAGAATTTACATGTAGCTAGGTACCGGAAAGGGGGCAAGTGGGAGAGTACACACTTTTAAGCCAAGTGTCTGTACAGAGATCATTTTATTTAAGCCTTAAATGGATCTGTCAGGTAGGTTTTATCATCCCTGTTTTACATATGAGAAAAATCAGGCTTAAGGAGTTTAAGACTGTTGAGTCACCTGGGAAATGCAGATCCTGACTCTGGGCCTCGGGTGGGGTCTGTGATGCTGCATTTCTCAGCAGCCCCCGGGGGGCGATGCCCTGGCTGCGCGTCCTCAGACGTCGCTCTGAGAAGACATCACAAGAGCTCTGGGGTCACCTCTGAAGTGTGCGGAGAAGGCACTGGTTTCTATTTCACTGAAAATTCAGAGGGAACTCTACTGACTTCTCTCATTCCCAAGTCTCAAAGTCAGTCCTTTTGAACCCTTTTCCACCCCCTTCTCCTGTCTTCTGGGAAGGGGGCTGAGAAGGCCCTCGGTATTCTTAGGGAAGGTGGGCAGTTCCCCGGCCTGGGTATTGCAGCCCTAGCTTTCATTGTCTACAGAAGGTCAGAATAGATGGCGTCAGTATTCCGCAGCTAGGGGAAAAAGGAACCAATTTATACCAGGAAAACCAAAAGTAACCAGTGAGGATATTGGAGTTTTTGTTTTTGTGTTTGCTTTTCTATAAATACCCTCAAGTCTTGAGTGGTGCTTCAATTTGATCCCACTGTGCTAATTTTCTCCCGGTTTCTGGGGCTTTAATTAAAATAGCTCACCCAGGGCCTTTGCTAGAACTTACCTCTGTGTGTTCCTCCTCTGAGGTGGGCAGGTTGTACCTACCTTTAATGGATGGGGAAACACAGAGGGAGTTCTGGATTAGATGTTGGGTACACAGTAGGGGCATAATTTTTATTTGTTGAATAAATGAATGCACGACTAAATGAAATAACAGGAAAAAGTGTCACTTTCAAAGGCAACTATTGAGATAAACAAGGTGTCGGGACTGGCTTTGCTTTAGATAATCAGTGTTTCATATTCCAGTGTGCAATCACTGGTGAGTTCACGGGTGAGCGTGGGCCTGCATGTTTAAGCTTTCTGTGCCTGGTACTTATTAGGGGCTCTCTGAAGCCACCTCAGCACCTCCATACACACCAGGTCCCTCTTACAATATCCTCTCCCCTCCCTGTTTATTCAACTACTTCTCCATTCTTTCAAAATTTGATTTCAAGTTTGCCTCCTCCCAGGGGCCTTCCCACGTCAGCCCGCCTACCCCCCACCCCGCTGGCTCACCGCACTGTATTCGTTCCCGCACTCCTCTGTGTCTTTCTGTACAACCATGCACTCATACATTTATATTGTATCTGTAACTAGAGTCCTGGCTGTGTCCTCCCACCCGAGGAAGCCACGAGCCATTTGAGGACAGAGGCTTCTGTAAAATGGGCCCAGAGCTAAGAGCCGGCCCGGCGCACGTGAGGTTCCTGGGGGGCCTCATGATTTGGCAGCACTGAGCCTGGGGTACGTTTCTACCATTCGACTACACAAAGCTAGGCAGCTTGGGAAGCCAGGGCCATCTCTGTCCTTGGAGCCTCTCGGTCCAGCGGGGAACCAGACCACCCAAACGCAGTGTGATACTGGATACCAGAGAGGCACAGACTAAATCCAGGGGAGCCTTAATTATTGCTGGGCCTGGCTCATGCTGGGCACAAGACCCCTGACCAGTTACACTGAATTCAGCGTGAAGCAGCTTTGTGGTGACGTGTAGTGGGAGTAACCCCTTTACTGACATCAGAAGCTTGGACTCTGTTCCTGGTCCTACTCCTCACCATCCAATTAAAGGTGAACAAACCAGTGAGTGTTTCTGGCCCTTGACTCGATTGCATCGACAGCCTGAAGATGCTATGATTCAGTGAATGTGCAGGATTCCAGGTTGTCTGATCAGAGGCTTTCTGCATATAGGTATGAATCAGCGAGGTTTCATAATCCTTCTTTATACTTACCACTAGGAAGTCAGATGCCGTTATCCTGGGGGCAAATCATGGGCTCCTTAGCCATGGGTGAGACATGGAAGAACTTAAAATGTGGCCAAGTAAAGAGGAAGAGTTTCTCCTATAGCTCCTTAGGGCAGTTCTGAGACCAGAGGACTAGAGTTATAGGGAGACAGCTTCAAGCTTGGCTTAGTGTACAGAAAAAGCCTCTAGTAGAGGGAGCTCTCCGGGAGTTAACATACATTTGGCCAGTAAGTAGGGAGCTCTCCATCTCCGGAGATATTCAGATACTGAATGAGCATTTTAAAATATTATAGAAAAAAATCTTCTAATGGTCTTTGGTGAGATCTGAATATTTGTGACAGATAATTTCCATAAGTATATACAAAAGGGGAATAATAAGGCAACTTTATTTTATTTAAAAAACAATCTAAGGCCCACATTGTGAAAAGGTAGAGAAAAAGCGTATATGAAATAATGGGGAAAAGGAACAAGTTGAATCTTAGCATCTATTTACAGAATAGTTATGTTTCTTGAAAATTTAGGCAAAAATGGATATGTTAAAATGTGGATCTCGTTTCCAGAGAACTAGGAAAGGTCTCTATTTGAATGGACCCCAAACTATGTCTACCCCTATTGTGAAGACTTTTTGTGAGTGGAAAAATCTCTTATAACATCAGTATTCACTCCTTAGTTCTCTCTCATGTGATATGCGCACAGAGTTCACTTAAAGAGTGGTCCATTGGTGTGCAACTGTAAAGAGACCCACACAGGGGGAGAAGGATAGCAACGAAGATCCCTGATTTAAGGGAAACAACATTGGTCCACGCATGCTGTGAGGTAAGGATTTTCTCCTCAGACTTAGGAAGGTTTTGCATAGGAGCTATGGAAGTAGAAAGAATGGAATGAATTATTTGCCTTTGCCCTGAGAAATGGTTTGATTTTGAATAGACAGTTTCTCATTATGGTGGGTGATATATTGGTATAAAGATTGCAGTAAAGAGGGGCACCTGGGTGGCTCAGTTAGTTAAGTGTCTTACTCTTAATTTCGGGTCAGATCATGTTCTCAGTGTTGTGAGGTCGAGCCCTGCATCAGGCTCTGTGCTGGGTGTAAAGCCTGCTTAAGATTCCCTCTCTCTCTCTTTTTTAAAAAAAAAAATTGCCATAAAGAATTATTGCCTATATGAGGTGGGACACCAGGAAGGCAGTTGACCCATCTCCCTTTAACTTCGGCCTACCTTTTGTCTAATGCTTGAAATTTTACCTTCAGAGCTTTCATGTGTTTGGTGACTTAAACTCTTGATGTTCATTGAATATCTAACTCTTCCTTAAAAAAAAAAAAAAAAAGGAAAGAAAGAAAGAAAAAAGATTAATCCTTATAGAAAGATGAAATCCTAGGCATTTCTTGAATTTCCTCATGCACAAAGGACCAACAGCTAGGCTTTTAGGTGGGTCCCTAAATTTGCACACACTTCTAAAAAGGTGTCTGAAGGTCAAAGGAGTGAAAGTTTGAATTACTGAGTTAATGTTCTAATGGGAGATTACATTCCAGAGAACTAAAATATTTACAATTGCATCAAAAAGAATGAAATACTTAGGAATAAACTTAACCAAGGAAATGAAAGACCTGTACTCTGAAAACTATAAACACTGATGAAAGAAATTGAACATGACACAAGCAGATGGAAAGATAGTCCATGCTCATGGATTGGAAGAATGAATATTGTTGAAATGTCCATACTACCCAAAGCAATCTGCAGGTTCAGTGCAATCAAAATACCAACAGCATTTTTCACAGAACTAGAACAAATAATCCTAAAATTTGTATGGACCCACAAAAGACCCTGAATAGCCATAGCAATCTTGAGAAAGAACAACAAAGCTGGAGGCACCACAATCCCAGATTTCAAGATACACTACAAAACTGTAGTAATCAAAACAATATGGTACCAGCACAAAAATAGACACGTAGATCAAGGAACAGAATAGAGAGCCCAGAAAAAAACTCACGTTTTTATGGTTAGTTAATCTATGACAAAGGCAAAAACATACAGTGGGGGAAAGACAGTCTCTTCACTATGTGGTGCTGGGAAAACTGGACAGTTACATGGAAAAGAATGAAACTGGACCACTTTCTTACACCATACACAAACATAAACTCAAAATGGATTGAAGGTGTAAATATTGAGACCGAAAACCTTAAAACTCTTAGAAGAAAACATAGGCAGTAATTTTTTGGACATCAGCCCTAGTAACATTTTTCTGGATATGTCAGAGAACGAAAATATATTATAATATGCTCTCAGTGTGTCTCATTGTTTAGACACTGTCTTTGGTCATATTTCTAGCATTCTTCCCCACTTGGTCATGGGGGAAGCCTGTCAACCTGTTTACAGGCCGGGATGGTCCAGCTGAGGCTAAATAGGGGCCTTTGCAGGACCCCCGCCCCCAACCCAAGGACCCTTTGCTGATTTGCTATATTACTACTTTGCTACTCTATTCTCTGACGTAGAAAAGATGTATCTTACCATAGCATCCAATATTTTCATTTTTTCCCCTACTCATTATTATTTTTATTTACAAAAAAGGGCAGGAAGCAATAAAATATTCAAATAATTGCAAAATCACTTTCTTTAGACTCTAAATTCAATGAAGGCAGAGACTGTGTGTATTTTGGTCTCTACCTTCACGGCCTCATACTGTGCTGAGATATGGCGGTACTTGGGCAATATTTGTTTCATGAATTACTGAGTGACTACCGTCCAGGTAAATATGGTTAAGGTGTGGAGGTGGCACAGTGGCTTGGCAGGCAGAGAGCAGCACTGTGAAATGTCATTGCCCGTTGGTGGCCGAGCGTCCATGTGTGCTGTTGAAAGCTACATGTATGAAAGCCATGCGCTGCCTGTTATAGGTGGGTTTGGGGTCACCTGGGTTGTCGGCAGAGAAGCTGGAGTCTGGAAGACAGACTTCACCTGCCTAATTACAGATGTCTGTCTAGCCACTCGACCTCTCCCTGGCTGTAATTATGCCCTGTGGAGCCACTGTACTGCCAGGCCAACGAGAAACACCTAGCTTGGACTGCAGAAGGACCTAGTTTGCTTTTATTTTTAATTTTTTAGGACATAAATCAAACCAGGGTACTTTACATTTAGCATTCACTTTCCATACTGCGTGAGGCCTTCACCAGGCTTTCTTGCCTTAGAAGACAAAAAATGACCATTTCTTTGTTTGGCTTGAGGAAAAAAATACCCTCTTATGATCTGTTTCCCTTGAATCAATCTGTCCTTTGAGATTAATTTAAGTCAGCCTTACTCTCTCTCCAGTATTTTTATTCTGAAATTATATTATATTATATTATATATCATGGGTTATCTGTACCTATGCTCCAGATTAAGAAAAAAGAACATTTCCGGGGTGCCTTTGTAGCCCCCTGGGGCCCTTCGTTGATCTTGTGTTCACCCTTTTGTCCCCAAAGGGAACAACTGTCCTGAATTTTGTGTGATTTTCTCGCATTTCTTTATGATCTGACCACCTGTATGTGTGTGTCTTCTTAAGTAATATATTGTTTTGTTTTTACTTACTTTTTAAGGTTTATTTACATAGTATCATCCTATGTAAATTCTTCTGTGGTTCATGCAGTGTTATATTCCTGAGATTCATCCATATTGATGTGGGTGGCTGTAGTTCATTCATTTTTATTCCATTATAGTTATATGTCAAAATTCATTTATCTGTTCTCTTCACAGATATCTGGGTTGTTTTGAAGTTTTTTCCATTAGGGACAAGGCTGTATTCTGGGGCATAGTAGCTTCTACAGTTTCTTTAGGTTATTTATTTAGGTGTGGAATTGATGGCTCAATACGTATATGTTCGACTTTACTAGATAATCAGTCTTTTCCAAAGTATTGTGCCAATACATGTTCCCACCAGACATGTCTGCAATTTCTAATTGCTCTATATCTTCATGAATACTTGGTATTTTCAGACTTTTAAATTTCTTCCAGTATGGTGTGTGATGTGTCATTAGTGTTTTAATTTGTATTTCTTTGATTACTAATGATATTGAGAATCTTTTCATGTATCTACAGGTTTCTGGTCACTTCTGAAAGGTATCTGTTCATCACTTTTTATGCATCTTTCTATTAGGCTTTTTTTCTATTTCTTATTGCTTCAGAGGCAGTTATATTTGTTGCAAATATCTTCCCCTAATGTTAGTATTAGGCTGATATTTACATTCTCTCTATGGTCATCAGATAAATAGGGCTCCGAAGAATGGAACTTGTGGATCTCGAGCAAGCCATTTCATATGCTTGGGCTTCTGTTTCTGCTCAATCAAGTGAGCATTCCCAACCTACTAACAGTGAGTGATAGCAAAAGGGGGTTTTGTGTATGGAAACACATTTTGAAAGTAAAGCACCACACACATATATGGAAAGTCTAATTTTTTTCTACATTATCATACTGCCTCCATTTTTATACCATAACATATTCCCTGGGAATCTTTTTTGTTGTTGAGCTTTTTAAAAAATTGCACTTGGTGCCTTTTGAAATTATTATTGACATTTTGTTCACTTATTATCTGTCTTTCTAGACTGTAAGCTCCAGAGGGCAAGAAATTTCTCTTACTGGTTTATCATTGCATTCCTAGCGACGTGGACTAATGCCTGGCACATAGTAGGTGCTCAAAAACATTTGTGCAATGAATGACGGAACCAGTGGTATTCATAGCAGTCATGATATCATTGCTGTGCAACTGTCCAAATGCCGTATTTAGGATTTGCTCCCTGTTCAGATAACTTTCAAACTCTTGTAGAGTATTGTTCAGTGTATCTCTGGCCTTTTCCTTTCCAGGGAGGGTGGGTGGAGCCAGAGGAAGGGAATTGCGCCCTTGGGAGCCGAGAGCTCAGTTTTTAGATTTGTAGCTCGGGCCCCTGGTAGGCTGGCACTCCTTTGAGGGCGGATTTCTAGGGTGAGACCAGAGTTTCCCAGGCTTTTTTTCCTCTGCCCTTCTGCATGGTTGCCATCAAGTTTGCTGCTTTTTCAAACCCGGTTGGCTTTTGCTTTGTTGCTATAGAAACCAGAGCTGGTAGTTTGGGGGAAATGTGTGTGCATGTGAATGCTGGGGGAGGGGTGTTGTGGCAGTGGTGGAGCACCAGAGCTGGGTGAGGACGTGGAGGGAGGACACCACGGAAGTCTCTGTGAAGGCCCTGCCCACTTTGGAGGGTGCTCTCCTCAGCGTTTGATTTCGAATCGTGCACAATTGGGGAACAGGCGTCCCTTTGTAGGTCTGCAGGGCTCCCCTGGCACCGGTCCAGCCCTTCAGTGGAACATCTGGAAAGCTTTGGCCCCTCCCGGTGCCAAAGCCGCTGAGCCCTGGAGACAGAGATCAATGACCCCTTCTTGGCTGCTCCTTAACCCGTGTCCCAGACAAGTGCTTTTCTGGGAACCAGTGAGTAACTCGGATCTTTGATGCCAAGGCTTGTGTGCTGCTGCAGTGACTTTCACTTTTGATAAAAGGGTGGGGGCAGAGAAAGGGTCTGGGGAGGGAGAGCAGTGAGAATTTGGCTTTTCAGGAAATCAGAACCCAAGTGGAGAGCCCTGCTTCCTCCTCACTGGTTTTCTGGCTGGGAAAGCAGCAAGCTGAGCTATTGCCTGATGTTAATGCTCCTTCACGCTGGGGCTGGTATTAGGGGTGGGGATGGGTTTGAGGCTAGAGACGAATTTCGTTCTGACCCCCACAGGCAATCCTTGCAACCCCTAGGAGAGAATTTTAAAGAAGCTCAGGGTGATTTTTTTTTATGCACATAATTTATCACACACTGGGTTGTGCTGAAGACAGTGAAAAGAATTTATGATGTATACTAGATTGGGGTAAATATTCCATGTAATTACCTGTTCTACAGTAATGTTTTATAACTCACGTGTTAGATTGCACATTTAATATTTATCATAAAAATATATGTACAATAGAAAAAAATATATAAAGAGTTAAAATGCCCTTAATTCATTTCTCACTAAATGGCCTCTTCCTACTTGGTGTCAGGTGCTCATGGTCAGTTTACTTTCAGTGTCATTCAAATAAAAGGTGTTTTATTTCACCTCTTTCTCACACATAGTAGGTACTCAGTAAGTGCCATTGAACTGTTGGCGGAAATGTACCTGGAGTTTCCCTTGACCCAGAAATTCTCCTGCAGTTTTATCCCTCCGGCAAAGACAAATCGCTGGATTTGAAACAGGAAAATATTGGAAACAAGTGAAAATCCTATACCTAGAGGCCATTTCCTACCTCCCTATATTGGGATAAGCAACCATTACACGTTTTTAGGCTGATTTTTATATATTAACGGGGAAAGATGTTCAAAACAAATGGTTAAGTGAAATAAGTAAGTTGAAATAGATTATGGCATGATCCCATTCGTGCAAAAAGAAACACACACCCATATACAGGCCAGTCTTGTGTATGCACACAAAATTTTACCTCTGAAAAGTTGGAGTGGAAGCAAAGGACTTTTGCTTTCCCCCGTTATCCTTTTAGCTCAGTGACGTTTTTGTCCTGAGCTTATATTTGTAATCTGTTCATCTGAATTCCTCATCATGTTGTCCCCTAGTATACATGACTACCTCCTCCCTCCCGTTTGCAGGTCTCACCCCTCCGTAGGGCCCTGGGACCCGAAGCAGGTGTGGCTTGTCCTCCCTTCTGAAGCCCCACAGGATTGCCTGGTTGTACAGCTAAGCAGTACATCTCTGTCTTGTTCATGGGATCGACTGCTCTTCAGCCAGACTGTCCGGAGGGAGGATGGCACTGTGTACGAGAAGGCATCAAGCTGCAGCCTGAAGGGCAAGGGTCTCTGTGCCTGGCCCCCTGGGCTGTCTGTGCCCCCGGAGCTGGCCTTGGAGTCACTGACCTCCACGGCACATTAGCAAGGGCTGCAGGGCTGGGAAACCTGATCGCCTCGTCGCCCTACAGGTGTTACGAATAAGGGCGCAATACCCAGGGCTTTGCGTGCTGCTAGGACGCAGGGCAGATAGCTAATTACTAACGTCGACTCATTTCCAGCCCCCTAGGCTGTACCCGTGGGTGCTTGCGCATGCGCACACTCGCATGCACGTGGGAGCACTCTCGCACGCACGCGTGCATTCATAATCACCTGGTGAGCGTACCCCTGGGTTCCAAGCTCTGCAGAAGCTACATCGGATGCTGGAAACGCAGGTACCCTCCTACCCCAGGTCAGAGCATTGTGGCTGAGAACAAAGAGTCTTCCTAGTTCTCTGTTCTACTCCCTGCTGCCTGTGGGCACCGCCGTCCCCGTCCCCGCTTGCTGGGGCTCTGCTGGACGAGAAGGGAGAAGTTGGGGACAGTATTGTTGTGGAAAAGGTCAGTCGGAACTTCAGTTTGTGTTGTTAATGTGTGTTTGGGGTTCCTGAAAGGTGTGTGGAATTCATTTCCTGATACCTTGTTAGCCTTAAGCCTAGACGCTGTGGCTACTTTGTTTGGAAAAACTTGACTGTTCAGGACGGTGGAGGGTCTCGGGGCCACCCGCTGTATATATAATGCCTATATAACCTGGGCCTTGGTACTTCCCACTTAAAGATAGGAAAACGCCCCTGCGTCCTCAAGGGGCTTAACGTTCAGCCCTGGAGACCGGCTTGTCTGCAAACACCTACCAGGGCCAACAAACACTTGCAAAGGCCTGAAGGCTCCTCCACTGTAAATCTCTGCGGGCTGGAGTGGTGTCTGGCCTCCCTTCCTCCCCTGTGGAGTGCTCACTGGCCAGCTCTGGGGATGCAGCGATGAGTCACACGGCTCTACTCGCAAGGAGCTCATGCTTTTAGTTGTGGGAATAGGCATTACAACAGCACGCTACGTATTCGTGATTTAAGATTGCTTGCTGTTCAGGATTCATTGAGACTTAAAGGATGGGCTGGCCAACCCTACCTGGCTTGGAATAGAGGCTTGCAAGCAGAGATGGGCCTTTCCTGGATGGGAGGGGACGGCAGTGGTCATGGATGGCAGGACTTGGCTGTGTAGGAGATGGGGTCTAAAGGGTGGGCAGTCAAGATGAGACCGGTGTGCCTGGCCATCCTGGAACTGTGGGAAAGGCCGCATTCTTGCATCCTAATGTGCAGTAGATGGGCCAGTGGAACAGCCGTTGAGGTTGGAAGATTGGACCCTGTCACTGGCCCACCTGGCCTATTGCCTCACTTTCCCAAATACCCATTTGCCTACCTGTAGCACGGCAGCAGTAAATCTGGCCTTCCCACACCCACTTTTTCAGGGGAATACGAATCTCTGTTTGTCCTTTGGCTGGTGAGGGAGTAAGCCAGGATTAGGTATGGGGTCGGAATGATTCTCCCCCCGAGGGAGCTGCATTCTGCTCTGCCTGCTTTCTTGACCAGAATAGGCATCCTCAGCATCAGACCCATTGGCACAGGGGCCTTGACTCCTCTGACGCTGTGTGCAAAACTTTCTATGCATTCTGGACGCGCATTTTAAGGGCAGAAGGTCTTTGCTCCAGTTCTCAGAAGAATCCAGGACCTCAAAAAGCCTAGTGGCAACTGCTCTGGAGAACAGTGTTGGGTCCCACAATGCCACCTTGGAGGTGGCCTTTCTTCTTGTTCCCCTCCCCCACCTCCCCATTTTAGGAATGAAATACTTGACGCGATAGACTATTCTAAGCAATTATATTTGCTTAAAAGAATGTAAAATGCTGTAATAGAATTCTCAAATGTAAACTTGGTTGCCTTCTCAAGGAGAATGTACAGAACACAACATGTTGAATGTCTTGGCTGTTCTGATGAACGTCCGTCATTGGCCTGTGCTTATCTAAGGATCCCACGTTGCTTTGTTTTTTAATTCCTCCCTACCACTCCTAGTTTTCCTATGTTATGAGTTATAAAGAGATACCTTAGTTTATGTGTAATTGCGCGGGAGCCCAAGGATGGCTTCAGCTTCTCTTTTGAAGTCAGGTGCTGTTCTTATAATCATTACTTGTGGCTTGGGCAATACAGGGTCACGGTCTAGGCTCCAGAGCAGTGGGTCTTTCATCAGTATCACCAGGAGGGCTGGTGAAAGTACAAACGCTGCTTGCTGGGCCTCACTGCCAGAGTTTCTGATTCTGTAGGTCTGGGATGAGGCCCCAGAATTTACATTCTTAAGTTCTCAGGCTGAGGCCCCTGATCAGGGGACCACGCTTCGAGAACCACTGTTTTTAGAGTAGTACTTCTCAAACTTCAGTGTGTGTGTAAGCCACCTGGGAAAGCTTGTTAAAATGAAAATTCTGATTTGGGAGGTCTGGGGCGGGCCCCAAGATTCTGCCTTTTTTACCAGCTTCCAGGTGATGGTGGTCTGTGGAATATGCTTTCTGTAGAAAGAATTTTAAGCAGTGCTTCTCAATTCAGACTGCACATTAGAATCACATGAGGAGCTTGTGGAAAAATGAGGAAGGAGCAAGAGGAAAAGAAAAGAGTTATCCATCGCCCCAGACCCAGAGCTCTGGGAGTGGAGTCTGGCCGTAGGGCTAGCTCCCCAGATGATTGGATATGCACTTGAGGCTGAGAACCTGGTTGTCAAGGTTTTTGAAGTTGTTGAAAGTCCGTCCTCAAATGGATTGTTACAGTTTTGAATATTTGATTGACTAGTGATTGGTCTCCAACTGTGGTTTCACATTTGAATCATCTGGAAATCTTTAAAAGATATTGATACATGGATGAAATAATATGTCTGGGATTTGCTTTAAAATAACGCAGTATGTTAACTGGAACTTAAATAAAAATGTCAAAAAAACCAAATAACATGGTGGTTGGGAGAAATGTGTGAGGGTATTGATCTGGGCTGTCCAATATGTAGCCACCAGCCACCTGTGGCTTTTTGTGTTGTTTTTTTTTTTTTTTTTTTAAGATTTATTTATTTGAGAGAGAGAGCGAGAGTGTGCGCGCGCATGTGTGAGCACAAGCAAGGGGAGCTGCAGAGGCAGAGGGAGAAGCAGGCTCTCTGCTGAGCCGGGAACCCAATGTGGGACTTGATTCCAGGATCCCGGGATAATGACCTGAGCTGAAGGCAGACATTTAACCCACTGAACCACCCAGGTGCCCCTGCCTGTGGCTTTTTGAATCAAAATTAAAAATTTTTAAAAACTGAAAATGCAGTTCTTCCATGACACCAGCCACATTTTAAGCGCTCTTAGTCACACGTAGCTGGCAGCTCCCATATTGGACAGTGCAGATATGGAACATTCCATCACTGCAGGCCGTTCTGTTGGGCAGCAGTGGTATGCGAAATGTGATTGGCCATGAGCTGATAATTGTTGAGGCTGGGTAATTGGGTACCTGGGGTTCACTTTTTCTTGTTTACTTTATACATCCTTAATTTGTTTTCTGTTATGAAGTGTTTTTGAAAGATGCACAGGCATAAGGAGCGGGGCCCAAGCATTAGTGGGCTTTTGGCAGCTCCCCAGGTGATACCAAGTTTCATCCAGGGTGGGAACCCACGGGACTAATTGAACAGGTGGGCTTAGGAATGATGAGAGCCAGCTGTGTTTTTGCCCTGTATGGCCTTTGCTCCATTGCTCGGTGGATGTTTGTCCTCCCTCATCTGGTTAATGACGGTGGAGATCGTTGTCCTGCTTTCCTCTCAGGTGTGTAGCAAATCCGGAGAGAGAAGAGTTGAAAAGGCTTTAAAAAAATGTCAAGCACTGAATACGCCTAAGAGATTTGCTGCTTTTCCTTGTTCCGCATCTCGCCACACTGAGGCCTTGGAATAGGGTTGCCAGATATCATAAGTACAGATAGAGGAGACCCAGTTAAATTTGAAATTTAGCTAAGCTACAAATAACTTTTTAATTTTTTAGTGTAAATATGTTCCATGCAATGTTCGGGACATATATACTAAACACTTGTATTTTATGTGGCAACCCTGTTTGGCACCTCTTTCCCCACTGCAGCCCAAAGTGGGTGAAGGACCCAAGCTCTCCACGTATAGCTGCACATCCATGGGGCTACCATTGGTCTGGGGAATTTTTCTGTTAACCGTTGCTATGATTTGAGACCAGGATAACAGAGGGAGTTGGGGAGTTTGCTTTTAAAATTCAATGAAAGAATATCCATTTATTTAGATCTTTGATTTCTTTCATCAGAGGTTTATAATTTTCCTCCTGTAGATCATATACATATTTTGTTAGATTTAGGTCTGTTTATACCTGAAGGTTTCTTTTTTGGGGGGTGGGGATGCTAATGTAATTTCAAATTCCAGTGGTCCACGGCAAGTGTATTGGAAAGCAGTTGCTTGTATTATGCAGCCTTGTTCTACTTGCTTATGAGTTCCAAAGTGTCTTGTCCACTATTTGGGATCAGCAGGCCTCTGAGGGTGGAGTTGGGTGTAGAGGGAGGGATGAACAGCTAGAGCACGGGGGATTTTTAGGGCGGTGAACTATTTTGTGTATAGTAATAATGGGCACGGGTCATTATATATTTGTCAAAACCCATAGAACATAGCAATACAGGGCGCGTGGGTGGCTCAGATGGGTAAAGCATCTGCCTTCAGCTCAGGTCACGATCTCCAGGTCCTGGGATGGAGCCCCATGTCAGGCTTCCAGCTCAGCGGGGAGTCTGCTTCTCCCTCTCCCTTTGCCTCTCCCCCTGCTTGTGCATGTGCGCGTGCATTCTCTCTCAAATCTTGAAAAAAGAACAAAATAATAGAGTGACTCCTAAAGGAAACGATGGATGCTAATGTATCAATATTGGTTTATCAGTTGTAACAAATGTACCACACTAATACAAGATGTAAATCATAGAGGAAACTGTGTTTCTGGGGGCAGGGGGTATTTCAGAGCTTTCTACTTGCTGTTCAGTTTTTCTGTAATCCTAAAACTGCTCTAAAATCTATTTTAAAAATGGCATAGGGCTTTGGTGAAATGAAGATGCCCAGGGTTGGCACGTTTTGAGTCTAGCCTCAGCTGAAAGGGTGACCTGCCTCATTATATGATCATGTGACAAACCTGAGTTTCTATGGTTTCTTTCTTGGTGTGTAGGCTAAACATGCCATGTTTTTTTGTTTTTTGTTTTTTTTCTCTCCCTCCCTTTCAGGACTTGAGTGGATTTATAAGGTGCTAGCCTGTGTTTCTAGAATAAGAATGAAAGAGATTCCCATAATGGTTACAGAATTCATAAAATACTACCTTAGAATCCATGTCACGAGGACAGTGGCTAGGAAGGGATAGGAGGAGTGGAAGCCTCCCTTTCCTCATCTGGAAATGGGGATGATAATTCTGTCTCTCCTCAGGCTGTGGTAGTTAAATGAGGTCAAGTGCGTCAAGTGCTGGGCACCGTGTGAGCGCTCAGTGATTACAAAGACACTGAATCTTTGAAAAGCGTAAACCCAGAAGACCAAGGGCACTTAGGAGGAACAGGCTTCCCAGAAGATGGCAAGTGAATGCCCTTTCCCCAGATGTGTCCGGGCAAACAGTGGAGCCCGTTGTCGGGACATTGGGGAGGGGCCTTCCTAGTAGGGTGCGCCTGGGCCTCCCAAATGCTTCTTGTCTTCAGAGATTCTGGGGTGTCCTGTTCCTCTCAGAGGGACTGTCATTGGATGTGGAATGAGAAAGCTGACCTCTCATGAACCACGGAGATGGGGAGAGACCGTCTCTGCCCCACTTCCTGCCCCTAGAGAGCATCTCATTTGCAAATGGCTCTGGCGTTGAGAGTATTTTATGCCTGCCCTGATGGGGACAAATGGAAGGCCCAGCAGGTTCACCTATAAGCCTGCAGCTGGGGCCCAGGATCTTTGTCTAAAGGTGCATTTAAATGGGTAAAACCCTGTAGCTGCTGGAGATTAAACCTGTGAGACCCGTGGTTAGATAATCCAGCACTAAGGAAAAAATATAAATAATTGCTCCGTTGCTCTGTACTTCTCTTGGTAGAAAATGAAGCTTGTTTTCTCAGTAGCAGGATGATTTTAAAAACATTTTCTGAGGAGTAGCTGGGATTTTCCCGAGTCCTTGAGAGCAGGTGATTTAGAGGCAACCCTGTAGGAGATTAAATGGAATTCAGGTAAACAGCTGAAGGGTTTACATCGGATTAAGTTTTTAAAAAAGCCATCCTAGGGGGTATTTTCCTTTGCAGAGAGGAGGGTGTGAAGCAGCAGCTTTGGAAGCTGGGTCAGTGGTGAGGAGTGGACTTCTCTGTAGTCCCCTCCCAAGACAGTGCCCCAAGGATGGGGACAGGCCTGTTTCATGCTGCTGGCATCCTCCCCTTAGGCACTGAGATGTTCGCTGTCTGGGTCTGGTGATCAAGGGGAGAAGGGGCAGTGGGAGGAGGTTGGACCAGGGAGACCAGTGATCCACAGAACTCCGCAAATGCGTTCAGCACCTACCTGGTGCCCGGCACTGTAGTAGACACCGGGGCTATAATGTGGACAAAGCCTGAAAATCTCTGCCCTTGTGCTGCTTTCATACAAACGCAATAAGTGGCAGTTTGTTACCTAATTATAACTGCTAAGGAGGGGAAAAAAAAAGTGAAGAAAGCGGAATAGGACTTTTAGGGGGTGGGGGGGACCCTGGGATGTTAGGGGACCAGGGAGACCTTTGGGTAGAGTTCTGAAGGAAGCAAGGGGATGACCTACGCAGGAATGGAAAAAGAACATTCTGGGCAGAGAGAGCAGCAAGTGAAAGGCCCCGTATGGAAGGAAGCCGGTATGCCTGGAGTGGAGAGAAGGAAAAGGCAAAGGTCACAGGGTCAGAGGCAGTGGGGGGCCAGCTTATACAGGGCTTTGCTCTGAAGTAAGTTGGGGGCCCCTGGAAGGTTCTGAGTGAGGAGAGGTGATCTGGGTTTTAACCTGGCTACCGTGTAATAGTGGACGGCGGAGGAGCCACTGCCGTGAGTCAGGCCAGCAGCAGGACGGTGGGGGCCTGGATCAGGGTGGTGGGGATGTAAGGAGTTGGATTTTGGATGCAATTGAGCAGGTGAGTTGAGAATTCCATTGATCTGTTGGAAGTTATGAGATCAAGGGAGAAATTAAGGATGATCCCAAGAGTTTTGGTCTGGGCAGCTACATGGATGGAGTTGCCATTAACGGATACAGGAGGGACTGAGAGGGATTGGGGGTATTTTGGAGCTCACTTTGGTCCCGTTTAATTTGGGCGGTCTGGGAGATGTTGAGGGTAGATGTCAAGTAGGCCGCAGGGTGTATGTATGGCTCTGGTGTTTGGGGGAGAGGTCCAGGCTGGAGATGTGAAATGGGGAGTCATGAGCAGGTGGGTAGTCTATAGAACTGTACGTCTGGCAGACAGCATGGCACCTGAGAGCTGGAAGGGTCCTTAATGGCTGCCTGGTTCAAACCTATCATCTTCTAAGGGGAAACTCCATGACCTAGAAGTAAGGGGTTATACCTTGAGTTAGTTGGAAAATCTGGATTAGAACCCAAGTCAGCTAAGACCTACCACATTGTCAGCCTTTCTGAGTCTTAACCCTTCCCTCTGTATAAAACAGGGCAGCAGTCCCCTCGTCGTAGTTCTGTTGGAAGGACTGGGTAAAATAGTGGCGTGGGGTGCCTGGGAGAGGAGCTGGTGCTAAAGAGACTATCAACAAATGTTCTGTCAAATCACGCCGCCCTGTAGGGAGCCTCCTACTTGTGACTCCAGACTTGCCCCAGCCTTCCATCTTTCAAGCTCCTGCTTCTGGGTGGGACCTTTACGGTGGTTCCTTCTCTGTGGGTCTCCCTTCCCTGCCTTTTCTGGGGGTAGGATTATATCATCAAGGGGCTGGATTCCAGGTTGCTGGCTGGGCTACCCTATAGGGCTTTACCTAAGCTGCAGAGGGCTCTGTTCCTGCTGGTGATGAAAAGAGGAGCCTGTGGGGGCTTCTGTGATTACCTTGCCCTTGAACTTGTACCTGTCCTCCCACCTGCCACCCTGCAATCTTCAAGGCTGGATGAGGGAAGAGTCTTCTTGGCCTGCAGTGGGCTGCCGGCTCTCAAGTAGGCCCTCCCTACGGTTAGACAGAACCTCACAGAGCTGTTCATCCAGTGTGTCACTTGCCTCTGAGCCCATTGCCACCCTTTCTGCCCCTGCCCCCTGTCTTCTTACTCTCTGATATGGGTCCTCAGAAGAATCACATGGCCACGAGATGTGTCCACTATCTAGCTAAGGTGTCCACTTGTTTTATCAAAGTATCATTTAAGGAACCCCTGCCACTGGGTTCTAGATTCCTGGTGATGAAATGCAGCTGGTGGCTTGTCGTTCCAACAAGCCACATTCCACTGTGTACACAGAGGATTCCTGCTTTCTGCTCACTGCTGGCGCTGGACATCCTAGATTTCAGAATATGCCCCTGAACAGATGGCACCTGGGGATATGGGGGAATTAAGTGCCTCATCCTATCTGTCTGGTTCTGGCTTGTTTTAATTTGGGGTATAGCTTATGTCTGTTTGGCCTTGTTGCAAGCAGGTGAGAGTGTCCTGTATTTCTTATTTCGGTAGGAGGAAATATATACATACATAGATCTAGAAATTCGTTATGAAATATGTATGCGCATATGTGTGCGCCTATAAATATAGACTGAAAGCCCCAAACAGGTGCACCTGATCTCCACAGGTCCCCTCAGAAGCTGCAAGATTGAGCACTTGGGTGGTGTGGAAATGAGGGACTCGCGTGCACAGGCCCTTCAGGCAACTCTTCCAGCGGAGACCCAGTGCAGAAATGGTACAGCAGAGTCTGAGAGGAAAGAGCAACCGAATGCAGATTTTCTAGTCCATTCATAGAGAAAGCCATACATTTGAGGCCAACAGTATTTGTGGCAAAAATCTCTCAGTCCACCTAATCTCTCTTGGTTAGCTTCATCTGTCGCCTGGAATCGCGATGATTGAAAGCTTGCTAATTGAATGCTCACAACTGTATTGAAGACTCTTCAAGTTGGACACCAGTTCTGGGGTCACATGCCAAGGAGGATGTTGGCACATCACAGCCCAGCTCTGGAGGGAACCAGGAGAGGCGTCCAGAGGCTCTGAGGAAGGAAGCTTGAGGGAAGAGACACCTGGCATGTAGCAAGGCCTCGAGGCAGCCATCTTCAAGGGAAGGGTGGTCATATAGATGAGGGATTCATTCTGTTCTGCAGAGATTAGGAAAGTAAAGAGCAGTGGGGTTACAGTGCAAGCTCCAGGTAAGACTTGCCCACGGTTAACCTGGCTGCTTTGTGAAATAATGAGCTTGCATCCGCCTAAGTGTTCATATAAATGTCGGCTAACTTCCACCTACAAGGGGTCTAGCAGGGCCTGGGAGCTTGGACTTAATGAGATTTCAAACTCCTCATGGACATTTTAGAAGTTGAATGACATAATTTCTCTTCCTAGTTAAAAGTGTTGAGTCTTTTCTATTTCCCACCATGCTAGGCAGATACCCAGTCCTCAGAAAATACTAAATAAACAACTATTAATTAATAGTCCAGTGGGCTGACTTTATCATTTCAAATTAAGCCAGTTTCCAGAGAGTTTGGTAACCGTGGCGGGAATAATCTCCTGTGGGAGCTTGAAAAGCCACTTTTGCTTCGTAGATTTTGGTTCCTTCATCTGGGGAGTGGGAAATAAGCCATGCTTCTCTGTACATCACTGAGTATGAGGGGTGGTTTAAAAAAAAAAAAAAATTAGTGGCCCTGAAATCAACAGTGGTCTAACTGGTCTCCCTCCTTTCAATCCCTCTTATTTCATCTTTCACAGTCATGCCTGAACGGTTTTAAATGCATTGTTCATCAGATTACTCTCCAGCTTAAAATCCTTCAGCAGTCTCCTGTCACCTGCAATGTGCAAATCTGCATTCCTTTATCAGAATACAAACCCTCCACCATCCGGCCCCTGTGTTTCTTTACAGGTCACCGTCAGCTTATCCTCACCTCAGAATTCATACTCGAGCCCCATTATTTCCCAGAGGGACTAAGTTGCTCTTAGACACACTAGCTTTTTTATTATTTGTGCATAAGTCTATCTTATTGCAACTTGAGATCCTAGATTGTGTCTTCTGTGCTTCTTCCAATACTTTTCAACCATTTAGGATAAATTCTGTGATTCTTTTCTGGCCTGCCCCTGTGTGGTGTGGTCAGCCCTACCCCTTCAGGCTCAATTTAGGCCATATTTCCTTTTCATCTCTACACCTCACCTCACTGACCTTCTATCATTTCTGCTTTCCTACTGCTGGGCCTTTGCAGATGTCGTTATTTCTACCCAGAAAACTATTCTCTGTCAGGTCAACAGCTTCTGAGTCTTTGTGATACCTTGTCTCTTGTGACTAGCATCCTGCAGGATTTTTAAAAATCTAGTCTCACTATCCTTGTCTTTTAGAATATCTGTATCTACTTACATTTAATGTAATTGCTGATGTATTTGGGTTTAAACCTAACCTTTTATTCTTTCTTCATCTACCCTTGTCTGTGGTTCTTTTTCTCTCCTTTCTTGAATTAGTAATTTTTTATTATTATTTACCATTTTCTCCATTTACTAGTCTGGAACATGTCTGTTCTTTCTGTTCTTTTAGTGATTTACCGTGTAAATATATTGATGCCTACTTTTCAAATTTCAAATTTAATCAAAATTTTACCCTCTTTTCAGATAATACAAGGATCTTAGAATATTTACATTTATTTTCCCCATGCTCACCTTACATGCTGTTGCTGCTCAAAATTTTAATTAAAGGAAACTCTATAAAACATTACGGTTCTTGTTTTATGCACCCAATATTTTTGTTGATAGTGCCACATATTTACCACTTTCTTTGCCCTTTGTTCTTTCTTGTACTTCAAACCTACCATTTAAGATACTTCTGTCTAAATCACATCCTTTATAAATTCCCTTATAATTCACATTTCCGTATGCTGATGGCAAACAGTCTTAGTTTTGCTTAAAAATATTTTTCATCACCTTCATTCTTGAATGATTTTGTTGTGTTGGTATAGAATTCTAGGTCGGGAGTTATTTTCTTTCAGCACATTAAAGGTATCATTCCACTGTCTTGCATTGTTCTCATTGAGAAGTCACCTGTCAGTCAGTCTTTTGAAGGTAGTATGTTTTTTGGCTCTTTTTCAGGATCTCTTTAAGATTTGTCTCCTTATCGTTGGTGATCTACATTTTAATAGTGATGTGTCTAGGTTTGGCTTTTTATTTTTCCTTCTTAGAATCGAATTGGGTTTTAAATTTATATATTGATATCTTTAAAAAGCTCTGGAAAGTTATTTGCCTTTATCTCTTCAGATATTTCCTGTACCTCATTCCCTTTTCTTTTTCTGAGATCTTGATTACAGGACACCTCATTTTTTCTTTTTTCATCTACTGTCCTCTTTTCTGTGTTTTCCATCTTTTCTTTTTTTTGTCTTTTCATGGTATACTCTGGATAATTTCATCTGATTTTTTTTCAAGTTTTTCTTCAGCTATATCTAATTTGATATTAAACTCTCTGTAAATTTTTGGTACTATATTAATTTCTAGAATTTTTGTTTGGTTCTTTTTAAAATCTTCTAGGTCACTAGTTTTCCTATACCTGGCACATATTTTCCAAGTGGTCTTTTTAAGATCTTTTCCCACTGTAAGCATAGTTTATAGTCTGACAGTTCCAGTACTCAAAGTTTTTGTACTTCTGTTCTTACTATGTTTTTTCAGCTAGTTCTTACGGTGCCTTGTTTCCTTGTGGACTCAGTCATCTTTGGCTCATTGTGCTGATTTGTATTTGGGACCCCTTATGAAGGTACCTTCCTCTAGTGTTTGTTTCTGCTTATTGCCTGGCATCCAGAGCCAACTTAAACCAAGTTTAGGGTTTGAGTCTCTTGTCTTATTCCATCCAGATCCAGGCTGCTATTTCTTAGTCTGTTTGGGCAGCTATAACAAAATACCATAGACTGAGTGGCTTATAAAAGATAGAGATTTTTGGAAATTGGCAAATACCCTCAGGGCCAAAGTGGCTCCCTGGGTTCCTATTTTTCTTCAGTTTCCCTAGTTCTTGGCTGCTATCTAATCTATACTTTGGTGCTTTAAAGAATAATTTTATCTGGCATTTTTTTATCTGGTTGTTATTTTTAGTGGTACAGTTGGCTCACATAACCTAGTAACCATTACCAGAAACTGGAGCTCTCACTTTGAATGTCACTTCTCCAGCAGAGAATTGGCGAAGTCTAGTCTTAATTAGGTCTCCTCCATATACACTTTCATAGCCCTGTTTTTATCTTTATGACCTTTATCTCCATTAATAATTTTATATTTATTTTTATGATTAAAACACCTGCCTGGATGGCTGTGTGAGGGCAGAGAGTGCATGTGGGTCCGTGACTAGCACAATGGCTGGTTCATAGCAGGCGCACCATAAGTACCTGGTCTGCAGAAAAATGACTGCAGTGGAGTATTCGTTGGTATGTAGGTACTGGCTAGATGCAAAGGACTGTGGTGGTTTGAATCCAGTTCTATCAAGATGCATAACTTGTCACATTTTCATAGATCAGTGAGAATTAGATATTAACAGCTCGGAACGGCTCTTCCAAGATTTCTGGGTGCATTTGCCTTCGGGGACTGCAGCTGGCATCTGAATGTGCCCACCTTGTCCTGCTCTACGCAGTGTCTGCAGAAGAAGCCAAACCACAGAATGAAGGCAACCTGTACGTAGAATATGCTGTGTTTTAGTTTCGTCCTGTGTGTGCTGAACAACAAAGGATGCGGTCCATGTGCAGTCTAGATGTACACATTTTAAATCGACCGAACTTCCAGGCCTCATTGCTCTCTTTTGATAATGTAACACTGATACACTTCTGGCTTGGGCACTTAAAGGTTATGAATATAGCTGTTATTACTGTAATTTAAGGTTTTGTATTCACAGTTCTTAGTGGGTCCTCAGTCAATGTGCATTAAGTAATTCTAGTCAATAACAGCTGACTCTTACGTAGCGTTTACTACATCCCAAGATGGGGAGCCCAACGTGGGGCTCGATCTCACCACCCTGAGATCATGACCTGAACCAAAACCAAGAGTCAGACGTTTAACCGACTGAGCCACCCAGGCGCCCCTTAGGTGGCTTTTCTGAAGCTACCCAGGGCTGTGTGCTACTGTCTGTGCACGTTAGCCAGAGACTGAGAAGCTCGGCGGTAACTTGAGGACCTCTGAAACCCATGCATTATTATGCTGTAGCCTCCATAGAGGCCTTTTCCTGACTTCCATTGGATTTATGAGTTATTCCCCCCCCCCAACCCCCCCCAACCAAAAAACAACTAATTTGTCAGGTCTGGCTGGCTAAGGGTAAAGGCATTTCTGTGGAAAGAAAAAAAAAACACAAGTAAATTTTTTTTTTTTTTTTTTTTTTAAGTTTAAAGATAAAAGTGCTATGTTAGAGCAGTTTCTCCTCTTTGGTGACTTGTCTCACCTACTTCCTCCCCATTTCATGGAGATGTAATTAACCATATATGGAGAGCAGGTGCCAGGTTTCAGGGTGGGGCTGTCCCGTTATACACCTCTGTGTAGAAGCTGTGAAGGGACAATCGTGAGGGAATGCGACACCTTTGCCCTGATGGTCTCAGGCACACGGCCATCTGAGGCTGTGTGATGCTTGGCGGTTTCTTCACTGGGTGGGTTACTCTCTGGAGTTGGGTCTGCCTGCGGCTGCTGGGATTGAAGAATACAAAGATGGCTTTCAACAACTTGGGAAGAATGGTGTTTGGGAAATTCTCAGTGCAAGATAAAAAGGCATTGGTTGCCTCCTCCCACGTGCCTTTCCTCACCTTGCTATTTGGTGGGCATTTTGTTTTCCTGAATTACCCCAAAATTGGCCTTGTTCTCAGGGACTCCCTGACCCCTGGGGACCTGTCCCCAAATGGAGGAGCAGGATGAAGAGGCAAGTGAGTAGAAAGAGAAGAGCCTGCCTTGTGAGTTAGAATTCATGAGCCCACCTGCCCCTTTGGGTCTGCACTGAACTTTTCTTTTTCAGTCTTCATGTGGCCCCTCTAAGTTTGCTGCTTCTGGGGTCGCTCTGGCTTCTGTCATCCGCCCTGGCAGGACAGACCTGTGTGGAGGAAGGTGGGCTCCATTCAGCAGCACTTGGAAGTCATTCTTAATGCTGGCCACTACTCGGAAATATAAAGCTTGCCATGTGTTCATCTGGCAGAGCTGGATGGAAACCACATGCCACAGAGTGTGGGGCGATGACCAGTCACTGTGAAACTATTTAGCTATCTGGGCTTTAAATCTTAGGGGGTGGAAAAAAAATAATCCTAATCCTCACATATATTCATATTCATGTCTTAACCCTATATATCAGGTATTGGCCCTCACCGCTGCAGCCAGCCCTGGTGCCTCTCATTGTGTTCCCTGCATTTCGACCCTGTCATTTGGGGGCTACCCTCAAAGATTGCTCATGAGTAGAGCCAAGTATGGATTTTGATTTTGTAGAGATTAACTGGACATTGAGTTTGCATCGATCAAAAGCTGCAGAGCAATTGCAGGCCGCTTCAGAGAGGACTCTGAGGGCCCTGTAGGGACGACTCTTGGCTGGCCCCAGGGTGTGGGGGCCTCAGGCCCGTGACCTCCTAAGCTGTGGCCAGTGGCTAATGCACGGGGGGAGCCAGACCTCAAGCATGGAAGGCGCCTAGGGTGAGCTCCCTCTGTGTGAGGGTTGCCGGCAGGGCTAAGGCTGTGTGCATTTGCCTTTCTGGTTGGCTCCTCCCCCTGGCTCCTCTGTACGAGGTTTTGCTTTTCTTGGGCAGGAGGAGTTATGTTCATACTATATTTTTCATGCATTTAGAGCTCTTCTCCTGCATGGACTGCAAGTGAGCCCGTGCAACCGCGGAGCCTCTCTCCCACCCCTGCACGGATGGTGTCAGTCCGTACGTCAGGAAGGAGCAGTTCTCCCTCCCTGTCCTGCTGTGGGAAGGGCAGGCTGGGCTGGCATGTCCATTCCTGCACAGCCACAGTGGGCATGGAAGGTGGGGGCTTAGCACAGGCAGGGGAGCGGCTGGGAGACCGTCCCTTCTCCCTAACTTCTCCCGGAGAGATGCTCAGGCTCCCGCTTTGGGGAAAGGTCCTGGGAATCTCTCCTTGGACGTTGCTTCCCTAATTGTCAGTGTTCTGCAGAGCTGAGGTTTATTTTTTTCCTTCCCGCGGAGCAGCTTGGAATCTGCGAGCCTGTTCGAGGCCTTCTGGGGCACAGAGCCGGTTTTCGGCAAATACCTTGAGAGTGGTTGGCTCTGTGGATGGCTTATAGGCCCTTGTCTCTGCTGTGCACTTTCTAGGACACCTGTTTTTGCAAGTCAAGACTGTTGTGAATATCTGGGGGTCTGAAACCAGCCCAGTTTGGGTGGAGGGGGACAGCCTGGAGAGGTGCCTGGAATAGCAGCCAGGAAGTGGAATGAGAGGGTTTTTGGGTTCAAGTGCTGTCTGCCACTGGGCAAGTGACTTGACCTCTCTGAGTTCAGTTTTCTCTTCAGTAAAATCAGAAACTACTTAGTATTCATTTGTTGAAAGGATGCCTATGATGATGTTTCCATTTTATTAATGGGTGGCCCAAGACCCAGAAGTGACCTGCCTGATTTTCCCAGAGGGAAGACCGGATGGTGGCGAGGAAGGAGGACTGGGTTCAAGTCCAGGTTCCCCCAGTGTGGCCCTGTGGCTTTGGGCAGGACAGTTAGCTTTCAGAACCTCCATTTCTTTATAGGTAAAATAGGAGCAGTCACTGTCTCTGGAGTGTCTTGTCTTGATGCCTGTGGCAGTGTTACAGGAATAAAAGGAGGCCGTGTATGCCCTATAAACGGATGGAATGGTACAGCTGCAGAGCCTTGCACCTTTATGGCTTCTTGGTGACGGAGCAGGGCTGACACTGAGCCTTCCAGGGGTCCTGGCCTGTAGGCTCTTAAAGGGATTCTGAAACATGTGCTCATGGCTGATTTTTCTAATTATAAAGGCATACTCTGGGTAAAAATTCAGCTAGGGCAGAAAGGTATACAGTGGAGAGGGAAAGACACCCCTCCCCCAGTCTGCTCTGTTCTCCAGAGAGGACTTGTGTTTCCTCCTTCTGTAACGTTCCAGAAACTGGGCACATGGACACACACACACACACACACACACACACACACACACACGAACTTGTGTAAGCTTATAAGCTGCATCTAATCTCTTATAGATGGGCTCTGATCTTTTTTTCACCAAGAGCCCAAATGATGAAAACCCTGGTCATTCCCAGTATTCTGGTTATTAGAAGCAATGCTATAATGAGCAGAGATCTTCTTCTATCTTGGTACCCCTAGATTTAAAAAAAAAATGCTGAAAGCAGTGCTTAGCAGCTCAACACTTTCAGAATTATCTCCTTTGCATTTGGCAGAAAGAATCTCTCCTCAAAGAGAATTATGTTGTTAATACTGTGGTTTTCCACTGCTCCACCCAGTTAAATTTAATCACACCATGTGACTTCCAAATAAAATGATGTGTGTGTCTGGAGGGAAGGACCTGACAAAGCTTCCCTTTTTTTAGATCCGAGAGAATACAGCAAAGCTCTCTTCAGGCAGCCCTGTTTTCAGAGCCCTTCTGCTCGGGACATTTATATTTGCAGCTAACTCTTCAGTGTCCTTGGAGGAAGCTGTTGCCATTCACTGGATTGTCGAAGGTGGCTGTGTGTATTTTAAAACATTGTCTTCCTACACACAAAACAAACCTGGCCAACTTCATTTTAAAAAGCAGTTCAGGGGCGCCTGGGTGGCACAGCGGTTAAAGCGTCTGCCTTTGGCTCAGGGCGTGATCCCGGCGTTATGGGATCGAGCCCCACGTCAGGCTCCTCCGCTATGAGCCTGCTTCTTCCTCTCCCACTCCCCCTGCTTGTGTTCCCTCTCTCGCTGGCTGTCTCTGTCTCTGTCGAATAAATAAATAAAATCTTTGAAAAAAAAAAAAAAAGGCAGTTCATCTACGAATTCCTTTATCCCTTTGATTGCATTTGGCCTGCGTGGCTCTTTGGCCAGTGCGCAATCATACCTTACCCAGATTTCTTTGCCTGTCATTGACCCAATATGGGGTTTAGCTCTCTGGTTCAAGCAAACACTTCAGACCTAAAGTGAATATTTTAGGGTTAGAGCAACTCCTATGATCTCATTTTGTAGTGTGAAATATTTTCTCCTATGGTTTAAAAAAAAAACAACAACACAGATTTGCAGGGTTTTAGTGCTTTGATTTTGATGTTGATATTTTCCCTTAAGGTTATGTGTAAGACCATTTAAAAAGCTAAATCTTATTTCAAATGCACTAGAGAGCCTTAAAGGAATCCTGTTGAGGTAGGTGTTTTGTTTTGTTTTTTAATGAAGGCTTTTTGGTAATGTAAGTGCAAGAATCCGGTGTGGAGAGAATGCTGGGCCCATCCATCTTTAGGGCCTGAATCCTTTCCTCAGAGCTCTCTCCTCATTGACCTCCCCATCCTCCCCTGCCTCTCTTTCCAGAGGCCTGACTGGGCCTCTTGCTGCCGACCCAGCTCTTGCTGGCGGGTCTAACCCCTACCTGCGCTGGCCCATGGCTTCTGGGCTCCACATGCTGGCTGACTTCTGTTCTGGGTCCTGGAATGCATGGCGAGTTGATTGCACTGTCCTTAGCCCAGGGCACTCCGGCTGCATGATTCTCTGTCCCCTCCTGTCGCATGTCCCAGTTCCTGACCCGCTGCCCCTCTACATACTGAGAGCGCTGAGCTCCTTCGCCTTGGTCTGGCCGCTGCCTGGTGTCCTGCCTGTTAGACTGTTGCTTCCTGAGAACCCCTTGCCTGGCTTATGGCTGTGTGTTATCTTAGAGCAGCACTTTGAGATTGTGTCAAGAGGATTTGCTGCGAGGGGTCATGGCATTTTAAGGTTAGTGAAACAAACCTGCCATATTGATTTCCTGTTGTGTCAAAACTGAAGAAACAGGAATGATGCTTGCTTAAAAACAAAAACAACAGTAGGCACAACAAAAACCCAGGACCATGAAGGTACAGGAAATATTGCAGCCATCTTGTGGGAGGGCACAAAAAGACAAGGGGCATGGAAACAGTAACCCTGCAACGGGGTCTTGATAGTACTTTTGAAATGCGCTGATTTAAAACAAAAAACGAAAAACGAAAAACAAAAAAACCAAAAAACAAACAAAAACCTTACCAGGGCTGGCTATAATCTATAGGAAGCATTGTACTTCAGTGGTCTGTTTTTGTTTGTTTGTTTGTTTTTTATGAGGTTTATAAAACTTGGTCTCTAAATGCCAATGTGCTGAAAAGTTAGGAGTATTAAAGATTTAGCGAGTGTATTTAAAAGTATGGAAAAAAAGGTTCTTTTCTTGGTTATGATTTCTGGATCCTAATCCTAATATTAATTAGTAGTAATAAATGCCATCCTTTAATAAGAATACTCTGTCCCCACCCCTTGCCTAAAGACCTTTGAGGTCTGCTCTTCCTTCCTGTCTCCCTATGGGGTGGAGGATGCCCCTGTCCCCACTGGGCAGAACAGGGGTCTGCAGCTCACTGAGTTTAAATGGCGTGGGTTGCAGTTAGGACCCAGATATATTGCTCCTTCCAATAAACTCTGCTGCCTGGGCTTTACGTGGTGGATCTAACATATAGCTGCTACTCCAAAAGGGGTTTTGGCGTCATTACTTGCTCGGGAGGCAGGCATCTGTGTTGACCTGACCCACGATGCGCGCTTGGTTGCAGAAGGCCAGCTTTGCAGGTTGTCAGCATTTTGCCTCCAGTCAGCCATATGGGAGCCTTCTACCTGGATGGAATGTAGACCGCGAGTATTTAGAATCCCACAGCCATGAAGGTGAGACTGAGAGGTTGGATCGTCCTTGCTGACAGGCAGACTGAGTTGGAGTGTTGATCAAGGTTCAGCTGCAGGAAGTAGAAGCCACTGTAGCAGGATTTATTGCAGGGAATGAAATGGCTAGAATAATGAAGAGTTCTGAAGACCCCGTTCTCTAGGTGGAAGGTTTAGGAATGAGTGTCCCAAAGCCAGGCTAAGGAGCTAGACCACCAAGGAAGCTGCTGCCTCTTCTCTGGTGATGAAGGAGCTTCTCCAGGGCCACGGTGGGGCTGCCATGCTTGAGAAGCTGGCTTCATCCAAACCAGGCCACACTGCTGTGATCTGCACCTGAGTGTGGGTGGGTCCTGCCTCCTTACACCCATAAAGCTGGCACCTGCGTTCTGGAACCTCAGCTAAAACCATTGTAGAAGAATCGAGTGCCTCCTGGACTTTGCTTGCTGAGGAAAGAGCAGCAACAGAGAAGTCTGTCTTCTCTCATTCCAGATTTCCCAAAAGTATGTCCGAATGGCCACAGTGAACTCACATCTGGAGCCTTAGCTGTAAGATATCTGGCAGATGTGGTTCTAGCTTTCCATCCTCTGCTGGACAGGTGGGCACACGAGGAGGAGGGTAGCATGTGAGTTGAAAACCAATCCTTTATATCCCCCATGCCTGATGATCAGTAGGAATGACCTTGATTTTCAGGGTCAGATGACAAGGACAGGACAGAGATTATGGCCATTGTGATCTGGATTATGGAATGGTCGTGACTCTTTCTGGGGTTGTGTGTTGATGACTCCAGATAACCGGCAGCAAAGAGTTAAAAGCGGCAAAGGCCACAAGTCTGTCCTCTAGCTTCTGCTCAGTTTCTTTGGGACCATGAAGCTGTGGCTGCAACATCCCAAGGGGGGTTCTAGAGAACTCTCATCTCCCTGGATGCGGTTAGGGAGACAGTACATTACGGTCCTAATGGCATTCTTTACTCCTGTGTGTGCACACCTCTCTCCGATGACAATACAGAATGCAAGCGTTCTCCAAATGTGGTCACAGGAAAGCCCCACTTTTAAAAGATGTAGAAATAATGTTTCCCCACATATGTGAGAAATACTATTTCAAAGAGGAAGCAAGGGAGTACCTTGGAGAAGAGGTTTATTTCCAAGGAGCTGACCTTTTCAGTAGCCTTGATCAGGAACATTTACCATCAAAATGATTTTCCTAAGGGGCGGATGGCCCTCTGCCCTTCACAGCCAGAAAGGAGACCTTCACCTTCTTGTGAAATGAGCCTGTGCGGACAGAGGGGGTTCTCTGAGGCACCCAGATGGCCTGAGAGTCCTCCCTAGGGTCGCCCCGTAATCGCTAGGAGAAGTCACAGTAACAACGCGTTCGTCAGTTGTACGCCTCATCTCCGGTGTGTTGCTCTGTTGCCGAAGCAGGTGGTGCAGGGAGGGAATTGCATTTAGCTCCAGGAAAGTAAGGGCAGCAGGTGAGGGAGCTCAGAGTCTCTGGTGAGTGTCCTGGGTAGAGGAGGGGGTGGTGGGGGTATGAGTGCAGGAGACCTCCGTGAGGGACAGCTGCAGCTGAGGGCAGGGCAAGGCAGCCCCTGCTTGGAAGAATGTGCAGCCCGGGTGGCACAGAGCCCAGAAATGGTGACGAGAATCAGACCAGCAGTAAACGTGATTGGTAGGCACCTTCTAAAAATCCGGTGATGTGGCAGAGGGTACAGTTCATCTTTTATTGGTTTTCATTTTCAGCCTTCACTTTCTCAAGCGAAGTCCTCTTTGAAGTTTCCGTTGAAGCCTTGAAACAGTGCAGCAGCTTTTTGCAATGTCTGAGTGTGCACCTCTGTTTCTGAGCACGAGGTGGGCTCCCATAGGAAGTCAGTCAGACATGCCTTAAGTAGATTTATATGCAGATTGCCCAGGAATGGGGAAATGGGATTTACAGGATTCACTTAGTTCGGTGGAAGGTGGAAGTTATGTCTGTACAGTCGTGAGTATGTTTCTGACTCCTCATGTCTTTACGTGTTCTGATTTCTGAACCTGAGGTCATGGGGTGGATACCAGTCTCCTGTGTATACAGAGGAATATCCCAGGTGTCAGACGCTCCTCCGGTCCCCCCAAGGTGCGGAATGGGCCAGGGAGCCACACGAGCTGCACACAGGGGGTGTTATCGCCAGCCCTTCTCTGTTCCGGGCTCTTTGGGCTCAAAACCCTCTGTGCCGATTCCCTTCCTGAAGCACCGCACCCCACACCCCACCCCTGTGCTCTCTTTACTAAATGGAGGTTTTGTGTTTTCACTAAATCCAAGCTTTTTCTAAAAACATGGGGCTCACTGCTTACTATCTGTCCTGAACAGTTATCCCACAGTCACTGGAGATATCCATCCCCTCTCCATTCATGCTTAGTCCGTCAAGGACAGTCATTTAATTTTGGTACCATTTCATCTTTTGAAGTGTGTATTATGGAAAATTTCAGTATTTAAAGAGAAGAGTAGAATACACCCCCATGTGCCTGTTCCTAGCTTGAGTTCTCCACTCATGCATGGCCAGTCTTATCTATACTTGTACCCATTTCTTCTTTGCCCTGGATGATTTTGAAGCAAAAATCATCATTAATTATATTGTTGTTACTCTACTAGCCGCCTTCTTTCTCGACCTCCCCCCCACCTCATGTTTTTACAAGATTTTCTCAACATTGCAGCACTAAGGACTTTTAACTCCCATGAGAGGCTTTTCAGATTTTGCCCTGAATGAATAAATGATACTCCGGTCCCTCTGAAGGTATAGCCAGAGTGCCTGCCCTGCCCAGAGTGCTGTGCTAGTGTGGGGGTGTCAGGGTCGGCCGGACAGGGTGGAGGGAGGCAACAGATGTGGGCTCTGTTCCAGCTGTGCCTGTAGCCCGGTCAGTCCATGGAACACTGGCTGACAGAAGTGAGTGGGGGGGGGGGGCACCCAGGGAGCATCTGTGTTCACACAAGCTAGAGGGGTTCAGCAGGACAGGAGGCTGTGCTGTCTGGGTGTTTGGGGACTAGAGCTTTGAGAAGGGGCACAGAACATGGATCGGATTTGATATTTTTATCAGTGTGATTCTGACTAAAGGAATTTTTTGGGGGGGGGGGGCATTGAGTAACTAAAGAATCTCCAGGCTGGAGCATGGCTGGAGAACCACACTCTGCCAGACCACAGGGCACTCAGCCTGAGTGGAACCACAGGAGCTCTCGGGCTTGGTCACGGCCCCTGGATACTGGCTGTCGCTGCCGGATGCCTCCTCTGGGATTGAATCCTAATCTGTCCCTGTGTCCTTGTCACCCCCTCGAGTTTCAAAGTCCAGTTGAGACCATCTGGGGGAGGTCACATATCTGAACAGCAGCTGCCAAGGGGAGGGGGAGAGGACAGTTGGGCTCCCGCAGTTTCTCTAGAAGATATGGGCTCTGCCTTCCATCAAGAAGCATGCAGTGGGCAGAGGTTCTTCTCCTGTACAAAAGGGTTTAGATGCTAAGTCTGCAAAAATTGAAGTGCCCATTCTGAACATCACTGTCTTCTTGGGCTGTTTTCTCTCCACTGTTCTCAGCACCATCACAATATCTTTGTTTTTCCTTAAGCCGTTTTCATTCAGTGCTCCTGTTTTTCTGTTCCCATGGCAACTGCCAGAACCCAGGTGCCCCTCACCGGCAGGTGCCTCAGAGTATCTCCCGTGCAGGTTGGTGCTTCTAGTGGCTCCCACCCACAGGCCTCATACCCAGTGCCGCCGCTGCTCCCATCCCCACAGAACAGCATGGGGGTTCGAAAAATCTTTAATCTCTTCCTGTTGCCTGGATGATTGAGACCAACTGCTTACCTCGGCCCTGCCTTCCACAGTTAACGCCTGGCCTCCATTTGCAGCCTTTTCCGTGATTCTGGAAACCCTCCTCCCTGGCAGAGCAGGCCCCCAGATATACCCTGTGCCTTGCTGGCTCCATGCTTTGTTCATTGATTGTTCTGTTGTCCAGGAGGCCTTCCGCACCGCTCCCTGCCCAACAAAATTCCTGTTCCACTCAGGCTCTGTGCACCTCCCCAGAGAGAGGCGACTGCTTGCGTCCAGCTCCTGTGGCCCACGTGTGCATTGCTCACAGGGCTTTCGTGTCTCCCATATGTTCACGTAGACCGAGGAACTCGTTGGACCGCATGCTCTATGGGTCTTTGTATTTCTCTCACATGCCAGCACCATGCTGAGCATGTGGGAGCTTGCTAGATTTTTGGTGTTATTTTTTCAAAGAAGGAGTAAGACGGGAAACAATTAGAAACAGGGCAGGTCAAATATACAATGCAGAGGTAGAAATGCCTGGTCCTGAGTTGAGGTCGGGCAAGCTGGAATGGGAGGTGAGTGTGGGAAGGTGGGGTGGTTGGGTATTTGCTCTGGCTGTGGTGTACACTTTGGTTGGATACTCCCAGGGGTTCTTTGAGTGCCCACCTGGTGTAAAAAGCTGCTCCAGAGGTGGCCAAGAGTCCAGCAGCAAGGCTTTCTGGAGACTTAGGCATGTTTTTGTATAAATAGAGGCAAGAGTGGCATGTGCATAAGCGACATCGGCTGTTTAATGGCACGCGGATTTACCAGCACACGCTGATGGCAAAACAATTGTCCTCACGGTTTGCACCAGCCGGGAACTTGGAGATCCATCCTTGTGCTCTCTGCAGCAGGAGAGCTCAGCAATGCCTAAATGTCGCTAATGCACCCTCTAACCCCCCCCCCCCCCCCAGGTGACAGATGACTTCTCAGGAGCAGCATCTCCAGGCATTCAGGAAATCACCATGACTCAGCCCGGGCCTCCTGCCCACTTTCCCATCAGCCTTGTTCAGCTGTTCAGAGAATTGTTGAAAGGGGCCCCCAGTTTGGGCTGACTGTTCGCATCCCTCACAGAACCCTGAGGGCCATGTCCAGAGCAAAGTTCAAGTAGGAGAGAGCGAGAAGAAGAGTTGGGGCACCAAAAGAGGGTTTGGTTGGGCAGTTGGTAGAAACAAAAAAAAGAAGCGACCTGTGCCTCCTGAGGCTTATGGAGAGTGGGCGATGGAAGGGAAGGCCCATGAGCATGACCGCTATCCGGTGGGGTCAATGTGCTGTGGACTCAGAGGAGAGGTCGCCCATCAGGATCACCCTCATCACGGCCTGGCTCCTCTCTTTCTGCTCGGGATGTCGCCAAAAGCCCACCACTTCCTGCCCCAGGGGCCACTCCCGTTCGGACACTCATTCATCCCTCTGCAAACACTCACTTGAATTCTGAGTCCTCTTTGTGCTCAAAAGCCAGGCTGGAGCTCTGAGCTCCACGGGAACTGGTTTGTTGTGTGTATGCCCTCGGGCACTGAGCCCTGTGCCCCTCAGCCTGTGGGGGCCTACTGGCGGGGGCTTGGGCTCTAGGGCCACAGTCCTGCCTCCCTGCTTCCGAGCAAAGGACTTCTAACTTCAGTCTGTTCATTTATAGAGGATGCAAATGTATCTCCGATTAAAGAGGTAATGTGCGTGACGCCCCCCGCATACAGTAGGCCCTCAGCATACACCGTCCAAATGAGCACCTGCCCCTCCCATACCCTGCAGCCCAGACATGTTACCACACAGGATCGGTACACTGAGGAAAATAGTTCCGTAAATACGTGGCTGTTGATGGATAGTGACGCGAGTTTTCATGATGGCTGTTTTTGAAGGTTTCTTTTAGAGCTCTGACTTCAGCCTGTCAGCATTCAGATCTAGAACCGCTGGGGGGAGCCTGGAACTTGTCTTACTCAGAGGGATTAAGGAAGTAGGTTGTTTGATAAAGGAAGATTAAGGGAACTAATTACTTTGCTGAGCAATGAATATCTGGTTCATGCCAGGTAGAGACCTCTTAAGAGAGGAAGTTAAACATTGAGTAAAGGGAACAATAAAAATAATAGGGTAAACTTAAGAGGAAAAGACAGGTGGAATGCCTGAGTGTTCTGTGGTAACACAGAGGGATCTTCTGAGGCGAGGCAGCCAGGCAGGGTGTCTGGGAGGCCGGCTCTTTGCACCTTCCCCCGTGTGTCAGCCCCTTTCCTTAACCTTGGGATGGGGTGATGCCAGTTCTGAGTACACGTGAGGACAGGATCTGTCCGTGTACGTGAGACATTCTCCAAGTTGCCTGGCTCACCGTGAGGTGATGTGACCACTTCCCCTAAAGGGGAAAAAACCTGACCATTTTCAAAGTGAGCTCAATCCTCTTGTCCTTGCTTCTGTCTCTGTCCGGGTAAACTTAGGAACTTAGGCATAAGGAGGTGCATGTTGAGGGCATTAAATGGTAAGGGTTTGGCCGCATGCAGAGAAGAATGTCTGCCAAGAAATTAAATTGTTGCAGGATCAGTGGCGGAGATTGGGGATCTTTTCACAAATTGATTTCTGTTCTGCTGTTTTCCCTCGCGGTCACGCTACAAGGTATAGGTGTGTCCCTCCGGAAGGCATACAGCTGCAGCAGCCATAGCTCCCCAACAGTGGGGAGCCTGATGCTGGCGATACTCACTTTGGGGAGTTTCTAGAAGAAAGTGGGACCTTCTCCTAGAGCTCCTACTATGCAGTGCAAGGAGGCCCGGCTGTCTCGGGGTGTTCTGATGGCATTCGACTGACCTCAGACTATGTGGGTAAATAGTGCGTGTGACCTGGAAAGACAGCCGTGTGGTGATTTTAAAAAGAATAACTGTAGGAAACGAGGAAAGCCGAATTCATTCTTTACTTCTCCAGTTGGGTTAGGGGAAGAATGCTTTTCTCAGTTTATGCAAAGTGATCATGTTTTATTCATCATTTGGTAGAAGTCACTCGTAAGGCACGCAGGGTGGATGATGTAAACTTTTCCACCTCAGCTGAGTCCGATCTTAGGGAGCCCGGGTGCTCTGTTAGGGGTTGGGGAACCCAAGTGGAGGAGGGCATGCTTACCGTCCCAGTGTGTGAGGAAACTAGAAGTTGTCTTGGCAAGATGAGAATCAGTACAGGGGTACAGAAGTGCTGTGGGGCACAGAGGACGGAGCCTTTAAGATAGAAAAGTGGGGGCATGGGCAAGGGGTTCCAGAAGAGCTGGTATTTGGGCCATGGCTCATTGCATGAATGTGTGTCCACAAGGAAGGCCTCAAGTGTAGAAGAGCACTTGGCAGAGAGTCCCAGCACTTCCGGATGGCCATCCTGGACATAGCTGGGGCACTGCGCCATAAGGCACGGATGTTGCCCTTGTCCAGTGCCTGGCTCTGTTCCCTCAGCCACGTCACACTTGCCAGTTGGTTCAGTGGTTGTAGCAGTCCTCCCCACCCTACCTGTAGGTGGTCTGCATGGGCTGCAGGGGAAGGAATTTGAAATCCTGGGCTTTCTGCAGCTGAGAAGGGGCTCAAGAACTTCTCTGCTCCAGCCTGTCTCCTGAAGGGTCTCACCTCCCAGTCCTCCTTCAAGGATGGTGTGACCACCTAAATGTTTGTTTTTTCCCTTTACCTTCTTTTCTGTATTCCTTTTCCTTGGCTGTTGATATATTGGATTTACATATTTGAATCAAGAAATTGGCTTTTTAAAAATGGCGAACAGCATTGTGTATGTATCTTCCTTTTAAGAGGCAAATTTAAGTTGATAAACCCTTATCAAAGGACTGAAGTGCCCACATACATTTATTTGAACAGATTATAGAGAAAATATACACAGCTGGTAAATAATCCTGAGATATTATATACATGTATGTAAATGAGCAGAGGTGACCCACTGGATTGGTGGTATCATTAAATGTAATATTACGTCTTTTGAAATAGCTAAAATTAAACATACACTCAAATGACTTAGCGAACTCTTTAGTTCCATAACTAGTATAGGCATTACGGTCTGTTTTATCCATCCATCCACCCATCCATCTGTGCATTCATTCGTCCGTGTACCGTGGGCCCAGACTCTCTCTCCTCCCTTTAGACCTCTTGTAGGACACGGATTGTCCACAGAACACAGCCTGGTAAGTGCTGGTCAAGGCAGTGTGTCCATGGCTCTGATGAACCCGCTCCTCCTTTTGGTCAGCCTGCCCATCTTGGTCCATGCCAACAGAAATAAGTTATTTGATGGTTTTTGTTTTAAATTTTTATTGTAAAAATCAGAGAAAAGTTTGTGTAGGTTAAAGGGTTGAAGGAATAGCTAGTGTGGTAGAATATCGTGCAGTTGAGGACCTTTAAGGAAAAAAGGTACTTTTTGCCCAAGATAACTGACACGTGTCTGGAGGGGCACAGAGATGGTGCCACATTTCCCACAGCTGCATTTGTGCCTTTCATGGCAGGGATTACCTCTTCCTCCTTCCCTGGTCTGTCTTGCCAAAGTAAGAGAAGTCGAGGGGAAGTTTGGAGGGACATAGACCAGAGGGAACATGGCAATGTAGTGTATGATTTGAGAGAAACCCTTTCTCGGCCACCCCGATATCTTTTTGTTGGTCTGCTAGAAATTTCATCACTAGAGATTCAATTCTTTGAGTTAAGAATTGACCTTTAATGACAATGAAAACCACTGCTGTTAGCCAGGGTGTGGTGAGAGGGACCCTCTGATAAACTGCTGGAAGTTTCTACATTTGCCCCATCTTTGATGTAATTGGCAATATGTATGATGACAATCATTTAAGGAAGTATGTGCCTTTTCTTATCCAGCAGTTGTACTTGTATCAATCAATACTAAGGACATAACTTGGGCAAGCACATAAAAGGCACATGGACAGTTGTCTACTGGTAATAACCTAAATCTCCTTAAAAAAAAAAGTTAAATATATTTTGTATAGCTGTACAATAAAATACTATGCAACTATTCCACATATTGTAATTTTATCTTTTTTTTTTTTTTTAAAGATTTGTTTATTAGAGAGAGAGCATACATGATGGTTGAGGGAGGAACAGAGGGAAAGGGACAAGTAGACACTGTGCTGAGCACAGATCCTAATGCAAGGTTCGATTTCCATACCCTGAGATCATGAACTAAGCCAAAAAGCAAGAGTCAGACGCTTAACTGACTGAGCCACCCAGGTGCCCTGTGATTTTATCTTTAGTGATTTGAAATAGCATTCAGTATTGTTAAACGATTAAAAAAAAAAAGTTCCAAGTAATATGAGCTCATTTTTATAAGAAAAATACACACACAGTTAGAAAACATGAAACATTATACATAAAATAAAATTATCTTTGAAGGAGAATATGGGTAATTTTTTAAAATGTGTCTTTTTTCTCGTGTATAGTTAAAATTCTAATATAAGCATACATTAATGGTATAAATATAATTTTTCTTAAAGGCAACCTTTCTTGAAGTATAAATAGTCCTGAGGTGATAGAAAACTATATTAGGTATGTATTGCTGTACAACAAACTATCCCCAAACTTAGCTACTTTACCCAGCAAACATTATCTCACAATTTCTGTGGGTCAGGAGTTCTCACTCGGACTCCCACAAAGTAGTCAGTCTTCTGGCTGGTATTGCAGTCATCGGGAGGCTTGGATGGGGCTGTTGGATTGACTTCAGAAAGACACTCTCAAGGCTGCTGGCAGGAGACCTCAGTCCCTTGCCATGTGAACCTGTCCATAGAGCTGCTTGAGTGGCCTCACAGCATGGCTGCTGGCTTCCTCCACCGAGAGTGAGCAAGGAGGAAGCCACAGGGGCGCTCTTATGACTTAGTCTTTGAAATCACACATCATCATTTCACTTTATTTATTCATTAGAGGCAAGTAACTAAGTCCAGCCCCCACTCGAAGGGAGGGTAATATGCTCCACCTCTTGAAGAGAGGAGTGTGAAAGAATTTGTGGACATATTTGAAAACAACCACAAACATGTGAGCTCATTTGCCATCATTAGTTAGTATGGTTAGGATCTACCCACTTGGAGCCAGCTTTCCTCTCAGTGGGTAGTTGAGGGCAGTCCTAAAGGATGAGAGTTTGGGTTTTGAGATTAGTATGTGCTTGGGTAGTATTTAAGAACAGGAAGCCACTCACAGAAAAAGGACTGGATTTTTGGAGTCCAGAGACTCTGTTCTACCACATATTCCTCACATACTTTGGTAAATCAAGTTTCCCTTTGGTTTTCCTGTCAGGTTATGACGAGGGTCAAATAAACTAATGCAGTTGAACGCCCTATGTAAACCGTAAAGCAATAAAGGAAGCTGGCTGTTGTTATTATTATTACCACTATCGTCGTTGTTGTTGGAAAGGGGTACCACCGTGGGAGACGAAGGAGCAGGGCATAGAAATGGATCAGGAGTAGAGAGGGAATCGAAAACTATTCTAACCAGATTCCCGAGGGCTGGCTCCAAGGCAGGAATGGAGAAGGCCTGTCTCGACCATAAACTCACATGAGGCTGTGATAGTTATGGGGACTTCTGTGAGGACCGCTGTCTTCGGTCTTTACAGAACACGAAGGTCGAGTTCACGAGAAAGATAGCAGTCAGGGTAGGATGTGCTAAGAAGGCAACATTCTCTCACCTTTGGAACCAGGAAGTCCCTAATCTTCTTAGACTTGTCATCCATTCATTTATTGTTTCAGGAAATATATATTTATTCCCAGCTGGATGTCAAGCTCTGTGCTAAGGGATCGGGCAACACGGTTAGGTAGGCCACAGCCTTTTCTCTCCAGCAGGAAAGACTGATGTGCAATCATTTTGAGTGGAAGACAGAGCCTTGGCTGGCGGCCTCATTCCCCAAGCCTGGTTTTGAGTTTCAGGAAATAGTTTTCTCAGATGGCCATATTCTCTCAGAGGTCACATAGCTCTGAAAATTTTGTGTCTTTGGAAATTAAACCTTTTTCCCTCTGCTGATGTTTACAGGCTCTCAGAGTGTTGGGCAAAGATAAAGCCAGGCAATTGCATCCAGATGGCCATAATTTCCAGGCCTCCTTCCTTCCAAGTCTTGATGGCCAATACCACACAGTTTCCAGAGGCCCCTTTTCACTCTCTCCTGGAGGTGGCAGGCCTGAGGTTAGTGCTAAACCGAGCACTCCTGCCTGAGGTCCCAGTGTTGGTTGGGGCCGTCTGCAGAAAAGGCTGACCTTAGTATGGAGAGAAAGCTACCCAGCAGTTGGTTCTCTTTTCTTTTACTTGCTGATATTTGTAGTGTGAGTCCGCATATTCAGAAGTAATCCCGTGCTATTAGCTCAGGCCAAACTGTGAAAGTTAAATGATTTTTATTTAGCTGCTTGTGACTGCTGACTACGCATTAGGTGGTAAACCAAGTCACATTCAAAGGGTTTTCTCATTAGATCCATTAATACACGGCAGATATAAGTGAGAACTGTTGCTTCAGATAAAATGTAACTAACAAAACCAACACAAAAAGCAAAACAAAAAAGCCGAGAAAATAACAGATGTTGATGAGGAAAAACCGGAAGTATGTGGAAGATACGGCGTTCCCTCAAAAAGTTAGACCGGGTGATCTCAGGGTCTTGGAATCGAGCCCTGCATTGGGCCCCATGCTGAGCATGGAGTCTGCTCGGGATTCTCTCCCTCCCCCTCCTCCTCTCCCCACTTGCCTGTTCTCCTTCTCTCTCATTCTCTCTCTCTCCCTCTCTCTCAAAAATAAATAGATAAAAGTCTTCAAAAAGTTAGACCTAGAACCCACCAAAAGCTTCAGCAGTTCTGCCGGGTATATGCCCCAGAGAACCTGAAAGCGGGAGATTAAATGGTTATCTGTACGGGAAAGTTCAGAGCAGCATTATTCACAGTAGCCCAAAGGTGAAAGCAATTCCAATGTCCACTGATAGATGAATGAGTTGACGAGGTGTGTTATATACCTGCAATGAAATTCTCTTCAGCCTTCTAAAGGAAGGAAATTCTGACATGGGCTACCACATGGATGAACCTTGAGGACATTACGCTAAGGGAAAGAAGCCAGACACAGAAGGACAGATCTTCTATCATTCCACTTATATGAGGTAGCTAGAGTAGTCAGATTCATAGAGGTGGAAAGTAGAATGGTGTTTGCCAGGGGTTGGGGGAAGAAGGGAGTGGGAGTCAGTGTTTCAAGGGTACAGAGTTCAGTTGGGGAAGGTGAGAAAGTTCTGGAGATGGGTGGTCGTGATGCTTGCACAATAATGTGAATGTGCTTAATGCTTCTGAATTGGATACTTAAAATCGTTTAAAATAATACACCCTGTGTAATGTATGTTTTGCCACAATAAAATTAAACATTTTTTTTAACATAAGTGACTTACAAATTTATGCTGCTAGGCTCTGATCTCCGCACTGGGGACGCAGAATTGGACCAGGCAGAGGACTTGATTGCAAGATCTTTTAGATTATTTCCTGCTGATGGGAGGTGGGCAGTGTGGGTACTGTGAGGGCTTTGAGAAAGATGGAATCGGGTAATTGAGGTCGTGGAGAAGCACATCACCTGTGTGCATGGCCCAGGGCTGCTTTAGCCAGGGAGGCCTGGGAAGGACTCTGAAGGGTCTGCATTTTGGCTAAGTCCTGAATGATGCACAGCCATCTCATCCACTAAAACTTAATGTATTTGGACTCCATTTTACCTGAAATCTCATTGGTATTTCTGAGATACAGAAATTGCGACAGAATCCAGAACCTATTATGAATTGTGCTTGCAAAACCATGTCTGTGTCGAGTATTCCTAATTGATTGCTTGAGGATTGAGATGGGAACAAGTGAGGCATTCGTGGTTTAGAATACTAAAATATTTCTTACCGAATACCAAACATTCAGACCTGGTGTGTTTTCATCCAGGAAATAATATTAACTCGTTCACATATTTTTCATTTACTGTTTTCAGGAACTAAATCCAGGGAAGTTTGCCATGGGCCTTCTTGGAAAGACTTTTAGGCTGTTTAGAAAATAATTGATTTTCAAATATCAGTGATTACTGATATGTTTATCACATTGTCATTCAAGAAGGAGATCAGTGTGTTTTTCTACCTTAGAAACCAAGGCTGTTTATTTAAAGCTTCAAGTGTGGAGTTTGAAGATTTCTTTTTTATAATTGACTCGAGATGGAAAGAAATAGGCTTCTAGGACAATGAAGTGTGTGCACAGTTGATTTGTACCATTATGTATTTTAGAGACTCGCCTGTTTTTCCTCAGATTTTTCTTTTTAAGTCAGAGTCTCCAGGTAGAAGATGAGAGTCCCCTGAGGACCACGGGAATGCAGTTGAATTTTCAGAAGTTTTCATTGCACAGGCCTCGATTCATGATGGAGCTCACAGCACAATGTCGATAAGACCCTGAAGTCCAGCCAGGCACATTAAAGAAAAGAGTACAGTGACTTCAGAGTTTGACACAGGTCATTTTGCAATCTGTGCTTTTTTTTTTTTTATATGAGTACATGGCTGTCTTTGTATTAGCATAGTGCCGTGGTATTTCCCAGGACAGAAGAATTGGGCTGTGGAGCCCATAATTCTTGGGAATTTTGACTTATAAACTAACTGAGGAATTGTTCCAGCTTCATGAAAATCTCTGGCCCTCTCCAGTCTGTTTCGCCTCCAGGGGTTTGGGTCAGAGTCGGGGTGTCTGCCAGGGTGTAGTGACTGATGTAAGGAGTACATAGTGCGTGGCTCGGGAGACAGCTCTGAGATTCATCTTTGATCTTTCATGGTGCATGAGAGAAACCAGCTCATGACTCTTTTAGAAAAACTATCTCCCCCCCCCCCCCCGCCCCCGAAATCTGCAACAATTAGAATACGGGTGCACAAGTAGACATAATTCTGTCAACAAATATTTACCAAAGGCTTAGTGGATGCCCAATCCATCTTGCACTAAGTGGCTATGGTTTAGCGGGAAGAGTCTTGCCCCCAGGTAGTTTCAATCTGGTCGAAGAGCCAAAATATATAGAAATGAAAGAACAGAAAGTAATAGCCGTAGAATAAATTCAGGGAATTTGGATCAGTGTCCTTAAGGCAAGGGATTTGTGCTGGGAGTCAGTGCTGAATGAAAGATAAGGAGGTGGTCCCTGTGGGCTGGAGAGGTATGAGGTCAGGGAGCCTGAGTGGAGCTTGGGGAAGGCCTTGACAGAAGGCCATGACTGAACAGGTCTGGGAGCAGGGCGAGGAAAGACTTCAGAAAAACCCAGAAGAACCCCAGATCCAAGTAGAGGATAGAAAGAGATATTAAAGGTTAGTTGCGTTGTGAAACATTCCTGTGTTTCTAATATCCAAAGTGTTATCTGTAGGATTAATAGGTATTAAATGGGGGACGTGAAGGCCAGCGGGTTCTGTGGTCAAGTAAGTTTGGATAGTGCTGGAATAAGCAGCTGAGGGTTTTCTTCCTGTAAGACTCCTCAGGCCTTTTATATGCTGATGCTCACAGCGGCTTTCCCAGGTGGGCATATATAACATGTAGTTTCCTGCTTATTCGACCACAGAACTATGTCTTTTCTCCGGGAGATTCCTGCAGGAATAGAGTTTCAAAGAGTATAATTGAGTTGGGGGAAGTGCTAGCCTAAATGATTTTATTTCGGTGTGTTTTTTAGTGCAAGTCGCTAGCAATAAAGTCATGTGTTCAGTGGTCTGAAAGCCCAGAGGGATTGATTGGAAGGAATTTAGAGGGACTTCATTTAAAGAAACCAGTGAATAAGTCGTCCTCCCAGGACGCCCAGCCTGGAGTGGAGTACCTACCATCTTAGTTCAGAAGTTACTCCCCAGCATATTAATAGGCCCGTAACATAAGCTTTACAAAATGTTGTTTTTGTTACTGTTATTCCCCTGATTCTCTTAAAACGTGGGGAGGGAGTTTGTATCAACAGCATGGCCTCGCTGGAAGGGCAGAGCCTTGGGTCCCAGCAGCTGGGGTTGTGCGTGAAGGTGAAGCTGAAGGAGCTGGCGTGATGGGGGTTCCAGATAAAGTATAGATGCCCGGTTACGTTAGCATTTCAGGTCAACTCTGCATACGTTTTCAGTATAATTATGTCCCAAATATTAAACAGGACCTAATAGCACACAAAAATTATTCCTTGTTATCTGAAACTGAAATTTAACTGGGCGTCTTGTGTTTTTATTTTCTGTATCTGGCACCCTCGCCCAAGATGCTTGGGGAGCCTAGCCACGCTGGGACCAGAAAGTGACTTAGAGTGTAAAGACAAGGTAAGGTGGCCATATCCCAAGTTCCCAAGAGCCAGGGCCCGCCCTCCTGTGAGGTGCGTGACTACAGCCTCAGGCTCCTCCCCACTGAGGTTCTCCTTGGTTTGGGAGAGTATATATGTGAGGGGTCATAGCCTTTATTTGGCTCATGCACTTTTACAAATAAATGTACGACCCAAAAGTTTACCCCCAAAAGCACAGACTGGAAAATGCAGAAAGCTTAAGAGTTTCATAGAAAGAAACTAGTTGTGTCTGAACCTAGGAGTCTGGAAACTAAAAGAAGTATAAATGGCGGTTGGGCAGGGAGGGCTGTCCTTGGTTGGGTTATGTAGGCTCTGTTGTTCCTTTCCCTGCGGAGAAGCAGAATGCCTCCGTTCCATGTTTAGTGGTGAGATGGTTGTTACTAAAAGGTCGGTCCTTATCCACGGGCTCTGCTCAGGGATATCATCAGGAGGAGAAAGAATCAAACCAGTGTCTCTGGGGGAAAGACCTACAGGTTGGTTGGACTGCCCACCACAGCCTGTACTCCTCTTCCTGATGACTTGCCCCCCACTCCTCTCTGCCCCAGGAGCCCACCTTTCCCCTGGCCTTGCCTGGGACATGCTCCTGACAGCAGGGACTTAGGAGGAGGTTGGGGGCAGCCCCTGTGCTGTGAATGTGTGTTGGTGGCCCTGGGTGAGGAGGCAGGGGATGCTGGAGCCGTATAGGAGGGTCAGGGCATGAAGCTTCTGCTGACCATTGTACAGACACTGGCAGGGACTCCACGTCGCCTCTGTGGGCATTGTGACACACTGGATCACTGGCTGCCACCAGTGTTAATCACACCACTGGTGCTTTCTGTATCCTATGGCAACAGCAGCTGCTTGTTAATTCAGTGAATCTGGGGGCAGGCAGTAGAACAGGCCACTTCACATGGGCTGGGGAAAACCCGGATCATGAGCATTCTTGACTTATGGCCAAGCCCCCGGAACCTCTTTGCTTGTTCTCCAACATCCTTGCTGCCCCCCCTCCCCCTGCACCAGTTTAGGAATTGGGTTAGTGAAAAGAGAGGGGAGCTCCGAAAAAATTTATTCCAGAAGTCAAACCAAATCCTACATAATGAGTCCATTAGATTCCACAATCAATACCCAGCTTCTAAACATTATGTGTATTGATGAGCTGATTGCTAGGAGACTAGTACTGAGGGAATTGGAATCCATTTTTACTTGGGCCAAATTGGTTGTTGATGGGCTGTAGTAGACTGTGACTTTATAATCAGCTAAAACATCTCACAGTCTAGTAAAACACAGCTTCTGCACATCGGAGTCCGTGTGTACTTTCCCGAAAGCCTGGCAGAGCAGGGTTTGCACTGAGCCCTGCATCACGGCCTTGGGAGCTCTTCCGAAGGGCCAGAGGGGCTGGCCAGGGCCCCAGCTGAGGCCTCTGCTGTTTTCTGGGGTGAACAGGAGACAGGGAGGGTGGAGGGCAGGGGACAAAACTCTGCAGTTGTGATGGGAAGGCGGAGCGTGTCCTGAAGGGACCATGGGGACTGGCTCTTGCCCCTTGCAGTCCAGAAGCACACATCCTCACCTGAACTGCTTCCGCAGCTCTGTTCTCTGGATCACAAGCTGGGTGAGACGTGGCTCCCACACTGGGAAATGGTTTCCTTTAAGGTCTTTATTCCGAGAATCTCAGTGGGAGGAGGGCAGTTTGTGCACGGCATGATGTGCATGCGTGTGTCTGTGTGTGTGCACACGAGTGTGCATGTGTAGCGGGGAGTCTGGGGAGGGCTGCCTTCAGTGACCTGCTCCAGCCTTCCTCTTCCTCCCACCTGCCCGTCCCAGGTCTGGAGTGTGCCATGCTGTCTGGTAGCACGGTGGAATCTAGTATGGATTCTCCTAATTAGCTGGGCCATGGGTAGTTGAAGAGTCTCAGCCTCCTGGACTCTTGGGCATCTCCTGCTCACCTGGGCCACTGCGAGGCACGGGGGTGCTGGGTCTGGGAGTCTAGCATGGTTCACGGTTTTGCCTGGGCCACGGCTGCCGGGCCAGGTCACTGCCAGTGTTCACAGAACAGGTTTCTGGAGGCAGGAAGTTGGAGGTAATTAGGTTAATTAAACCCCTTATATCTCTCCAGCTGCAAAATTGCTCTAAGATACTCTGAAGATTTAAAATCATGCATTTACTAAAACAAAGCCCAAACACCCACAATTAAACCAAGGCGAGCCCTTTCCACCTGTGGTGCTATGCACCACTTGGTTTAACTCAGGTGGGAAGGAGGGTGCGGGATGTCCCCTGTTCTCCCTGAATGTCTTTCACCTGGTTCTGAACACTGGCCTGGCTGGTATGATCTTGGGGTCACCCCTCGATCTTACCCCCTTGCTGGGAAATGGGAGGCAGCAGCGGCTTCCTTGACAGGGTGATGTGCTCCTCCACATATCTGGTTCAGGGGCAGCAGAAGAAAGGCCATGATGCATTGCTGCTGGCTGACCATCTGTCAGGTGGTGGCTCTGGATGTGAGAGTTCCAGCGGCTTCCGAGGCACCTGGCTGAGCTAGCAAGCCCCTCAGAGGCCCCCGCCCGCACTGACTGAAACTCCTATTGGAGACTGTCCCACCCTCCACTTGGCCAGGCCAGGGGTTTGCAGACCATCTGTCTGTTGTCCTCTCTGAGGGCTGCACCAGATTCTGCTTGTCCATCCAGAGCCAGAGAACCTGGTGGGGGGCCCCAGGTGAGTGCAGGGGGCACAGAGGGGGATCTCCCCCTTCAGGCACCATGTGGGGAGGTGTCCTGGGCTCCAGAACAAGCCAGGGGAAGTGTAAGTGTGGCAAGAGGTGGAAGAAAGCAGGCCATCAGGGGCGTCTGGTGCATGCAGTTGCTCAAGAGCAAAGGTTAAATGATGGACTGTAGAAGTGATCGGATCAGCAGTGGAGGAGAAAGCCCGAGAGAGAAGAAAATCAAGGCTTAAGTATCACGGGCTATCGACTGGGAGTAAAAGGGTTTTAAGTGGATTGGCAGTTGGCGAAGGGAGAAATAAATCAACCCCCGATTGAGCAACTTTCAGGAATTAGAGGCAGACCAATTAGATGCTGAGGAAACATTTAAATGTACTGGATTGTGTTGGGTTCAGAGGTCAAGAACGTCTTTGGGGCCCTTCTGTGTTTTCTGAAGAGCTCCCGGGGATGACTCTCCTGTGGAATTACAAAAACACCAAACTCAACTGGATTTGTCCATGACCAGATGGTAGCCAGGGATGGAGCACATTTCTCTGGGGCTTCATGGTGGAGGTGGCCAAAGAGGGTGTGGCTGACCCAGTCATATACCTTGTGTGTTCCCAGAGAACCAGTCTTGACAACCTTTACTGTTCTGTGGGCTGTCCTACCCCTGGGGAGGCACTAGGGCAAGGTTGAAGGGGGCCCACACCTGCCGCACACCTCCTCTCTGACCCCCGGGGGGACCCAGCCCAGGAGCTCTGCCTGGAGTCACAGCACTCCTCTGCCACTCTCCACCACGGTGACCGTGAGCAAACCACTTAACTCTGGGTCTCCGGGCCCCTTAAAATGGGCATATAGTAGTGCCTGTTTGATGGCCCTGTTGTGCCGGCTCGAGGGTTAGTGTACGTGAGGTGCCGAGAACAGTGCCTGCCGCCTGTGTTAATGCATAAAATACCTTGTCCAAAATGATCTCTCCTGTTTGTCACAGTTGTCACTCCCTGTAATTCTCTTTCATCTTCTACAAACCTCTAAGGTGGGGAGGGATTCTTGCCCCATTTTGGAGACAGGGAAAGCACAAGGGAACTTTGGAGACCTTGCCAGAGTGCCAGTGGCTGGCTAGTGGACGGGCGAGGTGGAAACCAAGAACCCGAGCGCTTGACCATACCACCTTCAGAGGAGAAGGAGTTGTGTTCGAGTCTCTCCATTTCCCCTCAGTTTTCCCATCTTGTCATTGGCCCTAGGGACCCACTTCCCAGGCACAGGATGAAGACAGATGAGCAGATGATAAAACAAGTCCTCGGTGCTGGGAAGAACTATGTGGTGAAGAGGCAGCCAGGCCGCTGGCCACGGGAGGGGACAGTGCCGCATGCCGCACACTGCTCAGCCTGACCTGGGGAGGAGGGAAACAACCCCGGGGTCTGGGCTCCATGGCCCAGCGTGCAGCCTGCTCCCAAGTGCTAAGGAAGTGTGACTGGAAGTGACCACTCCAGCCTCTCAAGTTCTTTGGACAGAGGCCTAGTGAACTGGAAAGGCGAATTTCCCACAGCACTAAAGAGGCCGAGGTCACGGGTTGTCCTGGGTGGAGAGGGGAGGGAAGCAGCGCTGGCCGGTGGGCTTCCTGCTGAAGAGCGCACACCTTGGGGCGTGGTCCTGCTCCATACCAAGTGGTCAGGATCCAGCCAGGTGGGAGAAGTTGACCAGCCACCTGCCAAGGAGTCCTCACCCCACCCCCCACCTCTCGGGTACCAGAGCGGCGCTTCTCAAACCTTAATGGCGCAGGAGGAGCCTGGGCCCCCGTTACAAGGCAGGTTCTGACTCCGTGGTCCACGTGTGGCCACAGGTGCTGCCTGTCTCCCTGGCTGGCAGGCTTGCCATCGCAGCTGTCTGTGGGCCTGGTCCGAGTGGTGTGCGGGTAGGGGCCACACTGGCACGACTGGATGTCCCTCCCCGTCACCGTGCACCACTTCTGTTTTTCTTCTCACGCTCACAGGTTTCTCAACACCAGCCAGATGGCAACACGGCTCCGTGAGGCTAATGAGGTCCCAGGGGGCAAAGCGGAGGCCCTCTCTGAGAGAGTGTTGCTCTGCTTTCCCTGAGAGGGAAGGGTTACCCTCCCGGGTGGGCGCCGCCCTGGGGAGAGGGGGGCAGGCTGGTTGTGCAGCTGGCAGATTGATACCTCCTTCTTCCTCTGAGCCCTGCGGTCCTCGGTGCAGGCAGCTTTCTACTTAGCACTCTGATTTCTGTGTCCAATCGATTGGCCACTCTTTGTGCCACATAAAAATGCGTGACTGAGTTTTGACCTTGAAGCCAGCCAGCCATGCAGGCTTCTGTCTTTCACTGTCTCTTTGAACTCAGAGAAAGGTTAGGGAGGAAAAACAGCAAGCCGTTTTACTAAAATAATGTTGTCATTAGTAATGGGACTTCTTTGCATTACATCCGGCATTTATTAATAATGCGATAATAGCACTCTCTTCCATTTGTGGATTATATTATGTTCTACGAAGCACTTTCATTGTCATTATCTTATTTGATATTACAGCGGCCATTGTGAGATGAAAGGAGATTATCATGTTCAGGAAACTGAGGCTCGGATTGGTTTATGAGCTTGCCAGGATCACAGGGCACTGGAGAACAGAACTGGGATGTGGGTGCATATTCGTCTGTAGTGGAATTAGGTCAACAGCCTTGCTGATGCTCTGGGTCCTCATTCTCCCCCCCCCGCCCCCCGCATCGCAAGGCCATGCCAGGGAAGGCACAGCATGGGCTGCCTGTAACTGGGTGTCAGGACTCTTCCTGACACGACCGTGGCCATATTGTTCGTCAAGTGCATAGCTGAGAATGCTCTGAAGTTTTAAAATGTAGTTAAAAAAAAAAAAGCAAATAAACAATTAGCAAAAACAAAACCATGGAGAAATAAGCTAGAAAATGTGTTTTATTGCGCCCTCACTTTCTCTCAAACTCACGTACACACACACACACACACACACACACACACACACACTTTGCCTCATTTTCCTCGCACGGTGTACGTTCCCCCAGCGAAGTTTCTAGAAGAGTCAGGCGGGGGTTACCTGTGTGGTGCTTGCTGGCCTTGTTCCTGAAACATTTCCTCCAGGTCACCATACCTCTCTTTTTCCTCTGGGCAGGCATTTCAAGCCACCGGCAGTGACAGAGGTGGGACAGACACATGGCCAGCCACAGCTTAATTTTCCCCCAACCTTCTTTAGGCTCCTATTTCACAGGCTGCTTCCGGTTGCCATGGAGACAGTCTACTGCCTTCTCCCTCAAATAGAACTAGAATCACACTTGTGCTTATGTGCAAGGTAGAAGTGACAGAGCAGCATTTCTGTAAGCGGCCCTTTCCAGTAAACTCACCCCCAGCCGAGTGCCCAGAAATGTGTGAGCAGACCCCCGAAACTCACCCTGCAAGGCATGTACAGCAAAGCAAAGCACCTGAGAACAATCCGTTCTAGGTTCTCACTTGTAGGTAATGATTCCAGGAATGTAACTGCTAAACTGCTGTTTAAAAAAAAAAAAATGTCACCGTGCACAAGTAGAGAGACTCGCCATGGAATGGTCTCTGAAGGCCACTGTCACTGGGACCCAGTTGTTCCGGAGTCCCTATGGCTGTGTGCACTGTTCCAGGTGTGTGTGTGTGGGGGGGGGGGGCTGGGAATGAGACGACCTAGTGGCGGGGAATCCGGAGAGTCCTCAGACAGGGATCCTGTCCCGAAAGGCTTTGCCCTCTGGAGGAACACCGTCATGTACCCGGTATCTAGGGCTCCATCGGGGTTCCTGCTGTGCAGTGGAAAGGAACTTAGAGCGCCTCCCGGAGGCAGGCTGCCGTTCAAATCCGAATTCTTCCACTCATCAGCTCAGGGTCTTTGGGTGGCTTCTCTAGATCTCAGTGCCTCAACTTCTCAGTAAGGTTGCTAGGAGCGCTAGGTGAAGTGCGCGTTGAGGAGCCTAGCCTGGTGTCTTGTTGCATATAGCAGGCCTTCCCTGAATGCTAGTTCCATCCCTCTTTGTCTTCCCACCTATTAAAGGGGGGGGGGGCGTGGTGGAGGCGGAGGAAGGGTATAAGGGTGGGTGAGAACCCGGCCAAGGTCAGGGGCCCGGCCCGCAGGTGTGGACAGGGAGTGGCCCGTGGTCCCGGAGAGAGGCCGGACAGGAACACACCCTGAATGCCACAGCACAGTGGCTGAGCAGGCAGTGGGGAGGCCCACGGCCAGTGTGTGCTTAGGGGAGCTGGTCAGGGGGTCGTGGATGTGCACAAGAGGCATGGGAAATCAGGCAGGAAGTGACGTCGGCCACAGAGTGGGTGACTGTTTTCCACGTTAGCTGCTCCGATTGCCCCCAGCAGTGCACTGTTGCTCAAAGCTAAGCAGAGGCCTGGGGGTTCTGCCTTCCCCTGAGAGATCCTGACCTCTGGCATTGTCCGCCCAAAGGGGCTTTCCTTACAAATTTCCTCTGACTGGAATCCAGGAAAAATGCTTATCAATCAACCTCAGGAAGTGATGGGTTCTTTTAAAACAAAAAAGCTGTCTTTTTTGCTGTAGGCACCTTCCCCAGCCCATGGCTGCCTGACCCTTCCCCACCCTTCCCTGACTTTTCTCAAACAGCGAACCCCTGAGGGAACAGGCCGGAGGGTAGCTAGCGCCCGCACAGGGCTAGGTGATGGGTGCGGGGCCTGCTCCGAAGGGCTGTATTATGCATGCAGAGCCTGGCAGCCCCTGGGGACAATGGGTCACCAAATCCCAGATGTGGCTGGGAGCAGCTGTGACTCCATTTGCAGCGAGGCCGTGCTCCTGGAGTGTATGTGGTTTTGGTTCTCCTAAGCCCCGGAGACCAAACGGGAGATTGATTTTAAAGAGTATTCTTTGTAAGTCCAGCCCAAAGACAGAGGATGGCTTGATTAGGTGGCCACTCGGCCTCTGTCTGTCCCTTTTCTGAGATTTTTAGGAATCTTTCAGGCCAAAAGACACCTGGTCTGCTAATGTTATCTGGTTTCAGGGACTGAAGGCAGTGTGGTGCAATGGTCACAGGCAGGCGCCCTGACAAAGAAACTAGAGCAAAATAGGGAATTTTTAGTTTGCTGAGGGAGCTGGGAGAATATTGCCTAAGCTTTTCGGTAAATGGATTTAAGGGAGAGCCCCTAGAGTGGCTTCTCACCAGTGGGGCATCCTGGGTGGTAGCAGTAAGACGAATACCGGTGATAAAAGCAAGCATTTTCCAACATACTCTTAATCTCCGTGGATCCTTACTACACTCTGAAAGACAGGCAGGGAAGGTGTTACCCTGTGTGATAGATGAGAGGGACTTGTTCTGCCTGAAGCCACACAGCTTGTCAGTGACAGATGGAGGCCCGGTGATCGGCGCCTCCCCAGCTGCAGGTCAGTGGCACTCTGAGCGCGCGCCAGGTGCAAGGAAGGTCAGAGAGGAAGGAAATGACATGCAGCCATCACCTCCCACCACCTGGGTCTGCTCTGCCTTCAGTCGGTGGAGGAGGGTGCTTTGTCTCAGAGCCCTGGCTTCCTGCGAGCTGGGTGGGGGCCAGGTTCTGCCACACACAGCAGGGCTCTCTGACTGCAGAGGGTCGAGACTTAGAGCCTCGCCTTTGTCAGGGGAGAAGGCGTCTGACAGCTCCTGGCAGGGGTGATAATTCAGGCTGGAAGGAGCCTCCCTGGGGACACTGAGAGACGCTTTGCAGGTGGCCTGGAGTGGCCTCAGAGATGAACCTTAGACACACATCTCTCCAGAAACCACCACTGGAGCAGCCAGGACCCATTCTTGGCCCCTGGCTTCAGCCATGTGGAGGCTTCTAATAGTGCAGATTCCAACGGAAAAGCTTTGAAGAGAGTCTATGACGTGGAAGGTCTGGAAATGACAGAACAGACTGACTTAGCTCAGGTATCGGGAAAGGGGCCACCCGTACTTTTGTAGTCCGCTGCCCGGAAGCCGCCTGGGGGCCACCAGCCGACCCCCACCAGAGCCCAGAGTGAAAATCCTGATGACGTTCAAGTCCACGCCTCACAGGCCACTCGGGACACAGCAATAACATGGCAACGTTGCTCTAATGGGCACTCAGGAGCCACTTATCCTCTGTGTATCCCCTAAGCCCCGGATTTATGAGGAAAACAGAGCCCATGTTCACTTTGTATAAGGAGAAGCCATGGTCAGACACGAAGTGGAGCTCTGTGTTCTGCTATTTGTTGGATTGGGTGACTCTCCTCTGGAAGCCGTTTGAAGTCTGAGGCCTGGCCTCATCTCTCCAGCCCATTTTAAGGACTTGAGATGGAGAGACCTCCTTTGGCGGCAGTGGACCAGTTTTTTCTCTGCCTGTCCATCTACTCAGTCGGGCAGCTCTAATACATTAAGCACAGCCCTGGCCTTCTGGGCTATCATCTGCACACCGCTCCCTGCCACCTACCGAGTATATGGCACATAGTCAGAGTGGGGGGAGCCAGCTGTAGAATCGACGTGTTCTGGCGCAGTAATACAGCGTGGACCTCATCCTGATCATTCTGCCACCAGCCAAAACTTGAGTATTTAGTTCTCAAGTCCTAGATAAACAAGGACCCCCCCCCCCTTTTTAATTCTGAGATTTTATTTGTGACCTACAAACTTAACGGAGCCTACTACTTCTCTTCCTAGGTAGAAGCATTAATAAAGCCAAGAGCTGTTAGTGGATGCAGTTTTCTCTGCATGTGTAGCAAAGTGTACCTTCTGGTTTCTGAAATAACTTATTAGAAGTAGGAGTATGGTATAAGTGCTCTGAAGTCATCAAGGAGTTTACTACATAATTGTTAGGGAGATAGTAAATCCATACGTGAATTAAAAAAATAACGATACAGGCCAGGCATAGGGTAAATGCCACAGCCCCTCAGATAGCTAAGGTGGGTGGATGGTAGGTCCAGGGACTGAATATGGGGACAAGGGGGAAGTGGCAAGTTCTGTTTGGCTACGTGAAGTTGGATGTGTCTTGAGGCTGTAGAGCTGGTGACTCTCTGGGTCTGGAGCCTAGAGGAGTGTGCATGCTGTCGATCTAGATTTGGGAACTGCCAACATTTGGAGAATCCCAATGACAGATGGTCAAGGAAGTATGTGTAGAACAATCTGTCAAAAAGCAAGAGACTGAGGAAACCCCAGATGCTTGGAGGGGCAGAGGAAGAACTTACAAAACACCTGGAGGGGGACTGACCAGAGGAGCAGAAGGAAAAGCGGGAGGTGGGGGCTGCTCCCAAACCAAAGAGCCTCTGGAGACAAAGAGGTAGGTAGGTTCAGGTGTCCATGGGTGATCCGGATGCGAGCTGGGCAGCAGCACTTGTCAGAACCTGGTGGCCTTGACGAGAGCCATCTCAAAGGGAAATTGAGGGCAGAGGCCAGTGTGCACTGAAGTCACTAGAAGGAGGGGCCAGGCAAGGAATGGGAAGGTGCAGGGAGAGCCCACTTTCAGGACTGCAAGGGGAGGAGAAAGTATGGGTGAGAGCTTTCAATATCCACGCCCCCTCGAGGTGGGGGTGGTTATTTTCTGATTACAGAGGAGACCAAGCTCAGAGAGGTGAACTACTTGGCCCCTTTTTACACTACTATTATAAACAGAAACCCCGCCCCATCCCCATAAAGGATATTCAGTATGGTTTCCAAAGGTATTGCAAACAAAGTGGCAGAGTATGGCTGCACACCCCAGTGTGCCTGGCTCCAAAGTTTAGGACCTTGCTACTCAAAGTGTGGTGCGGGGACCCAGAACGTGGTCATCACCTGGGACCCGATGAGAAATGCGGATGCTCAGGCCCCAGCCCAGACTTACTCGGAATCTCCTTAACAAGCGTCAGGTGAGGCACACGCTCGACGTGTGAGAAGCCCTGCTCCGTGCTTTCCCCTGTATCACTTGTTAGTAATCCAAGTGTCAGGTAGCGAGGACCCAAATTTATCAGGTCGACATAAAAGAGAAACAGGTGGGAAAGGCATGCATTCCCCTTTCCTGAACAGCTTGAGAAGCGGCCGGGTCCCGTGTCCTCCGGTGGCCTTGAAGAGCTCCCTTCCCTGGGAAGGGCATGCCCTGGCGCTCAGCCCTTCCGCGGAGTGGGGGCCACACCGGCCTCCTCCAGCATAGGCTGATGCAGCACAAAAAAGCTCTGGGCAAGTTTTGCTACATTTTTTAATTAACAGCCATTTTCTTCAAATAATAATTCAGATGCAAAGACAGGAAACACCCTTTCAATTGCTAGTGTAATTAAGCTGCGTAGATTATCTGATCTTTGCTGCCTCTTCAAAGCTCTCCAAGGGAAGATAACTCGTGTGCATGAGGTTTGTTCAGATGTTTTGCTTCTGAAAGATTCAGGAACTGCCTACCTGTGAGGTTTTTGAATTATAGCAGCCTCCTCTTTGAGTACTGGTTTTCTCAATGAGTGCGCCCTTCAGGGTTCTGCGGCCTCTCCTCTCATCTCTACCTAAAGCAACCAGACCACATGCAAAAGGCCAAGAGACTCTAACCTCCTGGCTCCTTTTTTTTCCTGTGAGCACTCTTTTTCTCACCTTTACTTTCTATTCCTTGCACCCTTGGTGGTTACGTAGTTCAGTATTTTCCAAAGTGAGCCATAGTTGGTTGTGAAATAAATTTAGGGAGTCTCGATGAACTTAGAAGAATATATAGACATCATTGAAAATATCAAAGTATATCATATGCAGTGGGGGCAACAGTTGTTTTGTGAAACTTCTCTCTCAGTTATATAAATATGTGTGTATGCCGAGTTTCTGTGCAACAATATTTTCCATACAGTGGGTCATGGTTGAAAAGGATGAGAGCCACTGACCCATTTCATTGGCTCCTTATTTATAGAATCATTGAAATCACAGAAATTTTTTTAAATAATCCTATTTCTAGGCCAATTTCCACCCATTAGTTTCAGTAATCTGTATTTGAAAGCATTCCCAGGGATTCCAGCTATCGGCCATGTTTAAGGTCTCCTGGTCTGGTTCCAACTCCCACCCAAAAGAGGATTCCCTTTTATATTATTTTTGGCAAGTGATAACCACACCTCTGGGTGCTAGCATTCTCTCCCTGTTCACCACCAGGTGTATGTATGAAGAGCTTACCCTGTGAGCAGCTTCCCCACAGAGCAGCGTGCAGCCCTGGCCTTGCAGGATGCACCTTCTTGTTAAAAACCTCTCCTGTGGGCTGATCTAAACCTGGCTGGCCTAAAGCTTTCACTCTTGCAGGCTTTTTGTCAATCCCCTGGAGCTCTACAGAGTAAATCTGTCCCGCTTCAAACAGACAGCCCTGCAGAGAATAAAAAAAAGGCAGCTTTTGTTTTCTCTGAAGCTTTCCTTTTGTCCAGTTAAGCAATTCAGGGTCTCGGTAGCAGGAGCCTTCCTGATCCTGCCTTAGCATCTCTGAAATACTCTTTTGCCAAAAAGAGAACACACTTCACTAAATACAGCGCAAACGGTGCTCTGAGCATGGAGTCCTGCTTCTGCCTGAGCTGGTGATGTGACCGTGGGTGAGCCATCTCCTCTCTGGGCCTTGGTTTCCTCATCTGTCAAGTGAGGCTGCTTGGCTGAGTGACCCACTTTACGAAGTTCTGGTTTTAACATTAACTGGGAGGAGGGTACATGACTCTCAACAGCAAACACTACTCTCACTTTCATGTTAAAGGCAATGGGCCGTAATCAGATTAGGAATTTTTTTTAAGAGTCCATAGAGCCTTTCATTGATGGCAGATTAATCAAGTGTTGCTTTTATTGGCTTGGCACACATAGGAATGAATGAATTCCATGCGTAGCCGTCCAGGGGCACCTAGCTCTTGGGATTACACATGCAGACCCAGTAGAGAACGCTTTATTGGGCTTCCTTCCTCAAATTTCTCTTTTCGTGCATTATCAGCCACTGGGAAAAAAAGTAGCCTTTTGCTAGGGTTTACCATACTGTATTTCAGACTGAAGAGATTTTTGTTCCTTCCCTACACCTGAAGTTTTGTGCAAAATGATTTAAAATAATGGAGTAGGGCATGCTGTTCTTTCAGCCCAATGAGTCTTTTTTTTTTTTTTTAAGGAATAGATGTTTTTTAAAAGTTCAGCCAGTGCGTCCATCATTAGCATCTAAACACATTTCTAAGATCCATGATATGAATTAATAAGAAAAAAGGTTTTATTTTTTATTTTTATTTTTTTTAAGATTTTATTTATTTATGTGACAGAGAGACAGCCAGCGAGAGAGGGAACACAAGCAGGGGGAGTGGGAGAGGAAGAAGCAGGCTCCCAGCAGAGGAGCCTGATGTAGGGCTCGATCCCATAACGCTGGGATCACGCCCTGAGCCGAAGGCAGACGCTTAACCGCTGTGCCACCCAGGCGCCCCAAGAAAAAAGGTTTTAAATATTAATAAGGAGAGTTGGCTGTTCTGTATGCATGTTCTAGAATTCACTAAAGCTCCAGTGGACCCTAAAGAACTCAGCCCCTCGTCATTAGAGAGTTAGGCTCCCCAGGAGCCTTTCTAGGAGCAAGTGCTTTCTGCCTGAAGTGTGAACAACCTAAGGGCAAATGAAAGGCATTATAGCCTCCTAGAGACGGATGTAGATTTTCAAGTCCCCCCAAAGTTTTACCAAGCCCACAGTGTTTTCTGCATTTGCCGGTTAGCCCAGCAGAGAATGGTGCTGACGGGGCCGTGTCATGGCCTTGTTTAGGTGTGACTGAGCCGTGGGTGCCCTTGGTCTCAAGGGGGAGGTCTCAAGAGATGTGGTCGGGCTGAAGCAACTTGAGAGAACCGGTCTGCCCCCCCTACCGCCCGTGTTGACTTCTGTAGTGTCTGCATCCTCTCAGAATTGTTATTAGCCAGAAAAGGTAGGACTGTTTTCCTAGTCTAAGGGCACTCACCCATTACTGTGAAAAGATGTCAGAGCTTGGAGAGCTTGTGTTGGATCTGGGGCTCCCGTGAGGAGGGACCACCATGTTGAGAGGGAAGCGTAGACACAGAGAAGGACTGCCCTGGTATCTGGTGGGCTTGTGCTGGTCTTTTCCATCACGACTTACTTTTCCTTTAAAGTTTTCCAGGACGTAGTATTCTTCTGTCAGGAGAGAGTAGTAGGTTACTTCTGTTTGCACTGAGGAAATTTCTTACCTGACAGGCGCATCTGCGGTAATAACATTTTATGGGGGCAATTTCCACATCCTCTCACACTGAGTATTTGTTTAGCCGAATAGAGGATCTGTGATGGTCTGATCTCTCTAGGCTGTACTTTTAAAAGAGCATACTATCCCAACACCGCGAACTCCATAATGGCGTCTTGTCATTCATCGGTTTCCTTACTGTTGCAGATGAAACCTCTCCCGCTAGCTGTGCAGGGGGCAGGTGGGCACTTCCTCCCTGACCTGCAGGGGGAGTTTGTAAGGAGGGCTCTAGCTTCATCTCTCAGGGTCTACTCTCTGAAAATGCTTCACTCTAACTTTTCTTCTGAATCCTAACTCCTTGGTTTTTAATGAAGCTCTGAGCATTGTACCAAACATGTTGTCAGCGACACACATTGGAGATGAAGCCTCTACTCTTCAGCGACCATTTTGCAAGGACCTTAGAGGATAGCATGACCGGGACCAAGAAGCATCCGGACTGGTTAAAGAGCGGAGGCAGAGGTAGCCGTTGTTCTACGAAACCCTGTGTGCACAGACACGCATATTTGGATGACGACCTTGTAGACCATGCAGGATTAAGGACCAGAGAGAGGTTCAGACAATAGATGGAATTGCAGGAGGGAAAATCACCGTAGAAATCATTTTTAGGTTTCTATAGCTCCTTTAAAGCCAGATGATTCTAATTCAGCCCAAATCCCTGAAGCTTTCATGGTTGTGTATAGTAAACCAATCTGTCCACCAGCTGGAAAGTAAAGGCACATATAGGAATTATTTGTCATGGGCCAGGTTTATTGCCAGCTTGAGTCCTCTGTGGTGGGGCTGGCGAAGGCTGGGGGTGGGGTGGGGCATAGAGGAGCCTGTGAGGGGGCCGAGGTTGGCAAGGGGGCAATGGGGACAGGAAGAGAAAAGTGCAAGGCCTCAGAGTCCTCCGAGTTTGTCTGTGTTGTGCAGAAGCCCAGAGGACAGACTGTTATGCAGAACATTGTAAAGGTAGGACAGTCTCACAGCTCTTTTCAGGGCCCAAGTTATGTTACCCCCCCCCTTTTTTTTTTTAAGATTGATTGATTTATTTTAGAGCATGAGAGCCAGAGCTCGAGTGCAAGCAGGCAGAGGGGTGGGGGGAGGGACAGAGGGAGAGAATCTTCCAGCAGACTCCCTGCTCAGTGCAGAGCCCCAGGGGGCTCGATCCCACGACCCATGAGACCATGACCTGAGCCGAAACCAAGAGTCGAAGGCCCAACCAGCTGAGCCACTTAAGCACCCCTATGTTACCCTTCCTGTCGAACAGTCCTTGTCTTCAAAGAGCTTCCCTTTAAAGTAGGACTACAGGAAGGAAAGAACTGAAAAGCTAAACAAGGCAGGATCCTCGATGTGAACACAGACAAACACACACACACACACACACACACACACACAGTTCTGAGAGGAAATACTTCAAAATACTAATGGTTTTGTGTTTGGATGGTGGAGTTTTGGATGGCTCTTCTTCCACACCTGTTTAATTTGCCAGATTTTCTTTAATACTTTGTGTAGTGTTTATGATGAAGATAAAAAGGTTGCTATTGGAGAGATGTCACAGGCAGATGAAAATGAATGCCAGAGGGGGTGGTGCGGACATGCGACAGTGACTGCGAGTGGGATGGGGTCACTGTGGGCCACAGCCCCAGAGAAGGCATCTGTGCATTGGCGACATGGACTGGAGAGGGGGGTTGGGGCTGCCTACGCGTGCGGAGGGAGGAGAGTGTAAGCTACCCCAGGGGCCTGGAGACGCTCACCCGGGAAGAGCTGGCAGGATGTGGCAGTGGCCAGGGTGTCCCAGCTGGGATGGACAGCCACCCAGAGAGTGTGTCAGAACAGTTAGGCCAGAAGCCAGCCCACTTGGGCTTGATAAGGCTTATGTAAATCAAGGTTGTTTTACAGAAACAGCTGGTTTCACTTTAGTTTAATTGAAAGCAGCACATCAGGGCGGGGAGGAGGAAGGGAGGTGGGTGGACAAGGGGCAGGAGGCCTGGCTTGAGCCGGCGGGGCTGATGCAGCGCTGAGAGCCCTTCGGGGGCGCGGAAGCAGAAGCAGGCAGACACTTGTCAGCCCCAGTGTCGCTTGGAAGACCAGGTGTGGGCAGGCCAAGCTGGCTTGGCCTCAGAGATCCTCTTCCTTTCCAGAGCGTGCGACCTCCAAATTACTTGGCAGGGGAGGCCACAGCAAGGCCCGAGTGTGGGAAGGTGTTGGCCTTCTCCCCTGCAGTTGCGCTCGATTCGCTGCCTTTGCACTGAAGGGTGTGTCTAGCTCTGACGCTTGGCTGGAGTTTGGGGCCCCTCCTCCTGTGGGAGAGAGCCCACGCCTCTCTTCCTGCACCTCTTTCCCGTGGAGAGCCGGCACCCCCGGGTGTTCAGTGCTGTTGGGCTCACGCTTTGGAGAACACTGCGAAAACGTGGGCTGGGAAGGCTACCAGGAGACACAGGCCACGGGAAAGCCGAGGAAGGCAGCCCGAGAGATGGTCGTGAGGAGCTGCCTTTCTTTTTTTAAAGCCAGGCCTCCTGTAGGGTGGGGGCTGGAGAAGAGCACAGTAACCAATTACGGACGTTTGTCGCAGCACGCGCAGGGTCTGTCCTGAGAAACAGAAGAAGGAAATAGATGTAAGAACCTCTCCGAAAGAGGTAAACAGATGTGTGATGAGTCCTCACTGTTCGGGACGATGCTGGCGCCAGTGTGCCTCAGGCAGGGACAGGATTTGGTGCGTGAAGGAAAGACGCTGGTAAGGGGAAGAGGATGGGACCTGGGTACAAGAACTGGCTTGTCTCATCCTGACCCTGCCAGTCACCTAGTGCCCTCGGGCTGGCCAGCGGGTCTCCTCAGGCTTTGTTCCCACATGCCCGCATGGTGGCCCAACCACTGCCCTACACCCCGTCGTCTTAATCTCCTGCAGCCTCAGCAGCCCCACTGGAAGGTGAGGACCCGGCTTTGCTCTTCGATGTTCAGGCAGGGTCCAGACAGTCTCACAATCCAGTTTCTTTCTTTGACAAGAGAACAACTTTGGTCCTAAGGTCTCACGGAGGAAGTAGAGTGACATTAGCGTGAGCGTAAAACTTTAGAAGGCGAAGGAGTGTACGCCAGGCTTTGGCTTTAGGCTTTCGAACTGGCCGTTCGATAATGAATCCGATATGGGACTGTAAGTGGTGCAGCTGCTTCGGAAATGGCCTATCAGTCCCTTGGATGTACACACAGACTTACCATACGACCCAGAGGTTCCACTCGTAGGGATGTTCCCAAGAGAAACGAAACCTTCTATGTCCACGCAGCACTAAAACTTCTAATGGTCATAGCGGCATTATTCGTAATAGCTGTAGGCGGAGACAGTGCAGACATCCATGAGCTGTAGAACGGAAAAATAAAATGTGGCATATTCATACAAGGGAATATTATTGAGTGGTAGGAAGGAATACATGCTACAGCGTAGATGAACCTGAAAACATCCTCTAAGAGAAGCCATGCGTTGTAGGATTCCACTCATGTGAAATCCAGAGTAGGAAAATCCATAGAGCAAGTGCATTAGTGGTTGCCTAGGCCGGGTGGGGGTGACAGTTTAAGAGGTTTCTCTTTGAGGTGATGAAAGTGCTCTAAAATTGACGGTTGCACAACTCGGCGAATATACTAAAAAACGACACTGAATTGTATAGTTTAAAGGTGTGACTTATGGTATGTGACGTGTATCTTAATAAAGTTGTTGTTTTTTTTTTTTAAATCAAATAATTGTCCCCAGCTCCCCCTCCTCCCCTCCCTGCATGCGCAGGCCTGTGGTTAGGCCTTTCCAACAACCAGCCAGGAGCTCACCCATCGCTGCTAAACTGAGTCCCGGAAATGAGAGGCTCGAACACTGTGGGATGGACATGGGACACGAGGAAGGTTTGCAGATGGCTTCTGCCCTAAAACATTTACCTCAAACTTTATCATGAAAAAAGGGAAAAAAATGATTAGAGGTCTTCAGTGAACCAAAGGAGATTGAAGAATATGGGCCAAATAGAGTTGTGTGTGTGTGTGTGTGGGGGGATGTATCTTAACATCGCAGAGCCCCTGCTAGACTCCCTGAAGTTTTTGTGAACAGGAGATCTGCTGTGTGGCATGAGAGCTGCTGAAATTCCTATGGCCTCTGAGAGAAACTGTGGCCAAGGATGATAGAAACGAAAGACGAATTTGGTGCAGTTTCATGAAAAGAGTTAATGGGATCCTCTGAGGAAATGGGGGAAAGGGTGGTTTGTGGCCTTCATGGAGTGCTGACACTGTGCCAGGCACTGGTCTGTATGTATGTGTTTGTTCCTCACAGCAAACCAATGACTTGTTTGCTATTCTCATCCCGCTTTTCTAGACTAGGAAACACAAGTAGTGCAGTCACCTGCCCAAGGTCATGCAGCTGGCAAGTGACAGAGCTAGGGGAAATTGGTGGCCAGAGCCCCCAGGCCTCTTGTCTCCAGCGTGGGCAGTTTCATCCAGTTACCCATATGTGCTGATCAGACGCTGTCATTTCCACACATGCCATTCCATAGCAAAGGGGCAGCTGTATAACACCCCAGGCCCATAGCCCTTCTGTCTGACCTGGGAGGGCAGAGCCAGAGTTGGCTTCATTTTGGTGCCTGCTGGCTTATACAAAGGACTCGCTACACATTTATTGCTTTGGACTGATTTGAATGTATGATAAATAAAGGTGGTTAATGAATTTCTAGATGGTTTTGATATTTGGTTCAGTAGTGGGGATAGAGTTATAAGTAACATATATCCATTTGTGCCCTTATATAGGAAAAATGAACCTAAGATTCAAATGAGCTTACAGGTGGACAGGTGCTCTGAGATCTCAAAAGCGAACCTTTTCTGCATAGGGGGCCGTCTTCCCTTTTGGGACTTTATCTTCTTAAGGATACCTGGTGGTGTGCGTGTGGGTGCTAATGAGCTGATGTTCCTCTGGGAGGTCACGCTGAAAGATCTGGGGTGGGGATGGCATGAGTGTCTCTCCATTGACATCAGCTTGTGGTTGTCTCTGACTCTGGGGGATTGCAGTCACCTGGATAATTAAAATCCATAGAATTGGTTCAGGACACAGACCAGTTAAGACCTACTTCAAAGGAGCTGTCCCCAAGGATCCCTCTGGATTAGTGTAAATTGCTTTTCCTATACTTTTCATTGCCCAGCTCTTAGGCAAGCAGTTAGGAAACTGGGCAGTGGGAAGAAGAGACTCCCGTCTCTTGATTCCCTTTTCCTGCAGCTTTGCCAGGCCCCTGCTCACTAGTTCACGTTGTTTCATACGTTGGTCTCTCTCCAGCTGAGCACCTCTCCGGGCAGGTCTTTTGATCTGTCATAGTATTAATAGTAGAGCTCCACAGACAGGCAAAACTTCCTTCAGAAACCCATTTTCTCATTTGATCTTTCAAAACAATGCTGGGGTGAACGAGGCAAGTATTTATTATCCCTCTTTTTAGAGATGAGGCTTGGAAAGCTCTTTTTTCCCCGGTTCCAGAGTCTGATCTCCAGCCCAGGTATCCTAGGTCCCAAATCACAGCTTGCTTTCTGATCCTGTGTTCTTGTTTCCATCCCGCAGAGCATCTGGAAAAGCTTGAGCTCTGTAGCAATCTGTTAAATAATGGTTTCATGAATCCCTGTTAGTTTTACAGTTGGGTTTAGGTGTGGTTCAGTGGAAAAGAGTTGGACTAGAGGCCCCAAAATTCTTTGTACTGGCTGAGCCACTAACTGACTCTTGAGACCTTGCTGAAACCAAGCACCCCCAACCCCACACCCTCAAAGGGTACAATGTCTGTGGAGGGAAACAGAGGAGTAAGAAGTGCAAGGCAGTGCTTCAGAAACCCCCTGAGGGGGTTAACCGCCCTCTCTGGAACTGTAACCTGTGCCCCATTTGGAATTCCTCCTTTAATTTCTGGAAAGTCTGCTACCCCTTCACTTCCCACTGACTCTCTTCACTAAACCCTGCCTCCTGGGCCGCCCTCACTTTGGGCCTGTGTGGCCCCGGCTCTGCCTGGCGGCCGGCTGGCCAGGGTACCTGCAGCGCAGACCGGTGCTTACCAAGAGGCAAGAACTGCTCTTTAATAGAGACACACGAGCTGATCCTCCAGCTTGTGTTGCTAAGCAGCTGGCTTTGGTTGCCTGGAGATTATCATGGAACTGAGGCCACACGGTGGAAACGTGGGTATCTCATCTGGTGCTGGGCTGTGCTTGAGCGCCTAAGAACCGCAAGACCTTTCTCTTGCAGGTCTGATTTTATGTTAAATCCCTGTAACTCGAGGGTACAGCCTTCACATATTAGTCATTGGAAATAATAAGTACATAAAAGATCATGTTCTGATATCTCCGGGTTTACAGGGATCGGGTATTCTTTCTTTAGGATATAGGAGGGAAGAAAATGCCACACACCTATAAAGCAGGATAAAGGAAAGAAACAGAAATTGAGTGTTGTGCTTATAAAGGAGGAGAGGGAAACGGTGCCTTTGAATTTTCCTCAGAGTGACATTTGTTATGGGGTGGGGAATAAGCCTCTTCAGTGGGGAGCATTTCAGGAAGGTCCTGTCAGGGAGAGAGTGGCGCTGAAAGTCTTAGAAAATGCAGACAGTTTAGGTCCCTGGACCACTGGACTGATATTTGCCTCTCTTTGGGGTTTTGACGGCTTTCAGATCAGGAGATAGGAGTGCTGGATCATTTGGAGGATTTAACCAGTCACTTAGCTCATAAGTGTGCTTGTGTGCCCGGAGCAGTGCCCCGGTGGGGAAGCTGTGAGCCCAGCTCCCTGAGGCTCACAGAGCAGGGCCTGGAGATCTGGGGAAGAGGTGCCAAGTGAGGGGGTTGGTAGGATCTGTGACTGTGACCTGCAAATTGCCATTTTGACACTGTTTTAGACACTGCGGAAGGTACAGTAGTATAGGACGCTTGATTTCTATCCCTAGACTAGTTGGGAAGACACATGTGAAGCAATATATGATGGTGTATGATTAATTAAGTGCTGACTTGCGTTAGCACGGACTTTGTGAGGTAGGAACCAGGGCAGGGAGCTCTCCCTCAGGCTTCGCAGGGTTGGGAAGCCTCCACGGGGGAGATGGGGCTGGAGCTGGCCTTGGAGGACAGATTTCTATGAGCAGAGGAAGGGTGGGGGGGGGCAGGAAGAGCGTCATAGGCAAAGGCGAAGTGGTTGGAGTGAGCTTGGAATGTACTAGGAATGTATAGGAACCTCATCAGAGTTGAATGTTCTTAGGTACAATGGGCAATGTGGGGAGAGGGAGATATCATGAGTTTTGAGAAGAGTGGCATGACTAAATCAGCATTTATTTAAACATGAGTTTGTTGTGTCTTAGGCCCCTTGGAGATAGTGAAAAAGAGGGAAGGAGGGAGAAGTCTGAACGTGAACTCTCCCTCCACAGGCCTTCATTCCCAACAAACAAATGGATCCAATTCACCGAACCATATTCTCTCTGGAGGGGGAATCCTCTTTCTCCTGTGACTTAAGTTTGTCAGCAACTTCCACGGAACCTTTCCTTCTGGGTGGGGACGGGCAGCGGTACTGACTGTTCATCTCTGGCCTGGCCATTTAGTTGCTAAGGAATTTGTTTCTTGATCATTTTAACAAAGGGAAACAAATACACTTTCATTTGGGGAGAGGTAAAACCAATATGTCCACTGCCAGAAGAAAGAAATCCTTATGCCATTTTTAGTCTTTTTTTTTTTTTTTTTTAAACCAGACAAGTTGGGTCTGAATAGGAAGATGAAGGACTGAAGGCAGAGGAAGCCTGAAGAAAACAGTGGTGGTTGGGGGCGGCTGAAAGGAAGCATGCTTCACTGCATACAGGTGCTGTGTGGAGACAGGAGACCAGAGAGGTTGGAAATACAGGCGCCTGCCCAGACTGGACCAGGCTCTGCCACTTCCCAGCGGGGGACGTTGGGCTAGTAATTTAACTCACAGGGAGGATGCTAATACTCACCCCCACCCCCCCCACCCCCATCCCGCCTCACGGCATTGTCCTAAATGCTGAAAGGGGAGAGAATGCATAACGGATTTGGAAGAGGGCTCACCAAATAGCATGTGCTCAGTCAATGTTAGAGATGCTCTTGTTTTATTATTGGCTGCAAACACAATGCTGAGAGCAACGAGTGTTTTCATCTGTACTGGTTCCAGGAAATTGAGGGGAGAATGCAGACCTTGGACTGAGGGCAGGTGTATATGGCAGAGGGCACAGGCTGGTTACCAAAGCCAGGCCTGGGCTATGCAGAAGCCAGCAGAGATCTGGAAGCCTCAGGGCTCATCAGCTGGCTGGGATGTGGACAGCTCTGAGAACAGTAGGACAGGGGCCCAGCTTGAGGTCCCATGGCAGCCAGGACTGAGCAGCCAGCGTTCATGGATAGGCTCAGTGAGGGGAAACTGAGGAAAATCAAAGAGGACCAGGGCAGGTGAGACTGGACAGAGTGTTTTATTTTTTTTATTTTATAATTTTTTAAATAATTTTTTATTATGTTATGTTAGTCACCGTTCAGTACATCCTTAGTTTTTGATGTAGTGTTCCATGATTCATTATTTGCGTATAACACCCAGTGCTCCATGCAATAGGTGCTCTCCTTAATACCTGTCACCGGCCTATCCCAACCCCTACCCCCCTCCCCTCTGAAGCCCTCAGTCTGTTTCCCAGAGTCCATAGTCTCTCGTGGTTCATTCCCCTTTCTGTTTACCCCCCACTTCATTCTTCTTTTCTTTCTCCTACCGATCTCCCTGCTATTATGTTCCATATATGAGTGACAGAGTGTTTCAAAGGTATCCAACTCTGCCTCAAGACTTGCGAAAGTCTTTTTTTTTTTTTTAAGTTTAATCACCTGGTGTTCATCACAAGTACGTTCCTTAATCCCTATCACCTTCACCCATCCCCCCCACCCCCTCCCCTCTGGTAACCATCAGTTCTCTCTAGTTAAGAGTCTGATTCTTGGTTTGTCTCCCCCCCCCCTTTGCTCATTTGTTTCTTAAATTCCACATATGAGTGAAATCAAATGGTATTTGTCTTTCTCTGACTTATTTCACGTAGCATTATACTCTCTAGTTCCAGCCACGTTGTTGTAAATGGCAAGATTTCATCCTTTTTATGGCTGAGTAATATTCCATTGCATCTCTATACCACATCTTCTCTATCCATCTATTAATGGGCACTTGGGCTGCTTCTATATCCGGGCTATTGTAAAGAATGCTGCTATAAAACTTAGGGGTGCATGTATCCCTTTGAATTAGTGTTTTTGTGTTCTTAGGGTAAATACCCAGTAATGGGATTGCTGGATCATAGGTAGTTTTAACCTCCATACTGTTTTCCACAGTGGCTGCACCAATTTGCATTCCCACCAGCACTGCGTGAGGGTTCCTTCTTCTCCACATCCTCGCCAACGCCTGTTGTTTCTTATGTTGTTAATATCAGCCATTCTCATGGGTGTGAGGTGATATCTTATTGTGGTTTTGATTCGCATTTCCCTAATGTTAAGTGATGATGAGCATCTTTTCATGTGTCTCTTGGCCATCTGGATGTCTTCTTTGGAAAAATGTCTGTTCATGTCTTCTGCCCATTTCTCAATTGAATTGTTTTTTGGGTGTTGAGTTTTTTAAGTTCTTTATGTATTTTAGAAACTAACTCTTTATTGGATATGTCATTTTCAAATATCTTCCTCCATTCCATAGGTTGCCTTTCAGTTTTGTTAATTGTTTCCTTCGCTGTGCAGAAGCTTTTTATTTTGATTAAGTCCTGATAGGTTTGTTTTTTTTTTTTTTTGCTTTTATTTCTCTTGCCTCCGGAGACATATCTAGAAAGAAGCTGTTTTTGCTGATGTCAGAGAAATTAGTGCCTGTGTTCTCTTCTAGGATTTTTATGGTTTCCTTTCTCACATTTAGGTCTTTAATCCTTCTTGAGTTTATTTTTGTGTATGGTATAAGGAAGTGGTCCAGTTTCATTCTTTTTCATGTAGCTATCTAGTTTTCCCAGCACCATTTATTGAAGAGACTTTTTTCCCCATTGGGTATTCTTTCCTGCTTTGTCAAAGATTGACCATATAGTTGTGGATTTCTGGGTTTTCTATCCTTTTCCATTGATTTATGTGTCTGTTTTTTTCTTTTTGCCAGTACCATACTGACTTGATGACTATAGCTTTGTAATATAACTTGAAGTCCAGAATTGTGATGCCTCCAGCTTTGCTTTGCTTTTTCAAGATTGCTTTGTCTATTTGGGGTCTTTTGTAGTGCCATACAAATTTTAGGATTGTTTATTCTAGTTCTGTGAAAAATGCTGGTGGTATTTTGATAAGGATTGCGTTAAATGTGTGGATTGCTCTGGGTAGTGTAGACATTTTAACAGTATTTGTTCTTGTGATTCATGAGCAGTGGAATGTCTTTCCATTTCTTTGTATCATCCCCAATTTTTTCATCAGTCTTGTATAGTTTTCAGAGTACAAGCTTTCACCTCTTTGATTAGAGTTTCTCCTAGGTATCTTTTTATTTTTGGTGCACTTGTAAATGGGATTGTTTTCTTAATTTCTCTTTCTGCTGCTTCATTATTGGTGTATAGAAATGCAACAGATTTCTGCACATGTAGCCTGTGACTTTACTGAATTCACTTATCAGTTCTAGCAGGTTTTTGGTGGAGTCTTTCAGGTTTTATATATATATATATATATATATATATATATATATATATATATATATTCTATATGTGTTATGTCATCTGCAAATAGTGAAAGTTTTACTTTCTTACTGATTTGGATGCCTTTTCTTTTAAGATTGTATTTTTTTTTTTAAAGATTTTATTTATTTATTTGAGAGAGAGAGAGAGAGCATGAGCAGGGGCCGAGGGAGAAGCAGACTCCCCTACTGAGCAGGGAGCCCAATGTGAGACTTGACCTGAGATCATGACTTGAGCTGAAGGCAGATGCTTAACCAACTGAGCCACCCACATGCCCCAAGATTTTATTTATTTGAGCAAGAGAGCAAGAGCGTGCGTGAGCGTGAACATGAGCAGGGGGAGGGGCATAGGGAGAAGCAGGCTCCCTCCTTAGCAGGAAGCCTGATGCAGGGCTCAGTCCCAGAACCCTAGGATCATGACCTGAGCCAAAGGCACATGCTTAACCAGCTGAGCCACCCAGGCACCCTTACCTTTTATTTCTTTTTGTTGTCTGATTGCTAATGGCTAGGACTTCCAGTGAAGAGAGAAATATCTGGAACCTGGTGATACCAGGCCACAAGGACTTGAGGACTATCCTTTAAGATGTCCAGTTCCTCCTTTCTGAGACTCATGACTTATACTGAAGGGTGAGGGTTTTCCCCTTTCCTTTTTTACAGGCCCTGTAAGCTTGCAAATTGTCCTGATACTTATCTCACTGGACTTCTTAAGCACCCTGCATTTTTATCAATTCTTATCAGCAAGTGTTTACTGTGTACGTAAGATATATCCAGCTCTGCGGTGAGCCCAGTGGAGAATGCTGGAGCTTAAGCTCAGGGAGCTCACTGGCTGGTCAAGGATCACAGCTGAGATCTGTGACGTAGATGAGAGAAGGCTTTTTGTCAATCATTGTGGGGTGGAAAAACCTGGCCCTGGTTCCAGCAATGGGTGCAACTTGGGCAAGAACTTCAAGGTTTTCCATAAGTAGACAGAATGATGGGGTTGCCATTCTGGTCCTGATGCAGAGGTTCCCTGAGAGTGGGGATCAGTGGGGGAATCACGGCTAATTTAGATTAGGAGAATTCAGTGGGACGGAATATTAGAAGCCTTAGTACCACCTACTTTTGGTTGGGAGTTTCTAGAAGAGCATTGTGCCAGTTTTTCTTACATCCCAGGAAACTGGGGACTTGAATCTCACAGACTTCTGCAGTATAAATAACTCAGAAATTTTGAGAAATGACAAGGTTAGCAGGCAGGAATTTTCAGTCTGCTGCTCAGCAGCTGACTGAGTTTGCTGGGGCTTGCAATGATATTCACAGAAACTTGGCTCACTAATTTTGAATTCTCCTTTCTCCAGCACCCTGGCTGAGGGTGTGTGGTGTAGAAGGGTTATCCATGCCTTGTGTTAGGGCAACTGCCATACATAACCACTTTCCTCAAGGAAAAGTCTAACAGAAATAAGTTTCTATTACACAGCAAGTCAGGAAGCAGCTAGCAAATTCAATGAGTTACATGAGTGCCCACTCCTGAGAACCCTTTTTGTGTTATGGTGATGATAGAGGTGGGGGTGATGGTGATGATGACGATGATGATGGTATATATGATAGTGGTAGTGATGATGGAAGTGGTGATGATGGAGGTGATGGTTGTGATGGTGGTGGTAATCATTATGGAGGTAGTGATCATGGTGATTATTAACAGTGGTGGTGGCCATGGCAATTATGATTATGGAGGTAGTGGTGATAGTGGCAGTAACGGTGATGGTGGTGGTAGAAATGGTGGTGATGGTGGTGGTAGAAATGGTGGTGATGATGGTGGTGGGTGATGATGGTGGTGGGTGATGATGGTGGTGGGTGATGATGGTGATGATAATTATGGAGATGGTGATGATAGACATCGAAGTGATGGTGGTAGTGATGACAGTGGTGATGACAACAGTGGTGATGACGGTGGTGATAATTATGGAGATGGTAATGGTAGACATGGAAGATGGTGGTGATGGTGGTGAAGACGGTGGTGATTATGGAGGTGGTAGTGATGGTGGTGGTAAACATGGTAATGGTAAACATGGTCGTGATGGTGGTGGTGATGACGGGTGGTGATTATGGAGGTGGTGATGATGATAATTATGGAGGTGGTGGTGACAGTGGTGCTAATGACGATGATGGAGGGGGTGGCAATGATGGTGGGGGTAGTCATGGTGATGAGGGAGGTGAAGAGGAGACCTTGTACTTGTGTAATACTGACAGATTGCCTCGCTCTTCCATACAGGTAATCTTACTTGAGCCTAAAGCAAAACTGTGAGGTAGACAGAGAAGGTATTGTTATTTCCAGTTGAGAAATGGAGACTGAGATTCAGAGAATTTGTAAGTCAGGGCTGGTGTGTGTGTGTGTGTGTGTGTGTGTGTGTGTGTGTGTGTGTGTGTGTTAAACACCACTGTGTTTCTTGTCTGTGAGTATCCAGTGAGTGGCACAGAAAGCTGTGGCTAGAAGTGTTCAGACAGAAAGGGGTTCCTGTGGACCAGAAGCACCAAAATGGTTACTGGAAATAGAATTTGAGCGTAGAAGTTTGGGCTGGAAAGTAGGACACAGGACAGTCAAAGGTGTGAGAATGTGTGTATGTGCATCTGTGAGTGTGTGTGTTGGGGGCAGAGGTGTTTTCAGAGAAGAGGGAGATTTAAAAGTAAAGACATAATTTGTGAACTCACAAATTTAATTGGATTTTCCTTGAATTGGAACCTAGAGAAGGGAAGGAAATTAATATTTGCTGACTCTTCTTAACATGCCAGGCCCTGTGCTTTTTATACAGACTTGACAAAAATGTGCACTTTTATATACTTCATCCAATTTCATCCTCAAAACCTCCTTTTTTTTTTTTTTTTAAAGATTTTATTTATTTGAGAGAGTGAGAGAGCATGAGAGAGAGCATGAGCAGGTGGGGGTAGTGGGGAAGAGGCAGAGGGAGAAGCAGACTTCCCACTGAGCAGGGAGCCCTGCGTGGGACTCGATCCCGGGACCCTGGGATCGTGACCTGAGCCGAAGGCAGACGCTTAACTGACTGAGCCACCCAGGTGCCCCAATCCTCACAACCTCCTTGTGAAGCAGGTACTGTCTTCATTTTACACAATTGGAAACAGATGCATGAAAGGAATACATATCTCTCTCAAGGTCACCTAGGAGAGCCACATGAATCCAGACCAGTAAGACCCACAGGCCGTAGCTTTCTGCAGCACCCCAGTGCCTAGTCAGGACCCAGACAAGCTCAGTGCCAGTCTGTAATGGCTAGTCCAGAGGTGTGCAGCCTGGCATAGGTTACTGGAATCTACAGCTCGGGTGCGAGGGCGGGGTTAGTCAGAGAGGGGAATTCATCTCCAGAATTGTAAAGCGGCAGCAGGTCCCACCTAGCCCCTCTATGCTGGTCCCCTCTCCTGCAGTGGATTTGCATATTTGTCTTCCCATTAAACAGGTGAACATAGAATTGCCACCTGCTGGTGCATGCTAAAAAAAAAAAAAAAAAAATACACCTTTATTCCTCTTTAGCTCTGGAAAGACTTTCCTGCAGTGACTTTGAGTCATTGGCGACATCGAAGGCTTCACTCAAATGCGTTTCTTCTGTGGTAACTGCTGCCTGACGCATAACCTATAACTTGGGAGGGAGTGGGAGGTGGGCAGGCTGGATGGATCCCAGTGTAAGCGGACTCACCTTCCACGAGCCCAGGACCTGGGGAAGGGTCCTTGGCTTTTGTATGTTCTTTTGGGCTCTGAGGTAGTGCCCCAGCACTAATAAACTCCTTGACTTTTAGGTTTCCTCTCCGCTCTCTCTCTAGGCTCTAGGTCTAGAGAACCTTACTCCATGTCGTGACCTCTGAGAGAGAGCTGGCTTGGCCCTGCCCCCCCCCCCCAAGTTTTACTTGGGGTGCGTCGTCGTGGATTACAGTTCAGACTCACAGCAGTAACGCTTTACATCTAAATGTAACTTTATCCCTTTCTGGACACATTCATTCTTTCTAGAATGAACCCTCTGTCTAGAAGCAATGGTAGATATTTTTTAACACAGAGATGCTAATGTTGAGAGAAGTGACGTGTCTGTTCTAGAACAACAATAGTTGACGGCCATGGGGCTAGGGCCGGGTTTTCTCAATCCTCCTAGATGCTTTTTCTTGCCTTCCACTGACATTTCCCGTGAGCATTTTCTTTTCCTAGAAAGGTCCGCAAGTCATACCTACTGCACACATATGACCAGAATTCCGTGATTCTGCAGCTGCCGGAGCTCCTGGAGCATTTTGTCCCCGAAGCCGCCATCCCCGTGCCTGGCTCCGGGGACGTCGGGGGGCCTGCCTGTGGGTGCTCAGCTCCACCTGCCCGCCTTGTGCTGCTTGTCCTCGTGTGCTTGGCGTAGGCGGAGCAGCTCTTCCTAACGTGTTGCAGTTCAGTTTGGAATGGTGCGTTCTTTCTGCCTTCCCCTTTTAGAAGAGATGGATTTAGCGCCGGCATGCCAAATACAAACCCTCACTTCATCTCGAGCGCTCTCTTCCCATCCACCCCTCCGCGGGCAGGCTATTTACAGACCTGTCATCCCACCACGCGGGTCAGTCCACCAGTGAAATGAAAGGAAGGAAAGGCCCCCAGCCAACGATTTTGGGCAGATGAGCCTTATATAACACGTGCTAAAAATATGCAGCTAATTGGAAGGGAAAAGCAAAACAATGACGGTGTTTAAGCCTTCGTCTGAGACACCAAAGAGTGACAGGGAGCAGCTCCTCCCAGCGGAAGATGCTCATATATACATAATTTTACTCTTGTGCGCACTCTCCATTTTGTGGCTTTTTAACCAAATGCAGTTCCCTCTCATCCCCCCCACAGAACTGAATTTGGGCAGCAGAAACCAAGGCTTGAGGGGGTAACAAAGAAAAGGTGCAGAGAGCTGCTTGCCCTCAAGGGCGGAAGGAGGCAGTGTCTAGAAGGGCGGCCAGATGTTACGGTGGTAAATAATGCTGCCACGTCTGACATCTTCTGAAACCGAAGACTCACATTTTCAAAAGGTTCTTTCTGCCTTGGAAAGCGTTTGGCACTAGGGACTTTTCTGAAACCGAAGGGCATGCTGTTTTCTTCCAGCGCCATTCCCGTCTGCCACCTCTGACCCCCGGGTCCTCGCTCCATCTGTTTCTTCCTCCTGCATCTGTTGTCACCTCTCCCCTGGCGTCTGCCCCAACATGTGCAGCACTCCGCCCCCATGCCCTATTGTGCGATTAGTGTTTCAGGTGTGCGTTGCCCTCACAGAGCGTGAGCACCCTGAAGGCAGGGCCTTGGTCTAACCCAATGCCCAGCATGGTGGCTGGTCTAAGGTGAGCAACAAATACTTGTTGAATAAATGAATGATTCAGTGAATCACTGAATGGTCAAACCAAAGGGGGCGTGTATGGCTTCTGAAGAATAGAGGCCGAGAGACGAATCCTGCTCTCCTTGCTCAGGTCTGATGCTGGTCTCCTTTGGCAGTCAAATGGCACTGTCGTCCAGCTCACCAGTCACCTGATTACTGTTCCATGTGACACTCCCCAGTGAGGACTGGAGGCCTCCAAAGATAGCTGAACAAGATGTCCCGGGGTGAATTAGAAATCGGGGATGGTTAGCATCAGTGTTTGGAAGGCACAGGGGTTGATAAGAGATGTGGGGATGACCCGGTACGATCGATCAGTTTTAAAACGAGGAAATGAAGGTCTGGGATGCTCAGAAAATTTGACCGAAATGACATGGTTAGCGGATGGCAATTCCAAGACGATGGAAGGTAGGGGCTCATGTGGGATGCTCAGTAAGTCTTCCAAACAAACACAGGGCACATCTTCAGAGCCCAAGTTCAGAGCCCTCCCCAGACACCACCCTGCCCCTTGCTGGGAAGAAAGGGGGCATCTGTTGACCCCTTGACGCAGGGCAGCCGTCCCACACACACGGAGCTCCGAGGAAGCCTCCTGCTGCCTGTCTTCCCAGCGGAAGGCCAGTTTGGTCTGCGGAGGGCAAGGCAGTTGCAGTTACCTATGCTGAGCTCTGGCTGCCCCGTGGTTGGGAACGCAGCACCGTCACTCATGATTGATTCCACCTACAGTCCACTTCGTGCAGCTGCTGTTTGTTTGCCTTTGTCTGACTCAAAAATTTGTGTCTGTCTAGAGCTGAGTCACGCTGACAGCTCCCTAACCTCCCATTGCTGGGGTGTCCTGAGCGACCCTGCTTCACTCTTTCTGGGGCTCAGGGCTTCCTCAGGGGTCAGTGAGAAGGTCCACAGTCTTCCCACTAAATTCTCCTTCATGCTGAAGCTGCCTCTTTTAGTCTGTGTTACTTGCAAATGAAAGAATTTGATCTGATCTCACGGCAGAGCAGGAAAGGAGCAGAGCATCCAGTCCTCACTTTTCAGATGTGACAACCGACGTGCAGAGAGGAGAGGCCAGTGGGCCAGCATCTCACAGACAGAGGATGGACTGGCTGTTCATCCCTGGACCACCTCCCCCCCATTGTCCATAATGTCATTTCTGAGAATCAGAGCAGGGCTGTGAGATCCCAACACCTCCAACAATAAGAGGCTCTCGGTGGGTGTTGGACTGGGGACAGGAGAGGGATTCGATGGGAGAGAGGCTGGAGAAGAGGCTTGAAACGGGTAAGTGTGGCAGTGAAGTGCACACTTGTCCTTAGAAATTTGTAGTGCTTTTTAGACCCAACGCCTGCCCTGACCGAGATAATGAAGTTCTTCTTGAGCTGTGGAACTTAAGACTTGAACTGTGAGATTAATAAAGAAGAGGCATCTAGCTCATGAAAAGGAATGTGTGGCTGCAAAAGGGACTCCTGGTGACAGAAAGTGTGGGTGCCTGATGTGCGATCCCCCCAGGAGCCAGCTTCAGGAAGATGTGAGGAGATGAAGGGTGCAGGAGTATCCAGATTCTTCTGCCTGTCTTTTCTGCTGAGCGTCAGATAGCTACCATGCTTGCCTGTGTGCTGCTGGGCACTTACCTGTGCCCCTGATCCCCCATTTCCTCAGCTTTACTTCCTATAATTTATCTCCTCATCCTACCAACCCTACCTGTGTGGTCACTGCCACCTTCACTTGGAAGTTGTAAAGCCGAGGCCGAGGATGTTACAGAACTTGACCAAGATCTGCCATGCTTCAAAGCCAGACCTCTTTGCTTATTATAAAGTTGCCCCTGGATAGATATTCTAATATTTCTAAGTCCCTGCATTAGCTGATAACACATTTCATTTATTATGTTGTCACGTATTTTCCAATATTGCGGTTTAGCATTACCAAACAAGTGGCTTTGACTCTTACAATATGGCTGGCCCTGTGCTAGGTTCTGATTTATCCCAGGGAAATAACTGCCACACACTCTGCTTTCAGGGAGCTTATAGTTATGGAGAACATTCGTCAAACACTTAAATAACAAAACAAGGCACCATGTGATTAGATGCCAAGATGAAAGACCTAGGTGGCAAATGCTTTAACAACACCTTCTGGTGTCATCAGCTCATTGACCTAAATTTTCCCCACTCCTAAAGGACTCCCTGGTGGTGAATTACACTCTAGTGGGAGCTGCATGCCTTATTTCCTTTCACCAGTGCTCCATTATGGCTTACCTTCCCCACACTCTTGTGTCCTAAATATTCCATAATTGAATACTTCACTATATGCGGTGCCCCATGTGACTTTGTTTTTTATGTCAACATTTTTATTAAAGTGACATCTACACACCGAAAAATGCATAGCTCGTAAGGTGTGCAGCACACTGTGTTTTCACAAAGCGATCACCATGTGATCAGCTTTCAGATGAAGAAACACAACATGACCCACCTCCTCCATGCCCCCTTCCTGTCACTATCCCTCTTCATCTGCTGTCCCAACCTCTAAGAGCATAGAATAGTTCTACTTGGTTTTGAATTTTATTTTATTTTTATTTATTTGAGAGAGAGGGAGGGGGAGGAGGGGCAGAGGAAGAGGGGGAGAGAGACTCTTAATCAGGCTCCCGACGTGGGGCTCGATCTCATGACCCTGAGATCATGATCTGAGGTGAAATCAAGAGTCAGACACTTAACCAACTGAGTCATCCAGGCGCCCCACTTGGTTTTGTATTTTGAATAAGTAGATTCGTATGATATATACTCTTTTGTACCTGATTTCTTTCATTCAGTATAACGTCTCTGCCATTCGTCCGTGCTACCGTGTATAGTTTGTTCATTTTCTTTGCTGTAGAATTGCGGGAATATATCCATCCTGTCGATGGACTGTGGTGGTTTCCAGTTTAGGGCTAGTGTAGGTAATGCTGCTGTGAACATTCTAGTTTGTGGCTTTTGGTGAACAGATGCACACATTGGTGTTGCGTGCATACCTAGGACAGGATCGCTGAGTCATAAGGTAGCAGCTGCTCAGCTTTGGTAGACCCTGCCAGTGTTCCACACTCCCCCCAACAGCGTAGGAGCATTCCAGTTCCTCCACAGCACTGCCAGAACTTGGTATTAGCCATATCTTTCCCACTTTCAGCTCTTTTGGTAGGTGTGTTTCATTGTAATTATTTTTCTTATGGTAAGAAATACGTAACATTCAAATTTCCCACTTAAACTATTTTTAAGTGTACAATTAAGGGGCATTAAGTCCAACCACATTGTTGTGCAAATATCACCACCATCTATGCCCAGAACCTTTTTTTATTTTTCCAAACCATTGTACCTCGTGTCTATGAATTTGACTAGTCTACCTCAAGTAAGTACAGTATTTATCCTTTCATGACTGGCTTATTTCCCCTGCATAATATTTCCCGGGCTCATTCATGTTATAGCCTGAATCAGAATTTCCTTCCTTTTTTAAAGGTGCTACTATTCCATTGTATATACCACATTCTGTTTATCCATTCATCTTTCCATCTCATTCTGATTTTAATTTGCGTTTGAGAACTTTGGATTTCTCTTGAGCACCTTTTGTACGATTATTGGCTTTTTTGGCTGTCTTCTTACAGAAGTGCCCACTTAGGGGCGCCTGGGTGGCACAGCGGTTAAGCGTCTGCCTTCCGCTCAGGGAGTGGTCCCGGCGTTGTGGGATCGAGCCCCACATCAGGCTCCTCCGCTATGAGCCTGCTTCTTCCTCTCCCACTCCCCCTGCTTGTGTTCCCTCTCTCGCTGGCTGTCTCTCTCTCTGTCAAATAAATAAATAAAATCTTTAAAAAAAAAAAAAGTGCTCACTTAAATCTTTTGCCCTTTTTTCTATTGGATTGTCTGCCTTTTTCTTACTGATTTATAGATCTATTCCAGATATGAGTCTTTGTTGAATATACTAACCGCAGCTACCTTCTTCCACTCTTGTCTTGCCTTTTCATTCCTTAAGAATATATTTGATGAATAGAAGTCCTCAACGAACGTAGTATCATTTTTCCTTTTTTTCCCCCCTTTATGATTAGCCCTCTTCTTGCGTTTCATTTCAGAAAGGGCTGCCTACGTGAAGGTCACGATATATTCACTTGTGTTCTTCCAAAAGCTTTATTGTTTTACCTTTCAACTAAGGTGTCTGCCATTTCAATCAGGAGTAGTTTTTAATCCCAGGGAGACTGGTATGCTTGCAGTGCAAACCTAGGATTTGGGCCACACCTTAGTGAAACCTGTGAACTCGGGCCAGTGGGGACCGGCCCGGTGACTGGGGGAGCAACCTGGGTGCAGGTGCTTCTTGCCTTAGGCGTTGTATTTGTTTTTCTCAGGACTTGCATATAAATTAGGGAATTTTGCCATATTATAAGTGCAGAGTGTGTGGCTTGGCAGATATTTCCACCAAAGTTTAGGAGAAGTTAGGTATCCTCTTAACCCACCTCTGCTTTGTCGACTTGTTAACTCAACTCTGCCTCCCGTTCCCTGTGACTGACAGACACTCCAGGGTGCCCTCGAAGCCCTCAGCTACCGCGTGGCCGCTCGCGCTCTAGAATGTGTGCGCTTGTGTCCTGACTCTTCAGTTTAGAGTTATTGAGAGTCACTTACATTTGTCGTTCTTATAGTAATCACCGGATTTTGACTCCGTCTCCTTTAAACTAGTGAGAAAGGAGTGTGAAAACAAAGTTGGTGTGAAAACTAAGTTGAATGTGTCAGAAAGAGTGCATGGAGAGAGGTGGCTAATATTATGGCTGTTGAACTACGTGTGAGAGAGAAGACAGCAAAATGCTGGGGGTGGGGATATGAATATAATAAAGCTTTAATAAGATTCTGAATTCAGATTGCTTCATAAATATCTTGAAGTTTTTGTTCCACTGTAAAGAAACAAATTAGAAATCGCAGATGACCCATTATCTATGAGAGACTGTGCCAAACACAGAACAGGGACATACTTTTAAGAAAAGTCCTTGGCTTAATCTTACTGGCCAGTGGGTGGACATGTTTTCAGATAAATGTTTTAAGTTTGAATGTATGCTGTCAGGAAAAATATTTAAACCATAATATCTTATTTTTGCATGATTCTCTGCTTTAATGGATTCTTTTAAACCAAACATTGTTCTGTTCACGTAGGGAAGAGGGCAGAGAGGAATAAATCCTTCCTCTTTCCTGGCTGACCTCAAGCTAAGAACTTCTCGAAGTACTGTTTTGCCTTAACAACAACAACAATATTGATATTTCAAAATTTGCATTCTAACTCATGTTTAAAAACAAAAACTTGGTGCTTTTTTGAACAAAAATCTTCAAAGAAAAACCACATATTCTGTGATAGGAATTCCGTGAGTTAGCTGAAGTCTTCTGTAATAGGAGTTTGCTGATTTAAATCCCCTTCTTCTCATTTATCTGCTGGGTCTGTGCCACTGGGACCTGCAGTGACCTTTCAGGCAGACCCACCTATTCCCAGGAGCCTGGAGCACAGGCTTGCCTCTGCCTTGCAGTGCCCGGCGATGCCAGGAGCTTGGGTCACTGGACTGTCCCTTTGGTGTGGTCACGTACATATGTGGTAGCGAAGAAGCTCCAGCCTGTGGGTGTGGGAGAGCCTCTGTTCCAGAAGCTCGGCACTGCCCTGTTTGGGAGCCAGCCTGCTGCCCTGCATCTCAGGCTGGATTCTTTACCCTCTGAGCAGAGCTGGCAGGCACCGAGGGTGAGCATGCCTTTCGTGCCAAGGACACCATGGTGACGACACTGAAGAACAGGCTATGGCTTCACACCCCCACCCCCAGCCTGCTGTCTGTCCTCCAAGGCACTTGGCGGGGGGGGGGGGGGGGGGGGGGGTTCAGTTGCTTCCCAGGCGGCAGGTTAGGTGGTTTTCATTTGTAAACTCTGCTTCTTAGTTCAGCTCTCCTGCAGGCCACCCTCCCCTCCCCCGGCGTCATACAGTAACCAGTGCCCAGGCCGTGGTGCTGGGAAGGTGCTCAGAAAGTGAGGGGAGACCTTTTGGGCCGGCACCCACACGATTTTGAAACATCCCAAGGCAGAGCAGCCTGAGTCACTGGCCTGCTGGCAGTGGGCCAAGCAAGGAATCATCCCCAGTGATTCTCTGCTCCTCCTGCTCCTCCAACAGCGGTCCTTTCTTCGTGGAGCAGAAGCCGGTGGGAGGCCCCAAGTCCAAAGCGTTGACTCGAGTGCCCCCGTGTGGCCACGGTGGACGCGTTTAGAAAATGCAGCCAGGTTTTCCTTACACGTGGGCTGGAGAATGCAGCCGGCACCTGCCAAGCCCGCACCCTCCTTGAAGCAGACATTTTACATAATCTTTGTTGCTATTTCCTTCTTAAAATTTTTATGTCTGTTGCTACTATTTCTTAACAAGTATGCATCCTAGGGCTTTTTTCAGCTTGAGTTGTGAAAGAGTGGTTTTGGGGGTGGGGGGTCTGAATTTCGGGTAGATGTAAGTAGGGTATGCTCCCTCCCAGTTCTGGGAGACTTCCTCCAGCTCACAGCCTCTTACAGGTGCATGTTTTTATTCAAAGAGGCAGGAACAGAAGCTAGAGCTCTGCCTCTCCCCCCCCCCCCCCCCCCCCCCGGCACACTTTCAGTCTATAATCAGTCACAGGCGTTTGCAAATACCTGCTAGGGCTCTGCTCTTCTATCTGTAGCATCAAGACCAGGGGCTGGTTCCGACACAAGGCTTCCAGTACTTGTACTTTGAACTCCACAGGGAGTTTGGACCTTCTTTTATGGGTCCTCCCCACAGTGCTCCTGGGGGGTGGGGTGGGGAGATGTGGTCCCCAGGGAATGAGCAAGGTGATCCCCTTTGGAAAGGAAAGATTCCGCGTTCATTCATATTTATTTTTTTAACCTCCTTTAAAAATTTTTTCCTTTGTGTGTAGTTTTATAATTCAATAAAAATACCTGTTTTTTTGCGGGGTGGGGGGGGATCACAGCAGCTATTGTTGGTAGCCCAGCCATAGCTGTATCCCTTGGCGCACCACCAAGGTCACCCTTTTGACTTCCTGTTTCTTTCTGCCTGAAGGTGACCCTAAGCCGGGATGTTCTGGAGGGATTCAAATGTGATGGGCCCCACATTTTGGGTAGTTTGGTTTTAGGAAAATTACTCGTAGGTATATATCATCATTCCAGTAACCGCTACTGTAATTGAGTGCCTACTATGTGCCTGATACTTCATAATGATTATATTCTAAAGGTCACACGAACCCTGGATGGCAGATCTTATTATTCCTTATTTTAGAGATGGAGGAACTGAGGCTCAGCAAATAGTTGTGGGATCTGGGAGAAGAACTCAGGTCCTGCTGCACCCGGGTCCACTCACCCTCCTTGCTGGCTTCTCTGTTGTGAGCGCGTTTTCCGATTTGCCTGCCACTGACCTCCCTCAGAGGGCCCCAGCCCCCAGTCCCAGCTCCCTTTCCACCTCTTCTCTTCCCTACCCCCATTCCTTGTACGTTCTCAGGAGCCAGTGCGGCCCCAGAAACGAAGGACTATGACCGCACACTAGCACCATCTTTTCAAGAAGAGATGTGGTCCCCAGGGAGTGGGGACCCCAGGAGCTCTTCCGCCCCAGGGCAGGCTGATGGGGTGGTTTTGAGCCTCTTGGAGAGGTTGCGTAAGTACAGAAGGCAGTGTAGACAGCCTGGCTGAAGGGGGTGCTGTTTGAGGATTCAGTGCATCTTATGGGTTTTTGAGAACTAGGGTGACTGCACAGATGATTCTTCGAGAAAGAGCCCAACGGACAGTCATTACTATTCATAATGACCCTGGGGAAACAAGCAAAATCTAGGGCTCCCCCAGGCAAATCAGAACCTACATTCTCCCTACCCCTCTGTCAGTCTCCCTGTATTTCCCACCTTACTTCCATGACCCACCCTTTGCTGCCCTTTTAACATTTCTGTCCCCGCCCTCCTCACCCCACCAGTACTTGCAGCACTATCTATTCAGCACCCGTTTTTTGGCCTCCAGTTTGCTTTCTTTACTAATTTATGGGTCCCTTCTCTTTTGCCTGAACATTTCCTCGGTCCTGATTATTTGACCGTAAACTCATTGTGTCTTGCCTTATTCAGCAACTTTTGAAACAGAAGGAACAAATATATAAATTTGCTTAAACTGGGAAAGCATATACTTACAAAATTATGCCAGTTTTCTTTCTCGCTCATTTACATGTCTCAACAGCATTGGCCCACTGCCATCTTTGTGATGTATCCTCTTGTAAGGCCCCAAGGGCAGAAGCCGGTCTTCTCACCCAGTGAGCCATGGTGGGCACCTCATTAGGAACTCACTCTGGCTCTTTAGCTCTCTGCCCTCATGGAGTGCTGTGGCTGAGTCAACAGTCAGGAATCCAGCGCAGTAGGCTAATTCCCCACTGGCTCCGACCTCGTTCAACCCTGCCACCATCCCAGGGAGATCCAGCCCGGAGCCCTGTGCCAGGGTGGAGGTGTCTGGACTGTCGCTCTCGGACTTGTGGCTTCTCCTGGACCTCTCTCTACATGGTGCTCTTCTGAGCCTCATTCATATGGTCACTGCAGAGTCTTCCATGCAATAATGGATATCTGCATGCTTTGGAAAAGTGAAATTTGATATAAGTGTGAAACATTTCTAAACATCTTTAGTTTATCTTGGTAGCCCCTCAGTAGTGACAGACAAGAGACAGGCTTGTGTAAGACCAGCACCACCAATTTCTTCAGCGTTCCCCATGTCAGCCCCTAACAAGCCTTACTGTCAGGTGGTTGGGCCTTTGAGCTGGCCTTTTTTTGCTGCTTTTTTCCCGTCATGTTATATCCTATTCTCCTGTGGGGTAGTATCTGGGCACTCTCTTTGGTTGGATTGCTAAGGCTTTCAGAGAGACATTTTCAACTCCAAATGAAATGCAATGAATTAAAAAAAATGTATTTTACTTAAGTGAGTCCAGCAGTAGTTAGCTAATGCACTTTTAGGCTTGCTTGCTGTAAATTGTTTTGGGAATCTGCTGTCATTTCTGAGATGTGGGTATAACTCAGCCCCTCACCATGCTGGGCTGGTGGTGAACTGCCAGCAAGTACATGGAAAAACCAAAAAACCAAAACCATGAACACCCACCCCGCCCCGCTGCTCCCATATAACCTCAGAGATCTCCTTGCTTACTTGACTTCATGTTCTAGAAGTCATCTCTGCATCTTTCTGGCTTCTTCCTTTTGCCTCTCACTTATTGGCTTCTAGAAATTGGCATCAACAGTGCAAAGTGGAGGTTGTTCTTATGTGCAGAAGAACACAGACCCCAGGTCCAGTCCATCACTGGACATTTGCTTTGAGTGATCCAGCAGGAAGTGGGGTGTGTCTGTCCGTCCAGTAGTGGGGTGAGAAACCAGATTAGGGGCAGTTGTGGTTTGGAAGAGTGGCCTCCAAAGTGAAATTTGCATACAGCGCAGGCTAGGCAAGGTGAGCTGCTGGCTAGGGGAAACAAACAATAGACCTTGCATTTGCATTTATTTTCTTACCTAAGAAACAAAATGATTGTACTTTAATATTTTGTAAATAGATTGCCAATAGTACATGTTTGTAACTTATGAGAAACATTCAGACCAAAAAGGTTTTGCTGGCATTTGCAGTCAAAACTATGGGGAGACCTCTGGCTCGGTGGATCCACGTAGGTCCAAGGAATGGTAGAAGCTGAGAGCATGCCAGTTGGAACAAGAGCAAAGGTGGCTACTTATGTCCAGGGGCTTGTCCATACACTTGTGCATGCACACTCATGCACTCACGCTATATATGGTATATATTTCTGTACTCCTACATAAGCTCATGTGCTTGTACTGACAAATACGCCACATATGCCACACCCACATGCACATGATACCTACACACTCACCTCCACTCATACCCTCAAATGCTCAGTTACGTTCATTCAGAAACACCCCACACCCCTCCCCCACTCTCATGCTCACATACACACACACTCAGACACATACGTGCACCTTCAGCTTAATGACCTACAATGATTGCAAACTTAATAGACACCCATTCCCAAATAAACAAATCACTTGTGTGTTAGCCCAAAGCAGGAACACATGCTCCTGGGAATGGAAGGGGAAGCAATAGAGCGGTTAGTGCCACTTGCTGACTGATGTAACCCATTCTGATGGCTGGGATCAGACCTGAGCGTCAGAAAATCAGCATATAGCGCGTGCACGCTGAACCTTAGCAGCCAAGGCATTTTTTAGAGATTCAGCAAGTATTGGGTGGATACCGTCAGTGTAGTCACCTACAGATTAGGCGGCAGGAGGACAAATGAGAGGAAAACATATGGTCTCCAGCCTTAAGAAATTTAGCATTTGAACTGGGAGATAATGCAGACCTGCATCAAACTGGGCGCTGACAGGTGTTTATAACACTCCAGACTGCGCAGTTCAGAGGAAGGAGGGTCAGTGGGAGAACTTTGAGGAGGAAGTAGGACTTCAGCTGGGCCTTGAAGGATAGATAGTTGAATTAAGAAGGGAGAGGGAAGGGAAGATTCAGCCAGCACAGTTCCATTTGTTGAGGGACCGAGGACCCACTGCACTAAAGTCACTTGTTCCAGAGTGAGCAGTGACGTGGTCATTGGGCAGTCCAAGCATACACTGGAAAAGCCTAGGGTGGATTTCAAGTGGTGGAAAGTTATTGCCCTAGATAATTGTGAAGGTCCGCTGCAGCCCTGCGGATTTATGATGACATGATTAGCCTTTCCCGGCTGGCTCTAGCTAGGAGGTGATAAACTCACTGATTATGAGGTTGGTCGTTGGGATCAAAGACCCTTGTTGCTAGAGAGGCTCACCTCTCCTACACTGATTAAAACAGGAGACCCAGGCAAGAGGCTGCTGCTGGTGCCTGGAGGTTTTGAGTGGCCTCTGCCTTTCCAAATAACTTTGAAAGCAAACTCTTGGAAACCGAACGTAATTGCTGTTCTGAATTTGCTCCTCCTCCTTGAGGCAAGACCCCTCTGGCATGGTCTGTGGGATGGTAGCACTGTTGCTTAGAGAAGTGTAGGACCCCAGTATTAAAAACAAATATTTTTTCACTTCTTGTGTTCATCTGAGGCAGAACAAATAAGACACAGATTCTGTTTCTACCTGCTTAATGTTGACAGAATGAATCATTGTGCTAGTTAGGTTCCAAAGACACCAATGAAAGAAACATTTCTGGCTAAAGACAGTGCTTATCTTTAGGATAAAAACATGATAACATTTGGTTGATGACTTCTAAATTGTGTAAGTGAGAAAAGAAAGTAACAATGTTAAGTAACATTGCCTTCCCAGAGTCCCTTCAAGGCCCTTGTACATTTCACACATGCAGCTGGCCTGGAGGGAGGAATACGCAGTCAGTCACTGTGATGTGAAAGGTCCTCCTACCTCTGGCGAGGAGAGCAGGGACTGGCACAGGGTGTGCACTGAGTAAATCACGTTGGCCTAATAATGGGCCCTCACGGGAAGGATTAGAACGTGAATGGAATACGAATTCCCCTCTTCCCTGTGCTTTGTTGCATAAGCATGCTGTTTTCTTGTTCTGCAATTAACTCTCAGGCAAGTCATTTAATCTCCTTGAGATTCAGTTTTTTTTTCGATAATAAAATGCATTATAACGCATTGTATGTATTATAATACACATATAATTAAATGAGTGTGTCATTGTCAAAACTCTGTAAACTCTAGTTTCAATTAAACATGATTTTAAAAATAAAAACCACATATGCTTACAGGAAAACATTACAGAAGAGTGCTGTAAGGAGTAAAATCAAAGTTGTCCGACCTCCCGGACCTCCCATTCCCACTCCCCAGAAGTTAGCTGAAGAAGTTCCTTTCCTTATATACTTCAGAGGGCAGCACAAATATACGTAGTTCGTTTCATCATTAACTCAGATATCCTTTCACCTTGTGTAATGTTTTGTAAGTTGACAGTTTTAGCCAGAGAGATTGGTTGCATCTTGTGGACTAGGACACAGCACTGAAGATTTGGGAGGATTTAGGGGCTCATTTTAGGTAATTTTCTCCTTTTGGAGGTTGTAGGGTGCAAATTCCTCTGTCAGAGCGCATTATTCACTTTACCTTAAACCTAACATTCTTTCCTCCATTTTAAAAAAGGATGTTGCAAAAAATTGTTTTAAAAATACATAAATAACATTTAAAAGGATGTTGCACTTACCAGGCACAAAACACTTACCCAGCCTATGAAAGATTAAAGGGACTGTACCCATCTCATTCGGGAGGTGGGAGATGGACACGGGTAACTACAGTACTGGTGTACGTGTGTAAAGCGGAGTCCAGGTAGAAGCCACAGGAATCCTGCGTGGACCCCTCTGGCCAGGGACTTAGCGGAAGGGCTTCCCCGGGGGAGATAACATTTGAATTGGGACTCACAGATTCATTAGAATTCAGATCTACAAGGTGTAAACTAGTTTTCTTACAAAGACTAAAATCGTTGAGATTACATAGACCAGAATTTCTTCTTTCCAGATCCCCCTTTGTTTTTCATAAATGTTCGGAAGTGCCACTGGCCCAAATGCCTTTGAGGAGGACACAGGAATATGAAGTTCTCACCAGACACCAGGATATGAAAATTATGTCAGCCAAGTCCCACTGTCTTGGCATACACCAAGCCTCCACTCCTGCTTTTTTGTGTCCTCTTTACTGAGAGAGTCCCAGCTTTGCAGAAGGCACCAGACAGCCGTGGGGGTGGCTGTGTTGGTGTTAAGTAAATGAGGAAGAATTTGGGGTCACCATGCAGTGGCATCGTCCAGTCTAGATGTGCAAGTTGCTGCAGCCTGAAAAGATACAAAAGAATGTTCGGGGCACTCCCATTGTCTTCCACGTCTGGCAACCGAGGCACGGAGCTGTGATGTACTCAGAGCCAGATGGCAGGCGATGGCTGAGGCAGGTGTGGAAAGAATCCAGGTGTCACAAGTCAGTTGCAGGGCTCAGCCACCGTGGCCTTCCCTGAAGATTCCTGCCTGAACTCTCTGACCCCACAGCTGGTGACTCGGTTCTTGGTGTCGCTCTGGTTCTGCTCGTCGCGGATTGCCTCAGGCACTGGCACTTGAGGGGAAGGTCTGTGTCTCTCCGGACATGTGTTTCTGACTCGCGAGCTTGGTGTGGAAGCCTTTGAACCAGTACCTAAGAGGCAGTTTGGGTTGGAGTAGCGGCTACACTGGGAATACATTTGTCGAAGCTCATTGTCAACTTGTACACTTAAGATTTATACATTGCACTTGGACATGAATTCTCAAAACCCCAAACAACCTTTAAATTCTTAAAAAAACAAAAACAAAAAAACCCCTCTCACTTGTACATCCTTGGACATTTAGGTTGGTACGTTCCACCCACCCCCAACACCATTTTGCTGTGGATGCGGGGGTTGCCTACAGGAGAGTGAAGACCCTTGCCTTCAGACTCCCGGCCATCCTTCTCCGTGCTTTTCCTCTCCAATGATGAGTCTTCCATTTCGTGCACCTCTTCCAATCTCCCCCTTTCCAGAGCCTTCAGCTACCATGAGTTGCCCCCATTAGGCAAGAAAGTGACTGACATAAGCACAAAGCGCTAAGAGTCGGGCACGTGCCGGGCGGGTTTTGGTCTTCGAGGAGGACCTGGAGAGGCCCACACCACACGGCAACCACGGCTGCTCTTCCGTGGGCACCTGCTGTGTGCCGGGCACTGTGTGCCGTGCTCTCCACGAGGCAAATACTATTATTACCCCTTTCCTGCAGTTCTCTGAAAAGGAGGCAGCATAACTGCCCTGCTGGTAGTTGCTAGAATCTGAATCCAGGCGTGTGACCCCAAAGTCGGGGCTCATTGTCTCTATTTTAATATAGTCTCTGAAGACGAGAGAAGGACTTGCTAAGGGCAGAATGTCAGGCACTGGTGGGGAAGACTGGGGAAGGGCTTCTCCATATCCTTCAGCGAGACCACACGAATAAGCCAGTTTTGCCTCAGTGTGAGGCCAGCCCCGGATGGCAGTGATGATGAGCCAAAAAATGGATTGGTTTCAGTGCTCTGCATGTACAAGTTGTTTTATGTTTATTAATGACTAGGGCTGCCATTAATCCCTCATCTGCAAGGCCAGGATTGTTTATGAACCTGACAGAGGCCCTCCCAGGGTTTAGGTTGCTGGCTGAATACCAACCAAGGTGACTGGAGTTTGCAGAACCACTCTGCCAAGGAGCCAGGAGGAACCCTGCATCTCTTAAATCCCTACCCACCACCAGGCGCCAGGCCCATGGGACCCTGCGTACCTGTGAGTCATACCCAATCAATCTGTGACTGACCGTGCAGTGAGGCCACTTGGCCTGTTTGCCTTCCCATGTGTTTTCTGGTCACTTCACCTGAATCTGTTTTCCATTTAAATTTTATGGAAATGAAATGGGTTATAAATGACCCAAGTCAGAGCCTTGGGACATGCTGGCTCAGCTCTTTCCAGGATTTGCAGGGAAAGCAGGTGCAGCTAAAACATCTGTCCATTTGCGGGGAGAGAAGGCCAGGGCCTGGAGGGCAGAGCTGTCCAGTCCCAAAGACATCAGCTCTCAAGTCCTCTTCAAAGAAGGTCAACCGTGGTGAGAGGTGGGAGAGTAACCCCTGAAAGCTTAATCTTCTTGAGATCCATGCTGGTGCCCCGGGAATTAGGCAGTTGTAAGAGGTCCTTGTGGGAGTGCCGTGAGGAGGGAGAAATCATTAAAGGCCAGTGGAAGCAGATTGTGATACAGGTGGCAACAGGTGGACTGGGTTAATCCTGCTCGGGTCGCTCGCCGGCCCACCTGCCTCGAGGCTTGTGTGGAAACAAAGTCCAGATAAAGGTGGGTGTCAGCACACTCTTGATCTCTTCAGGATGCTGTTCCGCATAGCTTAGTTGTCACCACCCTGTGACATGCCTCACGCCCTATGCAGGGAATGGAAGGTGGCCTGTCTCCGCTTGCAGCGGCCAGGGGCCCCGAGGACTGCCGCCTGCTGGGGATCCGGCGAGCTGTCGCTGCCGTCCTCACAGCCCCAGACGCAGACTTCTGAGTCAGACTCGGGTTCACACCTTCTATCGTATCATTGTCTCACCTCTTTAAGTTTTAATTTTCTGATCTGTAAAATTAGGATAACGATGATACCTTCCTCAGAGGTGGTGTGAGGATGAATGGGATAATATACGTTAAGCCGCCTATCACCATGTTTGGTGCACAGCAGATAACCAGTGGGGCCAGTGATGATGATGGTGGTGGTGGTGGTGGTGGTGGTGGCAGCGGAGGCGGCTTCCTTCTTCCCAGCCTTTTGAGTGGCAAGATTTCTGTAACCTTTACCTCCCGCGAAAGCTCGGTCTATGGAACGCAGGGACTGTGTCCTCTCAGCCCTGCCACCCATGGTCCTTTTCTGGCTTCGGATCCCTGGTTGAGTAGCCTGGCCAGGCTTCAGGACCTCACTAGGCTTTCTACAGTTGAGAGCTACTCCGCCCCATAGCAAGATCCACACCGTAGGCTTGTGTCGGTGTCCCTTGGCTTTTCATGCTCGGGGCCCGCTCTTGAGCCCAGGCCTGTGCTTGGGCCCCTGCTCCTGTGGCTGGACCTCCCTGGGCAGCTGGTCACATATAGGGACTTTTGCCTCTCTTATGTCCTGCACTCTCCTTCCCAACTCCCACCTCCTGCTTGTGCTAGACAACCTCTCATTTCCCTTTTTCTCTACCATACTGCACCAATAGTCAGTTCAGCCCCTAGGGGCTTCCGGTCCCCAGATCCCAGCCCCTTCTGTCTGACCTGTCCTACCCACCAGCCAAGTCTCAGTGATGACCCAGTAGACCTAGACCCTATGGATATTTGTAGCAGCCCTGAGATCACCTTTCAGCCACCAGAAGTAATCCATGTCAGAACAGGTAGACAGAACCCTCTCTGAACCTCTCTCCATCACAGAGTGTATTTATTGTTACTCTAAGAATAGTACCACATAAATTGTGGTGTATCCAATCAATGGAATATTATTTGACAATACAAAGAAATGCAGTACTGACACTTACTACAATATGCATAGACCAGACCCAGATGGCCACATGTTATATGATTACATTTATATGAAATGTCTAGAATAGACAGAGCCATAGAGACAGTAAATTAGTGATTGCCAGGGCCCAGAGAGAGGCAAATGGGAGAGGCCAGCTAAAGGAGATGGGGGCTTCTTTTTGGGGTGATCAAATGCCCTAAAATTGACCATAGAGATGGTGTCACAACTCTGCATAGACTAAAGACCATTGAGGCTATGGGTCATTTGTGTGTTATATGATTTATACCTCAATAAAACTGTTGGCAAAAAAGAATGTGTCATGAGAGACTATGGACTCTGGGGAAACAAACTGAGGGCTTCGGGGGTGGGGGTGGGGGAATGGGATAGGCTGGCGATGGGCAGTAAGGAGGGCACGTATTGCATGGTGCCCTGGGTGTTGTACGCAAGTAATGAATCGTCGAACTTTACATCAAAAACCAGGGATGTACTGTATGGTGACTAACATAATAAATAAAAATAAAAAAAAATAAAAGAATGTATCAAAATGCTGAAGAAAAGATTAATGTTTATAATAATAAAATGCTGATGTAACTTTTAATGTTCACATGCCTTCTGATCTTCAGCTGCTGGGAGATACCTTTTCACAGAGGTATCGTCATGGTGCACTGTTCTCATTTTTCTTTTCAGCAAGCACTTCTTAATTCTGTTATATAGCCTTTATAGTCATCATTTATATTCTGTCAGTTTGATATTTTGCTTCGTTTCCCAGTTGGTAGGCATTCCGTTTTCCCGATTTGTTGCAGGGGTGGGTATCACTGTAGATGGCAGCTGTATGGAACTATAAAATTTCTTCCAAGTTGTGGTGTTGTTTTGTTTTGTTTTTTTGGAGTGGGACTCTCCGGTCAAATCTCTTGCAGTGAAGTTGATATTTCTTTTCTAGCCTACTTTACCCAACAAAGTTTGGAGGTGTAGAAATGGCTTAGAACTGAGAGGAGTCCGAGAACAATGCCTGTGTAAGGTCAGCAGTGTCCTCCTGGTACAGTAAAAAAACGCGCTGTCCGCCCCTACCCTAGACTGTGCTCCGGCGCTGCTCACGTGTAAGTTGTCTAAACATTCGACGCCAGCTGATAACGACGGCTGTGCAGAACACTCGGTAGTCTACAAAGTAGACTGCCAAACCCTGCTTCAACAGCATCGGTTGTAAAGCCCTGCGGTACAAGACAAGCACTTATGAGTGCTCACGGGCCCCATCTCCAAACTCAGTGCCCTGAAGTTGAGTCCTTGCTGTAGGTTAACGTGGCATATTCAAAACAAACGCTCTCTGGCATGTAGACACACAGAACCTTTAAAAATGTCAGGAATAGGGGCGCCTGGGTGGCTCAGCCGGTTAAGCATCTGCCTTCAGCTCAGGTCATGATCCCAGGGTCCTGGGATTGAGCCCCACATCAGGCTCCTTGCTAACCAGGGAGCCTGCTTCTCCCTCTGCCTGCTGCTCTCCCTGCTGTACTCTCTCCCTCTCTCTCTCTCTCTCTCTTTCTGACAAATAAATAAATAAAATCTTAGAAAAAAATGTTGGGAATATTTTAAACAGGTGAAAAAGCAATAATACTTTAGTGGCAATCGAATTACACCTAGTTAGCAAATATAAAAATTTAACATTTGCTTCCAGTCTTTTTCATTGGCTTTGTTAAAGAAATAAAACCGCAAATAGAGTTGAAGTCCCCTGAACGAGGGATTTCCACTCTTCCTCTCCCCCCAGAGGTGAGCACTGGGCTGAAGTTGGTATTTAGCTCATTCATAATGTTTTTATTGTTGTTATTATTATTATTTACACATGTGTGTGTCCCTAATGTTTTGTGAATTTGATTTTATGTAAACAGTATAATAGCCATATATATTCTTTTGTAACTTCTTTTAAGGGAGTGTTATGTTTTCACACTGTGTACGTGGTTCTGTAGGATGTCTAGTGCATCTGTTTTAACGACTAAATGACCACCTTTTTATGACAGTATCACGGTTTTTATCCATTCACTTGGTGGGCCTTTAAGTTGGTGTCAGTTTTTTGCTGCCACAGACTATTTCTGCGAGCAACTCTGTGTGTGGCTCTCTGGTATATTACAGCAAACAGTATATGCAGTTGATGCAACAGCTACGTTGGAGGATTGCACGTCATCAGCTTGATTATAACTTACTTATATGTTCTTTAACATAGTTCTATTCGTCTACACCCCTGCTGGCAGGCTGTAAGAGTTTATTTACACTCTTACCAGGATCTAGTAATGCCAGATTTTAATTTCTGCCAACCAGCAAGTATAACGCGGCATGCCATTGTCATTTTAATCTGTATTTCTCTGAATAACTATAAGGCGGAGGATCCTGCTACAGTTACTGGCTGACTGTGTCCCTGAGGAGAAACTATTCATGTCCTTGGCTTACTCTGCTTCTTGATAGTCGGTCATCTTCTTATTAATGCTAGAGGTTTTTGATATAAAGTAGACTACCAAACCCGAGTCTGTTACGTGTTGCAAATATCTTCCCACAGTGTCTGAAGCTTGTCATTATAATTTATTTATGGTGTCTTCTTGCAGTTTCACATTCTAATATGATTATATTTCGTGTGTGCTGTTTGCATTCTGCTTTAATAAATCCTTCCCTGTCTAAATGACAGAGATCGTTTCCTACTTATTTTTAAATGAAAGTTTCAGTGTTTTGCTTTTTACACTTGGGCCTAATTCTGTTTTTCCCCCAGCTTAACAACTTGTGGACTGAGGGTCGCGCTGTGATCAGTCCGTATCCTTACCTGTTGATCCTCCTTTTCCAGATCACTATTCTTTTGGGCCATCTGTCCATTCCTGAGCCCGTATGCATCGTTCTCATTGTGTTAGCCGTGAAACGAATCTTGGTGTCTGATAGAGCACACTCTCGTTCTTTATTCTCGCTTGTTAACTTTGTTGTTGTGGCAGTTGCTATTTTTAGCCATTTTTCTTCTGTGAATTGTAGAATCAACTTCTCACATTCTGTGAAAAACCTACTGGGATTTAAATTGGAAATGCATTGTTTTTTTTTTTTTTTTTTTGAATTATTGATTTTTTCCCCAAGGTTATAGATCTGTTCAGGTTTTTAAATTTCTTCCTGAGTTAAAATTTATTTTGCCTAAAATAAATACTTAGAAAATTTGTCCCTAATTGGCATCCTGGGGAACAATAACAAAGGTTGTTTTCCACAAAATGAATTTTTGACCAAAGCCTAAAGCTGTCTTCAGCTTAGTTTTTTGTGGCTTTTTTTTTTCTTTCATAAAATCAATACATTTCCCAAAATGTAATGCTGACTTCTAATAGTAGGTGTGAAAACATACCACTGCTTTCTAGATCAGGTAATTTATTACCCAGTAATGGACATCAGCCAGTCTCTGGCCTTGAGATGCGTACATTTCATTTTCTTACTGAAAGCTTTATCTTGAAATTTGTGGGCAGAATTACAGTCACACAGAGTTCATCTTTTCTGTTTCTCACTCTCTGATTTTGAGGGTCGCTCATAAAGATGTCACGGCACATTTGCATGTGTAACTCTGGCTGGGTGAGGAGAAAATAAAGAGCTTTCAAGGTCATTACCAGGGTTCATTCCTGACACTGTTCCAGTTTCCCCAGGGACTTCCAGATGCCTGGTTTGATGATGCCCCATGTCAAGTGTTGAATAAGAAACGCAGTAAAGAAGATCGCCAACAGGTGCACAGAGAGCAGAGAGAGATGGTACCGCGGGGTGGCTGCCCAGCCTCTGGGGTCATGCTCTTGGTGGCTTATGGGGAAAGGTGTTTGGGGGTGAGGAGTAGCTGTTGGCAGGCGATTGGGAGGACCCGTGTTCCTTGAGCACCTCTGAGATCTTGGCTTCCCAAAGTAAATGTCTTCAGACTTGCCAGCATCAGTCCTTTGGCCTATCTTTGCCCGCCGCATGGTCCCAGATTTTCTGCCTGGGCCCACGTTCACTCGGCCACCCTGACAGAAGGCCCCACACAGTATCCTTCCATTTCCCCTGGCGTTGTCTCTCCCTGGTCAGGATTGTGATGTATATTCCAACCCTTCCCAGAGCTTACTCGTTACCCAGTGACAGGCGATCACTCCGAGCCAGAGTTCTTTGACATGGTAGTGCTGTTTGGTGCTGCATGGGCTGCCCCGGATTTCGCGGGGAGCGGGCCGAAATGGCAGATATTCCACCCTCCCTCCATAGGACTGGTCTGGTTCAGGGGTGTGTGGTTGCACCAGCTTCCCGGGTGACCGATCAGCAGCCAGGTGCGAGAACCACTGGTCATGGAGGGGACAGCTGCATGTAGAGTGTTAAGTAATGTTTCCACCCCCAGCCATCTCTCCAATACGCCCTTCTACCTTCCAAGTCTTTGGGCTTCCATAATTCCCCCTTAACCCCAACTTCCTCTCTGAAACTAGGTGATATTTATCTGTACCTGATCGCTACCCATGAGCCAAGCCTCCTCTGCGTCCTGAAGGATAACTCTCTTGTCATGGGACCACACTTTGATGTTAACCACAAGATTTGTGCTTTGTTGTCCTTAGGGTTAGAGGTCCTGCTGTCACCACGGCGAGATTGAACCATGCAGCATCTAACACATCAGGGGCCACAGCTGACCTAATGCAGCCCTGTGCTGGGGGCAGATATAGCAGATGTGGAATACTGTTGTGCAGTGCACAACCTACACAGTCATACACGGTGGGCTTGGTTCTCCCACATCTCATTCTCCAAATTTATGTCAAGCTGGATCAAAGCACTAATAGAATGGTTGTAGGGCTGTAAAATTTGACAACCTCAGACCATCCAGACTCTCCAAGGAACCCTGAATCTTAGGATGCCAGAGCTAGAAAGAACTTCAGAAATCACCTAGTCCAATATTCCTGTCACCCAGATAAACTCGTTGAAGCCCAGTAAAGGAAAGGGACTTCCCCAAAGGCACACAATAAGGCAGTGGTAAGCAGAAGAACCTAGGCTCCCAACTCAGTGATTTTGCTCTTTTCATGACACCATGTGGCTACTAGGCCTTGTGAAAGTTAACACTGTTCTGTGTATGTAAGTGGCTCAACCGCAGAAACACACTGAAGTTTAAACCAATAAAACACCCCTCCTCTTGCTGAAAGTATTCTAAAGGAGCATGAACTCTAGCAGAATTTGTTATAGCATACCCAGAACCCCTTGTTAAGTGTTCAAATTCAGGGAACAAAAAAAAAAAACCTATTTTACATTTAAATTGCTATGTTAAAATTTAGATTTACCAAACTTGAATTAAGGTATAATTATTAGCATTACCAAAAAATTTAGTCACTCTTCAAAAGCACTCACCACAGGGCTCCTTTGCACAGCATTTAATGTACATTTAAAATTGCGTTTGATTGATGGGAATTCAGTTGACATGCAGCTTTCCAGGAACACAACTTAATTCTCGGAAAAGTAAGAACACTGAGAGTGCTTTTAAATCATGCCACGCAACACCCAAGTTCTATTAGACACATAGTTTCTACTTTCAAGGAGCTTATAAACTAAACACAAAACACAGTAGCCAAATAAAACTGTAGGTTATAGTATAGGGTAGGCTGAGTTCCCCCCAAAAGCTAATTTCATGGACAGGAAGTTCAGCCAGCTACCTTTTTTGGCATTAGCCAGTGCTGGTTGAGATAACAAACTTCTCAAATAGTTGATAGCTCTGAAAGAACCCTTGACCAGTTGTTCTCAGACTTTAGCAGCTTCGTTAGATTACCTGGAAGAGACTCCACTCTGGGGGTCCTTCCTCTTTCCTGTTATCAGGGGGCCCAGGCTAATGTCCATGTAACACTCAGGCGACCTTGATGGAACATTCCTGGAGAATTTCAGGACCAGAAGGGACTTGCAGATTCATGGCCATCCATGTAATTTTGGGGAAGCTGAGACCAAGGCAAGCAAAAAGGCTTATGTAGGGGTCACATCTAATTAGTGTCAGAGCCAAGATTTTATCCTCTATTAGCGGATTCCCGCTCAAGGGCACTTTCCATACGCCTTTCAATTAGGATAGAACATTGTCTCCCTTCCACTTCCCTCCCTCCCTCCTTCCGACTCCCCAAATACCAATTCCCATTCCTTCTTCTCCCTTATCCTTGGACTACCTCCCCTGGAATACCCAAGGCTGAGTCATGCCCCCAAAACCCCAAAATGTGGAACCCAAACATTCGTTCAGTGTCACGGGCAGCTGCTGAGTCAGAAGCCAGTGGCTTGGTCAATGCTGCTGTCCCTCCAGTGCCTCTCCTGGGTTTTCATTACACCGCCACCCACCCTTTCCACCAGTGCTTCTCATACTGGCTGCACATTAGAATCCCCTGGCGAGCTTTAAAGGAATAGCGTGCCAAGTGTTCCCCCCCAGAGACAGTGATTCAGTCTTCTGGGTGGGCCCCAAGCGCTGGCATATTTCAGTACTCTCCAAGTGAGTCTGATGTGCAGCCAGAGTTGAGAGCTCGGGTCATGCAGTATTCTAATTATTTTTGTACCTGCTAACCCTAATTTACCAGTTGATGTGGGTGAAGCACAGAGGGGGTTGAGCTTTCAGGGAGGTGGCTGGATTCACAAAAGCTGTTTTCCTAAGGCAGAGAAGCCATACTGCCTTCCCCTACAGTCTTACCAACTGCCTGTGCCTATTAACGAGAAATAAAGGAGACATATTTAAATGCCATTTTTTTATAGCTCCTTTGGTTTTTGAAATAAAACGAATCTCCTGGCTGTGGGAATGCCCTCATCACCAGTTGAAGGACAGGGAAGGTCAGAACACAGACCTCTTTGGGGCCCAGAGGTTCCCAATTTTGGCTCCAGGTTCAAAGCACCTGGAAAGCTTTAAAAACTTCCCCCAAGGGCATTCCGCCAGCCATTTATATGGGAACCTCTGAGGGTGGGCTTAGGCCTCAGTGTATTTTAAAGCTCCCTTTTTGTCTCAGGGAGAAAGGCCCTAGGATTTCTTACTGGGAGAAGATCTGAAGCAGCAAACCATAAACCAGAGCTTCTTGGCTTCCAAAGTGGTGACCCCAAATGCCCACAGGAGAAATGAGCTGCGGCGGGGAGGGTGAGATGTCCAGCCCCCAGTCCCTTCTCTGCGGCCAAGTGCCATCCGACAGTCCCCCTCCCAGAGCTGGGCTCATTTCTCCACATAGCAGGTGCACGGGAGTGCCAGAGAATTTGAGATTCTCCTGTTAAGAGGTGCTTTTCTCCGATCCCCCCACTGCCAGTCTCTTTCCCTATCACTCGTCCCCTGCTTACTGAGAGGCTCCTGGAAGCTGGTTTCTCAGACTTGAGATGCGGTTGCCCTGGCATGCTCAGGAGCAATGCCTCCGGGGTCTCCCTTCCTGGGACCCTGGGGGCTGCTTTAGGAGGGCGGTTTAGATGCAGACAGATGAAGGAAGTTTCTGTCGCTCTTCTGGGGCTATTTCCTGCCCCTCAGTGTGGAATTCTCCAGGAATTCTGGTGATCCGGGGGACCACGGATGTCTGGGGCAGCCAGTGGTGCTTGGAGTGCATGCACTTGTTGGCCCAGGGACAGGAGCATCACCAGGAAATGCAGTCAGGCTCCACTCCAGGCCTCCGGGATGAGATTGCCTGGGGCCCAGCCACCTGTGCTGGACCAAGCCTCCAGGGATTCTGAGTGGTTTTCTTTTATACTCACTGGTAGAGTGGCATTCTCACGGCTATTTTATTTTGTCTACCTGGAGATAATACTTAAAGTCACACCTGCGAGGTATACCTAGAAACGACTGACCTTTGGCAAAATTATTAGTTGGGACAAGTCCTCTTCAATTTCCAAGCCTTTTTAAGGCTCACCTCGCACTTCGAAGGGGGCCTTGGGCCTTGGGGTGTACAGTCTTTTATTGTGGTCCCCAGGATTCCCAAAACGGTTCCCAAACTCATTCATACACATGTCTCTTTGATGTTATTGGAGGGCGTCTGTGTATCCAAACCAAAGGAGGATTGATAGTTTCCTTATCACTGAAACTTCAACAGAGTCCAGAGTTTAAATACCGCTTAGAAAATTTCTGAAGGAACAATTTCCTTGGGATCAAATAATTCCTTATCACTATTGCACTTTGTATTTATACCTTACCATGGTGCAGCCAAAGAGCAAATAATGAAATGTAACATGCGACCCAGAAGATGATGGCAGTAACCCAGCATGATACTCATTCATTGCTGTTCTGCTGGATTAAAAGACTAATTAAATTGGCCTATCTAATTTAAACATAAGCATGCATGAAAATAGGAAACATCCATAGAGGGTGCATGTGAACTCAAGATGCTTAGTCAAGGACTTCTAAAGGAAAAAGAAATGTGTAGGACTTTTTTTTTTAAAGGAAAATAACCCAACCCTCATTTGCATGTGCTATCATGAAAAGAATCTAATACATGGAAATAATCACATATCAAAAGATGCATTTACTTGCTGCACAATTGTGGGTCCGTTAGGGATTGTGAAATTCTTTATAAACTGGGATGGATTTTATTTCGTGAAAAGACATTTTATTTTTTTTTTTATTTTTAAAGATTTTATTTGTTTATTTGACAGACAGGCAGTGAGAGAGGGAACACAAGCAGGGGGAGTGGGAGAGGAAGAAGCAGGCTCCTAGCAGAAGAGCCTGATGTGGGGCTCGATCCCAGAACACCAGGATCACGCCCTGAGCCGAAGGCAGACGCTTAACGACTGAGCCACCCAGGTGCCCCATGAAAAGACATTTTAATCACCTTGTACGTGAGGAAGAAATTGACAAATATTTTGTGCTATAAACAGACGAATTGCCATGTGTTTAACACCACATTCTCTCACTATTGTCAATGCTTTAGTATTTCATTCAATTAATGATGGTTGGAAATAAGCAATGGGCATGTTAGAGGTGAGGTTGAGGAAAAGGACACACAGGAAATTTTAAGGGCTTCTTCACTTCCTGAAGTAACCAGCCGAGGAGCTGAGGAGACAATTACGAACACCATGTCAAGCCCTCAGAAGGTGTATAATTAAATGTTTAGTGAATGGATAACAAATTGCATAGCTATGGTAGTTCAGAGGAGATCCCAGGGGACTGCTCCATTAAAGAAAGGTTTTATGAAGATTTAGATCTTAAAGGATGGGAAAGCTTTAGATTGGGAGAGGAGAGAAGGAACCCTGTCCTGGGAAGGAGGACTGACTTGATTGGAAGCTACCTCAGAGGGAGGAAAAACATGACTTCTGTAAAGGGCAGTCGGGATGGACCTTGTTAGGCTGGTGAGAGGAGGAGAAGAGCAGATCTTTCAGGTTCAAAGTGGAACCAGACAGTGAAGGGGACTTGCTTCGTGCCAGGTACCCCAGATCTCTCTAGACTAGAGTTTCCAACTTCTGCCCACCTGAGTTCTCAGTTGGCAAGCTTTTTAAAGTGCTTTAGGCAGATGTTCATTCTAAACTGTCCTCAGGGCAATTTCTCTAGTGACTCTTGACACAGGGCTGAGGATATGGTAGGTCCTCCCAAATTACTTGTTTCTCTTTTTTTAAAAAAAATTTTTAAGGTGATATTTAGAGCCCATAAAATTCACCCGTTTTAGCATACATTTCTGCCAATTTTGACAAATACATGCAGCCCCGTAACCACTACCATGGTCAAAATGTGGAATAGCTCCGTCACCCCCAAATTCTCACATTATCTTTCCCTTTCCTAGTGCACCATAGTAAAGGTGTATGACGCGCAGGGCCGGGGTGGGGGGCTGTGGGGAGCAACCACTGACCCCTTTCCAATGCCTACGGCTTCATCTTTTCCAGCACATCACTTGGAGGGAATCATACAGTATATAGCCTTGTGAATTTGGCTTGTTTTGTTTTTTTCTTTTCATTTCACATGGTGCACTTGAGGGTCATCTGTGTTGCTGATTGTATCGGTGATATGTTCCCCCCTCAGTGCTGAGTAGAATTCCATTGTGTGGGTGTCCGCCAATTTGTTTATCCCTCCCCCAGATGACGGACCTTTGGCTTGTGTCAAGTGTCTGACAATTACCAATAAAGTTGCTAGAGATATTCACATACAGATTTTTGCGTGTCTCACTTTTTATTTGAGTAAATACCTGGGAATGGGATTGCTAGATTGTGTGTGGTGAGTGTGTGTCTGATTTTGTAAGAAACCATGAACTGTTTCCCAAAGTGGTGAAACTATTTTGTTTTCCAACCAGCAGTGTACGAAAATTCTAGTTACTTTCCATCATCATTAGCACTTGGTGTGAACAAGTTTAGTTTATTACTTTATCGTTAGTCATTCTAACAGGCAGGTAGTGCTTTCAGTGTAGTTTTAATTTTCATCTTCCTAATGTTTGGCATCTTTTCATGTGTTCAGTTGCCATCTATATCTTTTTTTGGTGTGGTGTCTTTCAAATCTTAGATTTTTTTTTTAATTGGACTGTTTCTTATCAAGCTTTGAGAGTTCTTTACATATCCTAGCCCTAAGTGCTTTCCCATATATGCAATTTGCAATTATTTTTTTTCCAGATAGGGGACTTGCCTTTTTATTCTCTTAACAATGTTTTTTGAACAGCAGATGTTACTAATTTCGATGAAGTTCAATTTATCAGTCTTCGATGAATTGTGCTTTTGGTGTCCTATCTAATATTTACCTAACCCCAAGGTCTCAAAGATTTTTTCCTCTGGTTTCCTCCAGATATTTAATAATTTTTACATTTTTGCCTATCCTCTATGTGGGGTTTATTTTTGTCTAAGGTACAAGGTACAGATCTGTGTTTATTTTTGCATATGGATATCCAACTGTTCCAGCAGCATTGTTTGTTGAAAAAGACTACACTTTCTCCGTTGAACTGCCCTTCTACCTTTATTGAAAATAATTTGACCATATATGTGTGGACTCCTCTCTGGACTCAATTCTGTTCCCTTGTTTTGTCTAACTTTGGTTGCAATGGTGGGAGTGATGGTTTTTCTAGCTTTCTACATTCTCACCAGGGCCCTAACTACTTCTGAACAAATAAGTGTTGCACTTTTAGGTGATTCAGATAAGGTGGCTACTGTGGTCTAGACAGTTCTCAAAATGTGGTCTCAGCCCAGTGGCATTAGCATCACTTGTGAACTTGTTGGAAATGAAATTCTCAGGGCCTCCCCCACACCTTTTGAATTAGAAACTCTGGGGATGGCGTCTAGCAGTGTGTGTTTCAAGAAGCCCTTCAAAGAATTCTGATGCATGCTGACCTTTGAGAAACAGTTATTTTAGGGAGGTGAAGACCTCAGAATTTAGGTCATTTAGAGGAAAATGATGATGGGATTATGTTAGTGGGCCTGATCTAGGTTCTTCTGTGTTCTAATTCAGATTTGACTGGACACCATGGCCATTGCCTCTCTGAAAGAGATTCTTTTTTCCCCTTCCTTCCGGCCTTTGAAACATTTTTCTGAACTCCTGTGGCCATCACACTCCCAACAGGAAATGAGATTTCCCTTTAAGAAATGAGAGGGCATTTTCTGCTATCTAGAAAGGTTTGCAAGCCAGACGTCAGCTTCAGATAGAGCCAAGTCAGGGATCTAATGGGTGTACATTTCAGGTTAATAGGTTGACAAGGGGAAGTTCTGGTCAGTGAGTGTCAAGTTTCAGGTCTTCTCCATCCCGAAATCCACTGGGGTTTTCCTGACTGCAAATAAGGGGGGGAGAATATTGTGCAAGCTTTTAAAAGGCCTCAAACTTCCCGACTGCAAGAGGAAGATTGTTGCCCTGTTCTTCCCGTGTTCCGGCAGCAGATGCAGAAAGAGCTGTCCTTTCAACAGATGGTTTGGAGCCGGCTGCTCGCCAGGGAGGCCAGGGCAGCCTCAGAATAAAGCAAGGGTGCCTTCTTCAACACTGCAAGCTCCCCCCCACCCCGCCCCCCGCTTAGGAAAATGGTTTAAAAGAGCAAAGGATATAATGTCGTATCTTCATTGTAGTTCCCCTGCCTTAAACACACACACTGTTTTAACCTCTCACTTACGATTTTTCAGTAATAGATTTGAATTGCGCCTGTATTAACTGCTGTGTTTGGAGAGAAAGGATAATTTTTATTTAAACAAACAAAAAACTCCAAAAACCCCAGCAGAATTAAATTTCCATGTCTGTAGCCTCAAGATTGAGGAGGGGACCGCCCTGGGGAAGAGAATAGACTTTGACCAGGTGTTCCTGCTGGACACAAAATGGCTGGGGTCAGGTTTGGGGAACACTTTGAACTGACACTTTCTTCCTTGCTTGGTTTGAGCAAATATAAACCTTTTGTTCCAGAAGGTTGTTGCCTATGTGGTGATTATGTGTGTTCCTGCATCAGACCTCACATCACCTCCTGCTTTTCAAAATTCTGTATGACACAACTGAACTCAGTACAAATGGGCTGAAAGTGGGGCTCTGGTCTTTCTGTCACTCCTTTGTGCTCCCTGCCGTGTGTGTTGTGGTATGAAAGTGAGTTGTCTTTGTGCGTTTGCATTTTCTGTTACTTTGCAAGCAGTCTGGTTTCCAAAACAACGTTCAGAACTTCTCATCAAATTCCATATTCACTGGAAAGAAATTGGCCTCTCCCTTTCCAGTCTGCTAATAATCTTTCACATAGTTTTTTTCATTTACAGCATTTGGGAAGGAAAGTTCATTAAAAAAAAACAAAAACAAAAAACAAAACTATGAACCACCTGTTAGAGAAATATGAACAGCATGCTCGAATTGTGTTTTTCCTAGTTTCCATATGAGATGAAAAGCAGGGGTGGTGGTGGGAGATGTCCATTTCATGTTCTTTAACATGCATGGTATGGAGGGGGAACCATGAACTTTGGAGCCAGAGAGACCTGGGTACAAAATCAGGCTCTACCACTTAATAACTACATACCCTTGGGTGAGTTGCTTAGGTTTTCTTTTTTTTTCTTTTCTTTTTTTTTTTTTTTTTAAGATTTTATTTATTCGACAGAGATAGAGACAGCCAGCGAGAGAGGGAACACAGGCAGGGGGAGTGGGAGAGGAAGAAGCAGGCTTATAGCGGAGGAGCCTGATGTGGGGCTCGATCCCAGAACGCCGGGATCACTCCCTGAGCCGAAGGCAGACGCTTAACCACTGTGCCACACAGGCGCCCCAGTCGCTTAGGTTTTTTTAGCCCCTCATTTGTAGAGTGTAGAAAATAATACCAATCCTGTAGGATCCCTTTGAGAAGTTATTGTATGGTAAATGGTACCTATTATTATTTTATTTTTTAATTCAAGTATAATTATCATACAGTGTTAAATTAGTTTCAGGTGTGCAATATGATTCAACAATTGTATACATTACACAGTGCTCATCACTATGCTTAATTTTTTTTTTTAAATGGAGTCCATATTTTGCTTTGGATATGCCAAGCACCCACCAGCCTTGGATGTAAACTTTCCAAAATTTACCTCCTGCCGCCGCTCTTTGCAGGTCCTACCACTGTTCGTGCCCCACAATTTCCTACCTTCCCTGCTTGACATCTCCCAATAGGGTCAGAGATTCACATACTAAACTCGTGAGGCCCTCCCAGGGACCTGAGTTTTAATTGGGTTTAAAGCCTCAAGTTTGAAGGATAAAGCTTACACAGTACAGTTGAAAGCCACAAGGACCATTTTGGTTTTTAGGACAGCTAGTAATATCTCTGCATTCCTGGCTTCCCGGAGCCAGGTCCGAGAAACTCACTTCTACACAGACCCTGGGATCCATGTGTTGGTGATCTGATATAATCTGTCCTGTTATCATTTCTTCTTCTCTCTCTCTCTCTCTCTCTCCCCCCACCGGCAGGCTGAGTGTGTAACACAAAGTTTAGACACAATACCTAGTACCTAGGAGGCAATTGGTAAATACTGAGTGAACGAACAATTCTCATAGGTAAAAAGTATTCCTTCTAATGTTTACCCTACATCGCTCTTGCTTGGCTCATCCTTCCTCTTGATTATCTATTGATGTATAACAGATTACCACAGATTTAGCAGCTTAAGACAATAATGGACACATGTTATCTCATACAGTTTATAGGGGTCAGGGATTCAGGAGCAGCTCTAGCTTGGATGGTTCTGGCCCATGGTCTCTCATGAGGTTGTACAGAATGTTGGCCAGGGCTGTGTTCAGCTGAAGGCCCAACTGAGGCTTGGAGGATCCGCTTCCAACATGGCTGACACACATGGCTCCTATGGGCAGGAGGCCCCAGTTTCCCACCACATGGATCTGGCCATAGGATCTTTTGGATGTCCCATTAACATGGCAGCTGCCTTTCTCCAGAGTGAGTGATCCAAGAGAGAACAAGGTGGGAACTGCAATGTCTTTTATGACCTAGCCTCAGAAGGCACACTCTGCAAGATCTTTTCGGTTACACAAGTCAGCAGGTCGTCTCTGTTCATTGTAGAAGGGGGCTACACAACGGTGTGAATATCAGGAGGCAGGGATCACTGGGGTCCATCTTGGAGATTGCCTACAATACCTCTTATTCAGCCCTTTCTTATTTCTGCCAGAAACTGAAATTTCTTTTTACCTCTTTCTTCTAGATGCATTTCAGTTCTCTTCTGTTAGGCATCTCTTGACCTACTAAGGGATAGCCAGGCTCACGAGCTTCCAGAGATGTGTCAGAGATGTGCTTTGGCCAGGGGTAGTGCTAATCCATCACCAGGGGTTCTTGACTCTTAAAACTGTGATAGACCTTAACCTCAGTTTAACCCTTGCTGCAAGGTCTCAGCTCCTGCTAAGTCAGGACCCACTGTATGCAGGGCCCAGATTTCTGAATAAGGAAAGTGCTACCTTCCACAAGTAAAGATGCAGTTCTTGGGCTGCCCTGAGGTAGTGAGGGATAGGACGGGAGCTCCGTTTGTAGGAGAGGTTGGCTAACGTTGAGCCATAACCACTTCTTCCCCAGCACTCTGGTGACCAAGACTACATACCTGCAAGAAGTTGCTGAGACTCAAGGCAGGGCCTGTGGCCAATAGTATTTGCCTGTGGACACAGATAACTGACTGACTTGGAGAATTCGATCTTTACTTGTACTTCATTAGCACGAAGACCTAAGCTAACTGGACCTCCCATCAGCATCTGTGGCCTCAAAATATTTTCTTATGTTCAGTAAACTGGAAATAAAGAAGATCCCCCTTTCACTTTTCCTCTTGGCAGTTTTTGTTTTCTCTATATGGGAGTTTATAGATAGGAGGCCCAAACCTCAGTGAATGTCTCTGTTGTTTTGCAGAGTTATTAGAAAACCATTTTTTCCCCTCACAATAGTGACTGTTGTTTCCCCAGCATTCCCTTGTCACTAGGGGAGACAGCTCGGGGAGAGACAGGAGTTTCCAGGGCCCTTAAGAAGCAGGAACTGGGAATTTATTATATTTCCTGGACTATGGTGTCCCCTGGTTGGGGAGAGTGCCAGGAACTGGGAGGTGGGCTTGGGACACACTGTGTGTGCATGTGTGTGTGAGTGTGTGTGAGTGTATGTGAGTGTATGTGTGGGAGAGAGAAGGTACGAGCACACACCTCGAAGGAACATGGGTTGGATTATGGGATATTTTCAGTTAATAAAAAGCATTATTGCTTGTGACCTGTTCATCCCTCTCTCTCCATGTGCAGAGGTTTGGTCACAGTGTCAGTGGAACATAAAACTTGTAAGAACAAGTTTAAGCAGGTTTTTATGAAGGCGGGGGAAAACGTCTAAGTTCTGCAAGAGCTAAGGCCATTCCAGCTGTTTCTGTAGAAAGACTTGGGGCTTGTTCACCTGTGTTAAGCTTCCTAAGGATGGTCCATACCCTCAGCATCACCCTGCCATGGGGACAGGGCCTGGCCTGGGCTCCTAGGAAGGACGGTGGAAGGAAGGTGTGAGCTCACTTCTTGGTCAGCATGATCCGAAGGACCGGGGAGGGTAGAAGCTACTAACTACAGATCCGTCTACTTCCTGGGAAGGCATGAGCTTAATTTAGCCCATTATCAGCCTAGACTTTGTGACTTCACAGGCGTCTTGCTTCTTTTTATCTTCTTGCTCCAGCTCCTTTGTCTTATCATTCTTTCACCGCCTTTTCTTGTCTTCTTTTCATCTTGTAGTTCCTGAAACTGTCCTTCTCTCGCAGGTAATGTAATAAGACACAACCCCCTGGCCAGCTTCATGGGAACCCTGTCCGGGACTCCAGATCGCTCTGGGATAGGACGTGGCTTCTCTTGTGAACTGGAACTTTATTAGTGAGCACTTAAAACTGCAGAAGCAGCTGGAGGAAAGCCGAGTTAGTTCATTGTGGTATTTTTGGAAACGCTGCAGGCACCTTTGAGAAGCTAGGCGCCGCTTGGGCACTAGAGCTTATGACTTGTAGCTCACTGTGCTTGAACCTTCCTGAGCTCTGCCTGCTACTGACTGGGTGACGTGGAAGGGCTCATATCAACAGCACTGGATGGGTGCTGGCTTTCCCACAAATGACCCCATAACATTTTTGGCTGGGGTCCCTGTGGCATTAGAAGGCTTGTTATATATTCGAAGGAGGGAATGCCAGCCTTCACTGGCACTGACTCTTCTCCGTCCTCCCCCATGACGACCAACAACCAACTAGCACGTGGGCATGGACAGAAGCCCTGTTGAGACTTCCGCCACTATTCTCCCACAGGCCTTTTTTTCATACAGGATCTTAGAAACATGACCAGTGGACAGCACCCAACCTCATGGACATGAGCTCTGTGAGGGCTCAGGTGCCCAGGAATGCAGCAACAGCTCCGTTTCCTGGGATCTGAATCACAGGACTGTCACTGGCCCCTGAGGGGACTCTCACCCCACCCTTGGTTGGTGACCCACTTGGCTGATTTCCCAGGCTAGGAATGTTCTTTGAGTTTTTAACAGGTCTGCCTGGAGGGTTTTGGTCTGTGGTTTCCTTCTGGCAAGTAGTGACTTTTCCTGGGTACCAGAGGCATGCAGTCAAGTTCCGGTGTAACTCCAATACGTAATTTCGAATGGATGGAGGAGGGAGAGAGGGAGGGAGTGAGTGAATGAATGAATGAGTTAATTAATACAGGGGGGCAGGAGGCAAGCACATTGCCTGCTTCAGTGAAATCACAGTTGTCCAGTGGCTCTCTGTGTTCACATGTGTGCTTTGCCCCAGAACATGGGCTTGGGGGTTTGCCCTCCGTTTTCTCCCTGGGCCCCTCCCTCAGTGGTCATCCTCCCACCGTCTCCCATGTTCTCCCAACATCACCATATTGCCCCTCACTTCATACACTGCTGCCCTCCCTATCTTAACAGTGTGTGATTCTTTCATGTTTTCGTCCTACAAGGCACGAAGTAGCTTAAGTTTTATTTTTAATAAGTGAACAGAGCACTGGCTCTGCCACGAAGATGGAACAGCTCCTTCCAAAAGTGAAGAGTAAATTTCTAGTAAATTTGAGATGCTAATCTTGAAATGCCCCTCTGACTAGATTCCACACAGAATAAAACATGCAGACAACTGCAGGCCATCGCCCTCAGGCCCTCCTGTTCTCCTTGAGTGACTCTCTGGGAAGATGCAGATAGCACGGAGTAATCTCTCCTGGGGAATTAATTGCTGTTTCCTCTTTCCTGTTTTGAACAGAAGTTTTCTTTATTGTGGGAGTACTGCATGTAGAACATATTCTTTGGCATCACGTAAATATTTACCTCATATTTAAAACCCATGTCCTGAAGCATTTATTCCACTTGAAAATATTAGGGCCTATTTTCCTTATGGCAAGTCAAAATAAAAGGCATCGCTCCTTTGAGTTTCAGTACCTAGTTTTTGTGGGGGGGGGGGGGTTGGTTTTATTTTTCCTTCCATTTATCTTGCATTTTTTTTCACCAGTAAGTCTATAAAGTCAAGCCAGAGAATTATTGAGAGGGAAAATTAACTCCTCAGAGATGGAGTGGCAGAGGTTCTCATTTAGCTTCTGTCAGGAGCTCCCCCCAAGCCATAACCACTGTTGTCTACAGTAGTGCGGTCATATTTGCTTTGTTGGAGGAGGCCTGTCCCGTCAAGGACCAGAGAACAATAATTGAGAGAGTGGCCATGGGCCATCCCTTGTGGTTTGGAGTCTTTGCCCAGAACGGTGCCTGGCATCCAGTATCTACAGAGTAAACATTTTTAGATGGACAGTGTATTTTATACCCTGCAGAAATTTTCATTGTGTATTCTTGCTCCTCTGTTGTTTGAGTATATTTATCCTTTTCTCTTTCTCACTGTATATACATACTATACACGCGTTTCTTAGTTTTCCTATTTATCATCTCTTGGTGGACTTAGCATATCTACTTTTTTTTAAACCACAGCATCAAACTCTATTCTGTGGGTGTATCATGAACAAATCAGTCCCCTTTAGCTTCCTTTTCCAAGTCTCTGGATGAGAGCAGAGGTGGATGTGTGAAGAGGTGGGTGGGCAGCAGCAGGAGTTGACTTCCGTACAGTTGGGTCCAGGGGGGACCCAGGCTGTTCTGCCATCCTTGGGAGACAGGACCGGATGGGCCAGGGTGGGAGTTCCTGAATGACATTTACTGTTTGTTAGCTGTTTGACCTTCAACAAATTAGTTAATTTCTTGAAAGCTTGGTTTCTGTGTGAGTCGAGAATAACACCACTCCATGGTATCAGAGGACGTACGTAAGTGGCTTACATATCTCACGTGCATGTGATAATACCTCACGTATTTGAAATAGCACCTCATGGACATGTGATAGTATCTCACGTACATGTAATGGCTCCTCATGGATATGTAATGGTACCTCAGGTGTACGGAATAGTATTTCAGGGTTGGAAGGTGCTTAGAATGGTACCCAGCACGTGGCAGGCAGGGGCCCCAGAAGTTGTAGCTGTTACTTTTCAGCTTCTGAATACCTAAGGTTTGACAGTTTCTTAGACAAAAAATACCCAGGATGGTTGAATAGTTTTCTTTGTGTTGTGAAATTACCTGCCTTGGAGGACTGGATTCATTCTTTGCTTGGATTCTAAGAAAAGCCTTCTGAGAAGGTCCCCAGCCTTTTCTCAGATCAGTTATGTTTCTTACTGCTTTTGTTCTCAGACTGAATCAGTATTCCTTCCTTGCCCAGCCCAGTCTTCCTGGCAGCTTGCCAAGTCTGAAGATGGAATCGTCTTTCTAAAGCCCCTAATGGATGGGGTGGGGAGAGATAATGCGGAGTCTCTTTTGCTCACAGTAGCAGGTATAGAACATCTGGAAGCAGCTGGGCTCCTGCAGGGTGGGGCAATGAAGGGGTGTTAAGTGCAGGTTTTGCAGGGCAGGGGATGAGGCTGTTTCCCCCCCTCAGTAAGGAGGTATTGTGTTGGCATCAGGAAGAAAGAGAAAGAAGCGTACCAGCCTGGGGTTTAGGCTGAGCCGTTACATTACCCTCTCTTGATAGATAGGAAAGCAGAAACCCAAAGACATTGACTGAATTGGTCTAGAACATAAAGCAGGTTTGGGGTAGAAGCAACCTTTGTCTCATCTCCTAGTGCCTAGTTCAACCATATTGGCAGAAAGAGGTCAAAAGAGAGAGGTCAGAAAAAATAAAGAAGACCCCACAGCATAGTTGCTTGTGGAAAAGACCCCTGTATGCCCTGGACATCAAGCGTAGGTGACTGTCCTGTGGTGAGGAATGACAGTGGTACGCAGAGGCTGCCAGTCATGCATATTGGTTAGCCCGGTTCAGGCTTCTGGGTCAAGGGTCTTGGGCAGGATGGATCCTTGGGTTTGGCTGTCCTTGCTACACATACCCTGACAGGAAGTGCTGGCATAGGTGGGAGTTCATAAGTCGGGCCTATTAGAAATTCCCTGCCAGATATTCTTAAACCTAAAGCTGTCCTGAGAGTGTGAAGGTGAAGTGTGTCTGTCGCCTCAGGTAGGGGATGGTGTTCAGTCCTGTCAGGTCAGCTCCGTTTTTGTGCAAGAGGAGGTGAGGTGGGGTGAGGGAGGAAATGGCGGAGGAGGGAGACCTTCAGTGATCAGACTGGCCTAGGGTTTGGTGCCAGGAGCTGCCTCTCCCTGTGTCTGCGGGAGTTCCTCTGGCTGAGATGGGGAGGTCTCAGCCCGAGGAAAAGGAGCCAGGTGAGGTTGCTTCAACAGGGTCCTAACTCCAAGGTGTGGGCTCTTTCTGCTGCTTCTGCCGCCTGCCTGCAACCTGGGGGTAGATTGTTCTGAGCATCAGGACTGTTAGATGCTCCTTGCATAAAAGCTCCCAGGAGTTTGAAGTTGATGGACTAATGGAACCACGCAGGAAGCGGCCTGGAATGTTGTTGGGGCTGAGGTAACAGAGTTGCTCCAGAGGACATCTCTGCTTCACTTTAGGCCTTGGTGAACTCCTGTCATTCTATCTGACAAATCTCCATTTCCACAGAAAGTTTCACAAAGGTTATCCAGCTTTTAGTGGGTCTCTCCCTGACTCGAGGTCACCCCTTCTGCATGGCAGATGCACCCATAAAACAAAGGATCTAGAAAGGGCCCGATGGGCTATCTGGGAGGAAAGCCAGCCTGAGTTTTGCCTCCAAGGCTGCTGCAAATGAAGGGTCACAGGGTAAGAGCATTAGAGAACATTGTTTTCAGATACTACGGACGGTACATGAACCCATCATCCCGCAGAGCACAGTAATTCTTTTATATCACCTTCCATCTGCAGGTGTGTCGTACACAGGTTTCTGTTCTTGCACGTTCTGTTTTTACCGTATTATGTCACAGTTCCCCGTGTGCCTACCTGGTTATCTTGACTCACCGTTTTTAACTTGCTATAGATGTAATATAATTCATTAGACCATTTTCTTAATGTTAGACGGTCCAGTTACTTCTGTTTGTGGGTCAAAATAGATAACAATGGGGGAACATCTGTAAGTTATACAGGAATTACAGAACCTTTGGGGAAGTTCGGTCAGACAATCAGACCCCACTTAAGGGGAGTTGTTCTTGGCTCTCTGTCTAACCTCCCAGAACCCTCCCCTCACCCCCCACAAGTGGTAAGCAGCTTCTCTCCTCTCCAGGTGTGAGTACACACGACCGAAAGGTCTTTAAAAGTCAGTTAAATTAATGGGTTGCTGTGTTAACATATTAAAGTAAATGGAGTTTAAGCCTTCGATCTGGTTGCTGGTCACTTCTGTAAAAAATTGAGAAATGAGGCCCTCAGGGGCACCTATAATGCCCCCCCCCAACCCCGTTCCAGCAGGGCTTACTTGAGAAAACTAGATAGGACTCCTTGGCAGTTTAACTGAAAATACAACTTCCCAGGATCAAATGACTAGTAAATTTGAGGGATTTGCAAAGCAAATTGCACCTTAAATGCAGGAGGGGGCTGACTTACTGTTTAATGTGACCCGTGGTGAATCCAGTAAAGGCAGTTAGTTGAGTGCCCGTCCTCTGGCCTGGGACTGGGGGTCTGCAGTTTTGTAGATCAGATTTGTAGCAAGGAAGGCTACTGAACAGATTTATTTTTTAAATTACCATATTTTTTTCTGCTTCTAAAAATGGTAGAATGTTCTGGATGTAGTGAAAAGTCGGCAGCAGAAATGAAAGTCACCTATTATTGCACAGTTAGGTGATGATGGCCAGATTTCTGTGTGTGTGTGTGTACATATCTCTGTATTAAAACAGCTGGGGGGCGCCTGGAGGGCTCAGTCATTAAGTGTCTGCCTTCGGCTCAGGGCGTGATCCCAGGGTCCTGGGATCGAGCCCCACATCGGGCTCCATGCTCTGCTGGGAGCCTGCTTCTTCCTCTCCACCTCCCCACCCCCGCCTGTGTTCCCTCTCTCGCTGGTGCTCTCTCTCTCTGTCAAATAAATAAATAAAATCTTTTAAAAAAAAATAAAAATAAAACAGAGCTGGGACGTCCCCATGAGAATTTGGTCAGCTGGGCCTTGGTCCCTAGGTTGTGGCAGGCTCGGAGGTGGGATTTCCATATTCCATCTCTTTCCATGTCAGAGACTTTTTAAAATAATAAGCACCCATTCAAAAGTTGACCCAGGCAGGCTGGGGGCAGGGAAGCAGAGGGGTGGCAGGCAGACCCCCATCTGGGTCATCAGGGTCTGTGCTGGGAGATCAGCAGCTCTGCCTGTCTTCTTGGAGGTTGCTTCCCGCTAAAAGCCCCCACTAGGCATGTGCTCCCTCTTTTTGCCTTTCTCCTCCAGTTCTTTGTCCTTCCACCCCTACCCTGTCTGCACTGACAGACTGCCCTCGGATTCTACAGCTGTTGGGCTCACACAGGTGCCCTCCAGTGCAGGAAGCCTTATTTCCAAAGAGGTCCAGGAGGAACAGTGTTCCTCCCCACCCCAAGACTGACACTGTCATGGTGGCATGTCGGGTGTGGGGAATTTTTGGGGGGCCCAGAGCCTTCCCAGCGCATTTTAAGCTGTGCCATGCGGGTGACCTTGCAGGGCCTGCACTAGTGTTGGGAGCCAGGCAGGAGAGCCAGGGCCTGCCTCTCCTGTCCTCGGAGAAACCAGAGGCGGCTCGACTCTTGCATTATGAGAACCCCTCAGATGAGCACTTTGGGACCTTGCTGTCAGGAGATTGGGCGGTCCCCCAGAGTCGTGTGTGGACAGTGTTAACATTGGCTTCTCCCCTGCTCTCTGGGTTAGAATCTGGGCTCCACCACTTAGTAGCTGTGTTAACATAAACAGGTTATGTAAACGCTCTATTCCTCAGTTTGCACATCTGTGAAGTGGGGATACGATGAGTACCCTTCAAGAAGGGCGGTTGTAAGGATTCAGTGAGCACCTGCCGCAGTAAGCGTTAGGCATGATTCTCACTGTATTAGTCTACTTGGGCTGCCGTAACAAAATAGTATAGACGGGGTGGCTTCAACAGCGGAGACTGACTTCTCACAGCTCTGGAGGCTGAAAGTCAGATCAAGGCGCTGGCATGGTTAGGTGAGGGCCCCCTTCCTGCCTTGTAGACGCCCACCTTCTTGCTGTGCCCTCATAAGATAGTGAGCTCAGGTCACTTCCTCTTTTCATAAAAGCACTAACCCCATCCTGGGAACCCCACTGTCATTCATGACTGTGTCACATTGGCATGTAGAGAATCAGCATGTGAATGGGAGGGGGGGACACACACATTCAGACCATAACAGTCGTTATTATCATTTTTGTTGTCATTTATTAGTGCCCTTGCAGGACTTTTGGAGGCTTGGGGCAACCTCTGATGTGGACTGAAGGAAGAAGTGAGGACAGTCCTTTTGTCTTCAGTGAGGTCTTAAAGTCTATGGTGGTGGGTCTTGAGTCTTCTAGAAAACTGGCTTTACGCAGTGTTAGGTTTCCCTCTCCTTTTGACCTTCCCGGTTGTCATAGTCTGGAAGAGGGGAAGGAAGAAAAGTCAGGTTTCCCTGAGCCAGGCAGCTGGGTGCAGACTCCACAGTGCCCTGCGGTGTCAGCACTGTTACCCCATTTCCAGAGGGCCAGGCCCTCAGAGGCTCCAGGCAAGGACACACCGGCTGGCTAAGGCCACACTGCTGAGAAGCTGCAATCAAATGTGAACCTTGAGCCTTTCGATCCCACACCCTTGCAACGTGCAGCCGGTACTGGGGGGAATGGGGCAGCCACACCGGGAGCAGGACTGGGATCGGGATGAATTTGGGGGGTGCTGCTGGTACGGGAAATGGCAGCGCAGTCTGGGCCTTCCTGCCTCGCATGGTGTGCCCTCACTGGGGTTGAGCGGTGAGGCTCAGACCCTGGAGTCCCTCAGCCAGTGGATGCTGCCCCCACGCCGCTCCCGCTCCGGGCACTGCAAGTGGGGTGGGCGGTCTCTTTCAAGATGTGCCAACTCACGCTGTGTTTTCTTCTCTGCTCTTGTCCTTCCGCAGCCCCTAAAGACAATGAAGAGCGTGTGTTCAGGGAGCGCATGCGGCCCAGGAAACGACAGGGGGCTGTCAGGCGCAGGGTCCACCAGGTCAACGGCCACAAGTTCATGGCCACCTACCTTCGGCAGCCCACCTACTGCTCCCACTGCAGAGATTTTATCTGGTAAGGCCCTCTCTCCCGGGAACCTCTAGTTAGGCCTTCCCTGAGGTGAGAAGTGGGGGAGGGGCTGTAGGAGAGTAGAAACTTTATTTTTAAAGTGCTGAGGTGCTTTATTTCTTCTTTATTTCATTGCAGAAGACTTTTCTGGAAGGCTAAGTGAGTGTTTAGTGCCTGGGGGGATAAATGGAAAGAATGGTGACTTTATACTTGGGATCATATCATATATCATATTTAATGAGTTAAGATTTTATAACCAATAGTGGTATATTGTGATGTATTTTTTAAAGAATCCTTATCTTTTAGAGACACAAGCTTAATTATTCAGAAATGAAATACTGTGATGTCTGGGATTTGTTTAAAAATGATCTGGAAGGAGGGTAGAAGGGCTAGGGGTAGAGATGAACTACAACCAGCTGTGTATTGATCATTGTTAGAGCTGGGTCATAGCTCCCTTACTTTTATTTCTTTATTTTTGTATACATCTGAATTTTTCCATGATAAAGCTTAAAAAATACTTGGTTGCCAATACCTGTATTTCAAAGCAACTCTTAATAACTGTTATAACAGTGGTGCTACTAGGATGCCCAGATTTCAGAGGAACGAGAGAGCAGCATTGGCTGCAGTGCTCAGGGAAGGCTTCCTGGAGGAGGTACCATTTCTCCTTTCATGAATACTAGGATTTTAATAGGCAAAACAGGTAGGTTGTAGGCCTTTTTTGGGAGGTGGAGAAGAATAAGGAGCACTGGCCTTGGGTATTGGAGGGGGAATTTTAATGAAGGCCTACCACATGCCAGGTTCTTCCTAAGGCACTGAAAATATCTAATTAAACCGTTCTACTGTCCTACAAGCTATGTATTATTAAAGCCATTCCACTAACACCAGTCTTGAGACTCAGAAAGGAAAAGACTAATGTGACATCCTCCAGCTAGGAAGTGTCAGAGACCCAGTTCCACCCCTGGTGAGCCCAACTGAAAGCTTTTCCTGACCTCCCACCAGCCTTTCTGGCAACCTCTCTGAGCTCTTTTTTTTTTTTTTTTTTTATTCGACAGAGATAGAGACAGCCAGTGAGAGAGGGAACACAAGCAGGGGGAGTGGGAGAGGAAGAAGCAGGCTCATAGCGGAGGAGCCTGATGTGGGGCTCGATCCCAGAACGCCGGGATCACGCCCTGAGCCGAAGGCAGACGCTTAACCGCTGTGCCACCCAGGCGCCCCTGAGCTCTTGAACTTTGCCCACACACTTGGATCCTGTGGGGGAGAATGAGTGAGGCCAATGTGCAGCACGAACCAAGCCAGGGAACATTTGAATTAGGGTTTGAATTCCCAAGGTGTCCAGGAGTGGCTTGTCTTGTCCTCGCAGTTTCTAAAGCTAGTCAGTGACGTTGGCATGGCCATCTGAGGCGATGCCGCTCAGAGCGCCCTCAACCTGACTGAAGCAGAAATAATGCCCCACTCCCACCACAGACATATCTCAGCCCCGGGGCTGCTTCTACACTCTAACCTCCATTTTCTGTATTTCGGTCGTGAGTTGTGTGTTTGGTGGCAGTAGGGTGTGAAGGCTGAGATTTATGGATTCGGGTCTCCTCTCAGCCCATGGCAAACATCACTGGGTTCTAGGCTTCCTGAGGCGCGGTCCCTGAGTGACATCTGGCTGCTCCTGCTGGGCTGGAAATTGCAGATTGCCCCCTGGCCATTTACTGGTGATGCTAAGGACAGGGCCCCGGCCAGGTTGGTTGGATTGTTCTGTGTCCCTGCCAACCCTAATCCTGCCCTAGGGGAGCTTACACCTGTCATGGAAGGAACCTCTAACATTGGCCTTAACCAAACAGTACATTGAACCCCTAGTCCTGGCCACAGACTGACCTAGAACCCTCGACTGCTTCTGGAATGCCTGCAGAATGTGCCTGTAGCTGTAGCCCTCCTGCATGATGGCCCCCAAGGAAGGGCACGTTCGACTAATCAAGACCTGCCTTGAGCGAGCAGAGTCTCTGTGGCTTTCCAGAACTCTAGTGGCCGCAGTGGAATAGCTGTTTGTCTAGGAAACCAAGCCCTGACACTAACCAGAGCTTGTACCCATTCTGAGCACTGGGTCTACCCTCTGATGCCTCTGAAGGAGTCATTTTTTAAGATTTTATTGATTTACTTGAGAGAGAGAGAGCAAACATGTGCACGTGCACAAGCAGGGGATGGGGCAGAGGGAGAGGGAGAAGCAGACTCTTGGCTGAGCAAGGAGCCTGATGTGGGGCTTGATCCCAGGACCGCAGGATCACGACCTGAGCCGAAGGCAGACGCTTAACCGACTAAGCCACCCAGGCACCCTGAAGAAGTCACTTTAAGGCACTCTGCAAGTGGAAGTGAAATCCCACTGCTAGCTGGATTCCAGTCTACTCGGTGCATCATGGCTGATAGCCAGAATGGGGTGGCTTTGTGTGGTTTTTGACCTAAAATGTATTAAAAGGTTGTATTCTTCTTTTCAGGGGTGTCATAGGAAAACAAGGATACCAATGTCAAGGTAAGAGGCATTGTATGAACTAAATGCTTGGGGGTCCACAGGTCCATCCAGATCAGCGACACTCCTAGGAAGTGTGTGCCGGGTTTGATGACATTTACAGGCTCTGTATGATTTGCACGCTCCTGTTCCCTCTCTGAGAAGCAAGACCCTGCTTTTCTTTGTCCCTGCCTGGACATGGCTCCTGTATCCATATATGGGGGTAAAGGTATGAGAGTACCTTGTGTGTACCTGTCTCCAGCTGTCCCGGGGGTCTCTGCACCTTTCCCAGTGAGATGCAACCATTCGAGACCCTTCGAAGGCCCCGCTCTGCACTGAGCCGGGCTCCATGTATCCTGTCAGCCCCCTCCCTCTCTCGCTCCCCGAAGAAGTTCCCTCACCTGCCCGGTTCACTCCTATCACTCAGTGGTCCTTGCTGATTCTCTCTCTCTTCCTTTTTTTTTTTTTTTTTTTTTTTTTTTTTGTCTCTACTGTGGAATCATTAGCTCTTCAACATTTAAGACTCAGTTGAAATTATTGCAGTTTGTTTGTTTTCAGTTCTTTGGCTAAAATGCAAGGTCAGGTTGTCCAGGATTGGAGGGTGGATGTGTGCTGTGGTCCAGGTTTCTCTGTGGTTAGAGCTGGGAGACCATTCCATCTCCTCACCCAGCCACTGGTTAAGTGGGGGCTCACCCCTGGGGAACTGAGTAGGTTCTGTCGGACATTGCTATGTCCTTGAGGTAGCATGTGTGCAAATTGTCGCTTATCTCTCCCGCCACCACTGCCCACACTGCCCCGGGGACACTGGAGACAGGGCTGCAGGCCACAGTGAAATGAAACAAAAATGTTTGAGAACTCCTTTGCCGTAGTCTCCTGCTGCAGTGCTCGCCGTCAGGCCCACCAGCCCTGACACGATGTGGGCTGGGGCACAGGACTGAGGCGGTGCCTTTAATAGACCCGCTTCACAGAAGGGAAACTGCTCCCTGACCTTGGCGTCTAGAAGCAGAGAAATTGATCGGTCCTTCTGGAACTAGAGAAAACTGCTGATGCCCTCTGGTGTAAGTGGTGCGCTCTTCTCCAGAGCATTTAGGAAACCCTAATGGCTCTGATGGCACAGCGCTCTGAAATGACGAAGCAGGCCAGGCCTCAGCCAGGGTATTTCTTTAAGACTTGGGGACAGGAGGGGCGTGGCTCCCGGCATCCCTCCGCTGAGACCTGAATCTTGGGGTGGAAGCTTCCTACCCCCACTTGTCGCTCAGCCTTCCGGTTTTTGCCGTTTGCAGTTTGCACCTGCGTGGTCCACAAGCGATGCCATGAGCTCATAATTACGAAGTGTGCTGGATTAAAGAAACAAGAAACTCCCGATGAGGTAAATATTTATAACATTGAAATTCGGGGCTTTCTTCACTGCCACTCGCACCCTCCCCTGCCTCCTCCGTGGTTCCTGAGAAACTCCTTATCTCTCTGAGAGCCCCTTGCTTTCTCCGTTGTGTTGATCCAAGTTAAGGGAGTTGTCCCCAGCCTTCCAGCGGGCAGCGCAGTCTGCGGAACAACTGTGGTTCAGAGTCAGTGTCATGTCTGTGGCTATTAGGCCAAGGGCCATACGATCCCAGAGCTAAAGCCCTTGAGGAAGATGTGAATTGCTTTATGTCATTATCTCATTGGAACAGTGATGTCGCTAAGTGACATGTCACTGGCTCCACACCACTCATAAACAGGGAGAGGGACACCACACACAAGCAGGAACCGTGTCTTTATGAGGCGATGGGGGAACGGAGAGGGATTAGCAAACCCAAGACGCCCTTAGGAGGCGGGAATAACCATGCAATAATACCAGCCGACATTCATGGGGTACTTACCGTGTGCTGATTTAAGTACTTCATCATACAGTATTTAATCTCAAAACGGCCTTAACGAGAGCTATGCGATTATCATCTTCATTTTGCAGCCGAGAGAGTGGAAGCACAGAGAGGTCACGTTAGCTTGCCCCAGATCACACAGCTAGTGAAAGAACCACGTTCACACCCAGGTTCCATAGTCTGAGCCCTTGACCACTGGATTTCATTGTCTCTTATTCTTTCAACCTAGTATCGGATTGACTCTTAGGGAAGTCGCTAGGGGTAAGGAAGTGAGACAATTCACCAGTGAGGGTGGGTTTCTCCTAACTGTGTGATTGGGAGGAGAGTGTGAGTGTGAGGGTGGGTGTTATCTGTGTTCACAGTGGTGGATTTCAAAGCCTGCTTTTAATTCTTGGTGAAATAGATAAGTACTGTATAATTATAGGGCATTAGAATTGGGGGTCAGAGAGACGCTAGGTGGGTTTATAATCAGGTGAATTTATAGTTTGGCTTCCAAAAGGAGAAACTTACAGGGCCTCTGCTACTTAAAAATAATTCACCCAGGTGGCATCTTGGCATCTGAAGTATTTCTTATCTTTATCTCCTTTCGCTTTCACACAGTCTCTGGAAAGCACTGAGGGACATGGCCTGGATGGAACCTTCCGTGTCTCTGAGGGGCAGGCAGCCCAGGGCACCAAAGTTGTTTGCAGGGGTTTTGCTGTCCTTGTGGAAACTGCAGGGGCTCACCACCCGGGCCTCCTGCCTCCTGTGCCAGGGTCCAGAACCCAAGTACATTGTTACGCTTGTTACTTAGACAAATGAAGGAAGGGCAGGTGGCTGGCTTGCTATCTGTCTCCATTCCGTCCTGTGGACAATCTCTGAGCCGTTCCTCTGTGCCAGATACTGCCACGTCCCATGGAAACAAAGAGCAACACAGGATTCCTTCCTTCTAGAATCTCACAGGTTTCTTCCACTAGGAGCCCTTACAGGTTTCTAAAGCTCTGCCGTTTATCTCCTTGGAGGGAAAAGTCCCAAACGAGTCTGTGCTCCGCAGGTTAGAGGGTTGAGGTGGGAAATACCCCTAACAGCTGAGTCTGTGACCAACTGCTTTCTGATCGTCTTTCCTGGCCTGTTGGCAGCGAATAGAAGTTCCCAGTGAGGTGTGTGCCCAAACGTGGCATGTGTCCCTAGGGAGAGAAATTGCCAAGGGTTAGGGAACAGGGGCTGTCGGTTTCTCCGCCTTGTGGAGTAATTGCCTATCCCTGGGCTTGCAGGGCCAGGCTCCCAGAGCATTGGTGTACCCTCGGGGGGGTGACGAACGAGCCCTCTGTGGGGTCCAGCACTGCTGGGGGGCATGCTTTCTTCCTGTAACTGCCTGCATGTGCACACACGCACGCACACCCCAAATACACAGAGCTCTAAGCACCAGGTGTCTAATGTCTTCCTGTTATAAGATGCTCTGGAGCTTTTGCGCCACAAACACCCAGCTGATGTTCTCTCCCTGCTTTGTGCCGGTGTGTTAGTGCCGAGGACACGTCTCTCCCCGCGCTTCCAAGTGTGGTGACCCCGGAAGGCTGTCCTCCGTGTCACCTTCCTTCCTTCTCTTCTTAACCTTCCAGTTCTGTCTTTTTGCTGTTTTCTTCCTTCCCGTGACCTCTGCACTGGTCTCCCTGGGCGAGTGAGCCCCTGTCGGCTTCGTGACAGAGTGGTGTGTGCACGTGTGTGCCTGCGAGCACACGGCCCCTGTGCTTGTTTTTACAGCCTCGGCTTCTGTGGCTCTTGTGTGTGCCCTGTCACCCTCCCCCCATTCTCCCATACCTTAGAGCCCTTGGTGCTCCCAGCTGAGGGTCACACAGCTCTCCCTGCTCCCCGCCCTCCTCAGAGTTCCTGGACACTCCCCCACCTCTTCACCTTTGTCTGGCACCCACATCCCTGTGAGGCTCGTCCTGGGACCCCCAAGTCTGTTCGCGGTGTGGGTCCTCCATGTCTTCAGTAATTGAGGGAAATAGGGGCTACGGTGATCCACACCCTTCAGGGTGAGCAAGCGGACATAGAGGAGGAGAGCCCAGGAAGGTGGACCATGCCAACGACCCCTTGCTTCCATGTGTCTCATCTTCCCCACAGCCCTGTGACGTTAGGTGGGATGGGGCTGCCATCTTTGTTTGCCAGATCAGGAATTCGAAGCCCCAAGAAGTGAGGAAACTTCCAAGACCGCACAGGTGGTTGGTGGCAGACCCAGGCTTGCAGATCAGAATACCCGGACTGCCCCCCTTGCCCCCGCTCCCTGGTCCTTCCCCATCCACCTTACTGCCTTCTCTTTACTCCTTTTAAATAATCCCTAAGAGGCAGCACGCTGGTTAAAAGGCCTGGCTCTGAATTCACGCTCGTGGGCTTCAAATTCTGACTCTGCTGCTTACCAGCTTACAGGCGTGCTTCTTAATCTCTTTGCGTCTTAATTTCCCCAGCTGTCAACTCCGGCCCGCAAGGGCACCTGCCCTGCCGGGTGCTGGTGAGGTTTAACTGCGATGGTGGGGCCTGGCCTGCGGGCAGTACCCATGCCTTCATGCCCTCAGTGCTCCCCCCTCTGGATTAGCAGTCTTCACCGCAGTTCTCGCCTGTGCGAACTGATGACCTGCCGTTTGCACAGCTGTGCTGGGTCTTCAGGGCATTTAGAGAATCCATCCGCCATCAAGCTGCCCAAAGAAAGCCTCAGTGCGGCCTCCAGGCACAAAGCAGTGTTGAGAACACGTGGTGACATCTCATGAACAGCCAAAATGTGAGGTGCAAATCGAGTGTCGTGTGCTATGAGAGCTGGAAGCCTGCAGTCCTGGAGGGACCGCACCAGGGAGCAGACCTGACCTCTCAAGGTCCAACAGAGAGGTGGAGAATGAGCTAAGGACATCCGGAGCAAAGGCCCTGGAAGGTTCTTTGCACCTGGTTTCTCAGGGCAGCTTTCAGAGCCAAGCTCCAGCCTGCCCCCTTCAGTGGCCAGGCCTTCTGAGAAAGCCAGCCTGTAGGAGCGCCAGCAGTAAGCAGGCCACGGTGTGAACGAGCTTGGCAGTGACCCTTTGTTTTGCTGTCCCTGCAGGTGGGCTCGCAGCGGTTCAGCGTCAACATGCCCCACAAGTTCGGTATCCACAACTACAAGGTCCCCACCTTCTGCGACCACTGTGGGTCCTTGCTCTGGGGCCTCTTACGGCAGGGGTTGCAGTGCAAAGGTAAGGCGCTCTGGGCCCTGCACTCGTGCCCCCATACTCCCGTGACCCTTCCATCTCCTCTTTTTTGAAAACTCTTTGTTCCCAGAGCCTCCCAAGTAAGTTCTGGGTTTGGCCGGAGGACGGAGCCCGAGCCCTTGTTAAGCTCTGGTTAATGGGAGTGGATTTGTTCAGCAATCTCTGTGCAGAGAGTGGCCAGGGAAACTCTGTAGAGGGAATGCCAAGAGGAAGGTGTGCTTCCTCTCTCTTTAAGACCATGAGCAAGCTGGAGGAGGGGGGACAAATTGAGTCTATAAAAATGGAGAAATAATTTAAGGGAAAGGTACACTGGAGCAGAAGGGAAGGCATAATCCTGGAATGAGGCCCTGAAATAAGTAATGGATATCCTTCTGTCACAATCTGTGCTTCCGGGCTGACTCTGGGAAGGAGCCGTGCTAGGACGCTCTCACAGATGGTATCTTACTGAGCCTGCACAGACCTGTTATGGAGATGATGTTATGCCCATGACCCTGAGGCTCAGACACCTAAGAGACTTGTTCGTGTCACAGCGCTTAGTAGCAGAAATAATGTTTGAACCTTGACTCTTGAGTCTGAAGTTCCTTCCTGTTTCCTGCTGTCCTGCTCATGAATTGTCTTCTGCTCAAATGAGACGGGTAACAGCACTTGATCATATGGGAAGGCGGGGACATGCTCTGGAGCCCTGAATGGGGTGCTTGGTTCCATGAGCTGGTCCAGCTGGCCCGCAGAGTTGGACGTCCGCGAACTGTTGGGGCAGAATATCTCATGGCTTTGTACTGAATATATGATTAATAAATTCCTATTATGGAAAAATTAGAGAGGTCAAGTATAGAAAGAAATACTGAGGCCACGAACAGATTGGTCATTGAAGGGATCCCAGTGCAAAATTACGACGATTAGAAATAAAGTTTGTAGCTGCAGAGGGAATAAAGAGGGAGAGTAAAGAGACATTGAGGAGTAGTTTATTGGATGTGTGACCAGATCCACCTGGGGGGACGGTGACACCATCCACTGAGAGAGGAGTTTCGAGAGGGAGTGCAGGTTGGAGGCAAAGGTGGTAGAGCTGAGTTAGGGCCATGCCAGCCCCGAGGTGCCCGGGTGAAATCTCCACGGAGCTGTCCGGCTATTGCGCGTTCTCACTGAAGCTCGGGGGGAGGTCTACACTGAGCATTCAGACTCGGGATTTGTCCATGTGGTAGTTAAAGGTATAGTAGGTAGTAGTTGAAGCTGTAAAGTCGATGTCCTCCCTGGAAGTGCCTTGAGTGTGAGGAGAGAAGGTAGCACCGTGGGGTTTGGGGGAGGAAGGTGACCGGCTTCCAAGGACGAGCCTGCACAGGCAGTGGGAGGACCTCAGAGGCGGAGAAAGAGTCTTGAGGGATGGCATCATGGAAGCCAAATGAGTAGAGAGTATTTGAAAAAATGTTTAAAGGAAGTGATAAGTGGTGCCAGATGATTCCAAGAGGTCATTGAAGGCAAGAAGTGGAACATGGGGTTGGATTTAACTCTTAGGAGGTGACTAGCGACCTCGACAGGAGTGGTCTTGGTGGGATGGAAGCTGGCTGTGGAGGCTGAAGCCAGAAGGGAAGATGAAGTATTCTCTCAATGTTTTCTACGATGAGAGAGAGAGATTAGTGAGCCAGGAGGGAGAGGGGTGGGCCTGGGGGAGAAAGATGGATACCCCTCCTCCTCGCAGCCGGAGGGAAAGCCCCAGGACCAGGCCTGGATGTGGATACGTTCCCTGGGTCAGGGACAGGAGGTGAGGGGACAAGAGGATCCTTTAAGTTCTCAATCTGTTGAGGGCATTGCAAGGAGAGTTCCCTGGTCTTCTGAACTGGGAGATCTCTTTCGGAGTTGAGGTAAGAAGTGGGTGTGGACGGCGTGAGAGGGGGGTGAAGGTTGGAAGTGGCTGTGCGGGGAGCTGAGGGCACCCTGACGTGGGGCAGGAGGAGGTGTCAGCTGGGGACACATCTGCCATCCTGGGCAAGCTGCCCAGACGTTCAGACCTCCCTGTCCGTGTTCTGGTGCAGGACCCTGACAAGAAGAAGCAGGGCCCACCCAAAATCCTTTTGGATGCTTGGCGACATTAAAACAATGGGAGAGGAGGAAATAAGTGGAGCAGGACTCTCGAGTGTTGTTAATGGAGGAGCGATGCATTAGGGGAAGGTTGAGTGGGGCTGCCGGGAAGCACAGAGCCCGCTTTGAATGGGACCCTGATGAGGCCATGTCTGGTTTTCAGTAACTATATTAATGATTGATCTATCTAGGGAATCTAAATGAAGATACTGTCCTCTCATGAATATTGACATTTTAAGAAAGCAGCGCAGACGCCCGGATGTTGCTGCCAGGGCCGTGGGGTCCCTGGATGACCCTGGAAGAAGGCAGGGCCCAGGGATGTATATTCAGCTGTTTTGGCAGGCAACACTCATGTCTGCTCAAGCAAAGGCAAGGAAGAATGAGGCTACCTGTTCCCAGGAGCCCAGGGCAGCGGGAGGGAGGCAGGCCACACAGACTGTGAGGCCAAGGCTGTTTAGAACGCAGGGTCGCCAGCACAGGTTCGCAGATCTCCCTCTCCTGTTCCTCTGTTACCATGATGTGCTCACTTGCCCTTGCTCCTTTCCTGCCCCTGCTACCTCCTCCCCACCCCTCAATTAACAGACTGTTTTTTTAGAGCAGCTTTAAGTCCTACAGCAAAAATGAGAGAAATGTGCAGACGTTTCCCATCTACTGCCCATCCCCACGTGCACACAGCCTCCGCACCATCGGCATGCCCCCCACCGAGCGGTACGTTTGTTACAGTTGCTGAATCTACATTGATATATCATCACCCAGTGTGCCTAGTGTACACTGGGGTTTACTCTTGGCTTTGGACATTCAGTGGGTTTGGACAGCAATATGATGACAGGAATCCACTCTCATCCTGCAGAATGCTTCCCCTGCCCCAGATCCGCCACGTTTACTTCTCTCTTTTGATCCCTTCTCAACCTCAAGTCTTTTTGCCCCTGCAGCCCCTGTACCCTGTGGAGAGGCGGATATCAGAAGAGGCCAACAGGGGCCCCTCTTGCCTGGGTCTGAGTCTGCTTCTGCTGCTCTGATTGCTAAGGAACAGAACCCAAGAATTAGAGAGCTGCCCAGGGTCCTGAAGCATCATGTTCTTGTGAAGCTAGTGCAACTCCCCCCCCCCCCCCCGACTCTGATCTGTGCTCCACGCCCTCTCCCACTCTAGAACCTTCTGTCAGGTTCCCACATTTGTGGGGTCATGCTGCCTTGTTCCCCTAGGCTGGGGTCCCTGTCCCTTGGTCCATGGCTTCAGCTTTGCTGCCCAACCCACTCCTGGGAATAGAGTCACATATGGTCAGTGGAACAGTTTTCTTCAGAGCTTGGGTCTACAGGAAAGGATCCATGAGACTGTCTTGGTCACTCCCCCTTTGGCCTTAGCTTGCCTGAGCCTTCTGGGTTTGAAGGTTGTGCATGTACCCTCCTGAGCACTGTCCCTCTGTGGGCCGGGTAGAAGGTACATAATCACCCTGTTGTACTGGAGGGGGATGGAGAGCTGCAGAGACTGGACTGTGTGCACAGGGGCATTCAGCCGGGGACCTGTGGGGACCCACCTGTGTCCTCTGGGCTGCCACCTTCCTGCCCACAGCCCGGAGTTACCAGGCCCTAGGAGGATGCTCACAGACCATCGTTGCATCACCGAGCTCCTTCATCAAGGGTAGAACTCTGGCACTAAGTGAACAGACAAAATATATCATTCCTGTCTTTTTTGGGGGGGATTCAAGTGCTTGTAGAATCTGAGTCTCTCTCCAGACTCATTCGTGGGTCTGCCTGAGCACCCCAACCACTGTTAGACCAGAGACTGGCTTCAAACCTTCAGGTACCAGCATCCGTCACTAAGCCCCTGAAGCATTTGAATCCTTTCTGTTCTTCACTTTATTTTAACCTCGCCGCTTCCCCAAACTGACCTCACCTGCACTGTGAACCTCTCTAGCCCTTTTGCACCTGTGTTTTATTTTTCCATTGACACATGGAGTCTCCCCCTGGGGGAAAGACACCCGAGACCTTATGATTTTTGTTTTCTTCTCTAAAGAAGGTGAGCGGTTCTCACTTGCTTTGTAGCCCACCTCCCATTTCTCTTCCACCCACAATCCCACACTCACATCTCCAGCCCAGCTTCCCTGAAGTCCTCAGTACCGAGGGGCAAGTTAGCAGAAAGCCAGAGCTCTCTACACAGCTCACAGTGTGCCCTGTGGGGAGCTGCGGAAGCCCTGCTTTTTCTTGTCCCGTGTGAGGTGGGCCCCCTGCGCCTGCCTGTCTGCTCGGATTGCAGCTCTGTTCCCAGGCAGGGGTGAAGGTACACTGGAGAAAGATCTGGCCCAGAGGTTCCTGAAGAATCCCCTTCCCAGTCCCCTGCCTTTCTTTGAGAGCCCATCTCAGTAACTGCTAGGACCCAAGGCTGCTTTCACGGTCTAAGGGGCCACAGTGTCACTTGCTCTCCAAGAGGGGATGAGGAAGGGGTCATTTCGTTTGAGGACCAATGACTTAGGGAGTTGTGGCCCATCGAGATCACAGGGTAAGAGTCTGGGTAGCTTATCTGGTCCTGGTTGCATTATTGCCTGGCTGGGCAGTGGTAGAGAAGTCATTCTGGCTGGGTGACCCTGGGCTTTCTTCTAACCTCCTGTCTTTGAGAACTGTAATGAAAATAATGAACTGAGTGATCTTAGCTGCATACTTCTTGCAGTGGCTGTGGGAGGTCAGAAAGACAAGAGAAAGGCAGTCTTCTCTCCCACTTTCCCTCCCTCCCTCCCTTCCTGCCTTCTTCCTCCTCCCTCCCTCCCTTCCTCCTTTTTCCATGCTTCCCTTCTTCCTTCTCTTTCTCCCTTCCTCCCTCCTTCCCTTCCTTCCTCCCTCCCCTCCTTTCCTTTCCTTTCCTTTCCTCTCCTCCTCCTTCCCACCTCCCTCTTTCCTTCCTCCCTTCCTACTTTCCTGACTTCTTCCTCTCTCCTTCCTCTCTCCTCTCTTCCTTCCTCCCTCCTCTTCCTCCTCCCTCACTCCTTCCTCTTTTCCTCCCTCCCTTCCTCCTCCTTTCCTCCCTTCTTCCTCCCTTCCTCTTTCCTTTCCTCTCCTCTCCTTTCTCTCCTGCCCTCCCTTTCCCTCCCTCCCTCCCTCCCTCCCTCCCTTCCTCCTCTCTCTCTCTCTTTTTTAAAGTGTTTTGGATATTTAAAAAACCTTAAACACACAAAAAAGGATTTTTATTCTCATCATTTCTGAAAATGTTAGTCCTTTATTATTTTCCTAACAGCTAGGCTCCTTGTCATAACTTCAAGTTTTGTTTGTATTTTTAGAATGAAAAAAAAAAGAACACAAATAATATGTAAATAATTCTCATCCTAAAGGATTCTAGCAAGACCTAAATATCTACATATGAAAGACACTAAAGTCCTTCTTTTTGTTCTCTTTCGACTTCCATCTGTAGACTTAATTCTCAGGGTCCTTGCATAGCTGTCTTGTGTATGTTTGCCTCATGGGTCCCTGAACTCAGTCACTTGCTCATTCGCTCACTCACTTACTCTGGGTTAGGGATCTATTGCTGCATAACAAATTATTCCAAGATCTAGTGGCTTAAAATAACCAGTGCTGTATGAGTTTCTATCTAGATGCAGCCCAGCTGAGTGCTTCTGACTTGGGGTCTCTCCTGACCTTGTCAGCAGGCTGACAGCTGGGGCTCTGGTCTCGTCTGAAGGCCTGACTGGAATAGGATCCCTTCCAATCTTGCTCATGTGGCTGTTGGAGCCCCAGGTCCCTTTTGGCTGTTGGCCAGGCGATACATCTGGTCTTTGCCACATGGGCATCTGCATCGGGCACCTCACAATATGGCAGCTGGCTTCCTTCAGAGCAAGCAAGCAAGAAGTGAGTGAGGATGCCCAGAGCAGAAGCCACGGTCTTTTGTAGCCTAATGTCAAAAATGGCATCCCATCACTTTTGACATTTTCTGTTCATGAGAACAGATGACTACATCTGGCACACACTCAGTGGGAAGGAATGACATAAGGCCATGGATGCCAGGAGATGGAGATCACTGGGAGCCATCTCAGAAGCTATCCATGCTCCCCTCGCCCCACACACCCATGCACCCCTACACACACACACACACACACACACTCACTCAGTCCCCTTCTGGGGGAGGGCTACTCTGACGACCCTTTTAAAAACTGAAGCTCTCATCTCTTCTGTCACCTTTGCTTTCTTTTTCTTTATTACACTTATCACCTTCTAATATTGTAAATTACATCTATATAAGTAATTTATTTCTCTCCACCCTTCAGAATATAAGGCAGAGAGTTTTTTTTCCCATCCATTTTGCTGTTTCCCCAGCATCTACAACAGTGCCTGACACATTGACTCTCAATAAATATTTGTTAATTAAATCCTCCATGCATCATTATGTAATTCGCTTTTCTGCCAATACGTCTTAGAGTGTTTCCACGTCAGTATGTATAAGTCTGCTTTATTCTTTGTAATGGCTGCTTAATATTCCAATTGTGAATATTCCATTATTTAAACATTGCCCTTTTGAGGGACGCTTACTTGTTTCTGCGTCCTCACTATTTTATGCAGCTGCAAATACCCTTACACATGCATCTTCCTGCTTATGTATGAATAGTTATGGAACAAAGACCCCAGAAGTCCTTCAATAACTTTAAGCCTTGGTCTTTCTGTGGTTGAATCACAGAAGGAGGTAATTACATAAGGGGACTTTCGTTTGTTTGTTTTTAAATAAAGTCACGTTAATTGACTGCTTTCCCTTCTTTTGCCTTGGCACTGGATTTTACATGATTGGAAAATGCTTGCATAGGGAGTTTAGGATTTCAGACACCTTTTCCCTACTGGGGTCTGGTCTCAGAGGTGCCATCATGCTCCTACTCATTCTGCTACTCTCCTCAGAGTTAGTATTCATTTACAAGCTTGGCACCCTGCTTTGTGCAAGGCATGGAGGGCTTGGAGATAGAGCATTACCTCAACGTTTAGAAACTTCCACTTGGGTGGTAAACACGAACAAGTTAAATAATAGCCAGTAAGTCAAGCAGCCAATCAGAAATAAGTCTGAGCAATTCCTGGATAAGAGAGGCCCTCAGGACTCAGGTGGGCAGGCCAGGCTTTGGGAGAGAAGGGGCTTCAGCTACACCGTGAGGGAGGAGAAGGACGTAAACAGGAAGGAGGGCAAAAAGGAAGACATTTCAGGTAGGCAACCAGTTGTAAGTGGAGGGCATGGAAGGAGAAGCAGTTCGGTGCTAAGCACTGAACGCCACAGGAGTCTGCTTGGTTGACTTGGATTCCTTTGCAGGAACACCTGGCAGTGCCTGGGGCCATGCTCCCAAGGCTGGTGGAGGGTTTTGTCAGAGTTTTCATCCAAAGAATGCTCAGCAGCAGACAGTTGGCCAGTCTCTGGAAAGCTTTGAGTGATGGTTCCAGTGTAATCAGGACGTCCAGATCTCTGGTGACATTTGGTACCCACCGCGACCCCCAGGCAGTTCCCCTCTACCGTCCCTTCTTCCTCTTCTGCCTGGGACTCTACAGCCTGTCACTCCTGCCCTTGCCAACTTGTATTACCCAGTTACAGAGCTTCCTGTTGACACTTGTTTGTCCTCTGTCTCCCAGCATGGCTTGGCCCACTGGAACCTGTCGTGAAATCAAACCAGTGCCCTGGCTTACGCTCAAGGGCCAAATCGCCCTCGCCGGACACGCAGGCCTGCCTCTCTCCTTCGGCGTGGCTTTGTCATTGTTCTCAGAAGGTCATCTGCTCGATTGGAAAAAATTCCCAACAGCCTGACCCACCTCAGCGCAATCCTCAGTCTTTGCTAAAAGGGCGCAGACATGGCAATAAAATCTCTCCAAAGGCTGGTAGAATGGATGATGGGAAAGTAGGTCGTATCTGCAGTGCTACCCAGAACGGAGTAGGAGCTCCACAAACATGAGTAACTGGGTGCGAGTAGAATCATGATTCTCCTTTTAAAAGAGCCCCAGCTAGCCTGGGCCATTTCTTCCCAGCATGAATTACCTGGGTGAAACCACTGGAAATGAACATTCAGGGCAGCCTGGACAGGGAAGCCTTCAAGGGCCGGGATTGGCAGCCCAGGGCTAATGGCCCTTGGCCTTGGTGTTCACCAGCAGTGGTGGGGTGCAGAGGTGGGGAAGGACAGTTTGGGTGGTTAGTTTGGGCCCCATTAATGTGAGTGAACCTTCAGGGTTTTTTGGTTCCAGGCAGCACATCCACTTTCTTTTACTGGTCTACAGCCTCTGGGGGTCACCCCCCAGCCTCCAGGGGACCCATTAGAGCTGCCGAACTATCTCAAGTTCACCTTCCTCAGCCAGCTTTGTTCTCATGTTTCCAGACTTTTCAAAGCACTTTCAAAGTCACTATCTTTTTTTTTAATTTAAATTCAATTAGCCAATATATAGTACATCATTAATTTCAGATGTAGTGTTCAGTGATTCATCAGTTGTGTATAACACCCAGTGCCCGTCACATCACCCAGTTACCCCCCTCCCCACCCACCTCCCTTTCCACAACCCTCAGTTTGTTTCCCAGAGTTAAGAGTCTCTCATGGTTTGTCTCCCTCTCTGATTTCTTCCCATTCAGTTTTCACTATGTCCTGGCATCTATTTAAACTGACACATCATTGGGATTTTTTTTTTTTACATAATAAGAAAACTGTATGGCTCTCCCGGGGAAATAACAGAGTTTTTACAAATAGAAAGCAAAATTTGAGGAAAAAAACAGAGTTTTAAAAGTAAAAAGTGAAGATGTCCCCAAAGACCATTTCCCTTCTGACCATCGACCCACACTAATTGTTGTTAGGACAGACAGGTTTAGCATTTTAACAGCAGAGGGCGCCAGAGCCCAAATTATATAGCTCCATTGCCCTTGCTAAGAAATCCTGTTGATTTGGTTGCTTTGTTCTTGTCCTTTCTGTCACCTTGTGAAGAGGCAGAAGAAGGCATTCATGGGGCTGGTGGGCAGGAGTAGGTAAGGTGAGCTGAGTGTCAAAGGGTAGCTGCTGCTACGGGGAGTGGGACCGGGAACTTAGAGCAGAGCGCTGGGAGTACATGATGGGCCTGGGGATTTCCAGGCATCACTAGCAATAATTCAGTGAATCAAGTGAGTGCCATGGCTAGGCTGTGGTGGAGCTTTCTTATATGTTTATATTGTCTGAGAAAGGCCCCTCCTATCCACACCCCTACCCTGCACCCACATCTTTGGTTCTATGGACGTTTTGAGCTCCGAAGCTCAGCTGAGCTCCCACCAGAGCAGTACATTGATTACAATCGGTGGACTTACACTGACCCATTATTAATCAGTTTACGGTATGGTTTGCTCTTGAGGTTGTGCATTCTGTGAGTTTGGACAAACGTATGATAAATACCCTGTATTCACCATTATAATATCACACAGAATAATTTCACTGCCCTAAAAATCCTCTGTGCTCCGCTGCTCCCCCCCAACCACTGGCAACTACTGAGCCTTTTACAGTCTCCATAGTTTTTCTTTCCCAGATATCATATGGTTGGAATCATACAATATGGAGGCTTTCCCGATTGGCTTCTTTCACTTCGCAATATGCATTTAAGGTTTCTCCGTGTCTCTTCATAGTTCAATAGACCATTTCTGTTGAGTGCTGAATAAGATTCCATTGTCTGGGTGTACCACAGTTTATCCATTAACCTGATCGTCAGCATGGTTGTTTCCAAGTTTCAGTGATTATGAATAGAACTGCTGTAAATATCCATGTGCAGATTTTCATGTGAACGTAAGTTTTCAGCTCATTTGGGTAAATACCAGGAGTATGAGGGCTAGATTGTATGGTAGAGTATGTTTAGTTTTGGAAGAAACTGCCCAACTACCGTCTTCCAAAGTGACTGTACCATTTTGCATTCCCACCAGCAATGAATGAGACTTCCTGTTGCTTCATACATACCTTCACCAGCATTTGGTGTCAGTGTTTTGGATTTGGACCATTCTTAGAAGTTGTAGTGGTATCTTCATTGTTTTAATTTGTACTTCCCTCATGACATATGATGTTGAGCATCTCCTATGCTTGGATGCCATCTGGTAATCTTTGGTGAGGTTTCTGCTCAGGTCTTTTGCCCAATTTTGAATGGATGGTTCATTTTTTTATTGTTTAGTTTTAAGAATTCTTTGTGTATTTTGGATAACAGTCCTTTATCAGATGTGTCTTTTGCAAATATTTACTCCTAGTCTGTGGCTTATCTTCTTATTTCTTGATACTGTCTTTTACAGAGCAGAAGTCTTTAATTTTAATTAAATCCAGCATATCAATTCTTTTTTTCATCGATCATGCTTTTGGGTTATATTTTTTTTGAAAGATTTTATTTATTTATATGACAGAGAGACAGCCAGCGAGAGAGGGAACTCAAGCAGGGGGAGTGGGAGAGGAAGAAGCAGGCTCATAGCGGAGGAGCCCGATGTGGGGCTCGATCCCAGAACTCTGGGATCATACCCTGAGCTGAAGGCAGATGCTTAACGACTGAGCCACCCAGGCGCCCCTGGGTTTGTATTTTAAAAGTCATTACCATACTTAAGGTCACCTAGATTTTCTTCTACCTTCTAGGAGTTTCATAGTTTTGAATTTTATTTTTAGGTCTGTGATCCATTAATTTTTGTGAAGGGTGTGAGGTCTGTGTTCAGATTCATTTTTGTGTGTGTGGATGTTAGGTGTTCCAGCACCGTTTGTTGAAAAAAACTGTTTTTGCTCTATTGCCTTTGCTCTTCTGTCAAGGATCAGTTGTATAATTATGGGGATCTGGCTCTCTATTCTGTTCCAGTGATATGTTTGTCTACTCTTTCATGAATACACACTGTCTTAAGTATTATACCTTAAGAGTAAGTCTTGAAGTCAGGTAGTCTCAGTCCTCCAACTTTGCTCTTCTCAATATTGTGTTGGGTCTTCTGGGTCTTTGCCTCTCCATACAAACTTCAGACTCAGTTTATCAATATCCACAAAATAACTTTATGGGATTTTGACTGAGAATGACTTGAGAACAGCTGACATCCTAACAACACTGAGACTTCCTACCCATGAACATGGAATATCTCTCCATTTGTTTAGTTTTTTTTTTTTTTATTTCTTTCATCACAGTTTCATAGTTTTACTCATATAGACTTTGTACATATTTTGTTAGATTCAGACCTAAGTATTTCAGTTTTTTAGGTGCTAATATAAATATTGTCATGTTTTTAATTTCAAATTCCACTTGATCATTGGTGGCATATATGAACATGATTGAGTTTTGTATATTAGCCTTGTATCCTGCATCCTTGCTATAATTGCTTATTAGTTTCAGAAGATTTTTGACAGTTCTTTGTTTTCTACATAGATAATCATGTCATCTGTGAATAAAGGCAGTTTTATTTCCTTTTATCTCCTTTTCTTGTCTTATTGCAATATCTAGTACTTGTAATACAGTATTGAAAAGGGATAGTGAGAGAGGAGACACCCTTGCCTTGTACTTAAAACAAGAAAGCTTCTAGTTTTTCATCAGTCAAGTATGATATTAGTTGTAGGTTTATTGTGTATTTCTTTATTAAGTTGAGGAAGTTCTTCTGTATTTTTTGGTTGCTAAGAGATTTGATCATGAGTGGGTGTTGGATTTTTGCCAAATGCATTTTCTGCATCTATAGGATTGTGTGATTTTTCTTCTTTAGCCTGTTGATGTAAAGGGTTGCATTAATTGATTTTCAAATGTTTAACTAGTTTTGTATACCTGAGATAAATTCTACTTGTTTATGGTTTATATTTCTTTTTATGCATGTTGGATTCAATTTGCTGGTATGTTGTTGAGGATTTCTACGTTTATATTCATTAGAGATGTTGGGCTGTAGTTGTCTTTTCTTGTAATGTCCCTTCTGTTTTCATTTTCTAGAAGATACTATAGAGAATTGGTATAATTTCTAATTTAAATGCTTGGTAAAATTTACCAATCAACCCATCTGGGCCTGGTGCTGTTTGTTTTGGAAAGTTATTAATTATTGACTTGATTGCTTTAATAAATAATGACATTATCTGTTTCTTTTGTGAGTTTTGGTAGATTGTGTCTTTCAAGAATGGTTTTGCTGTATCCTGCTAATTATGAGAAGTTGTGTTTTTATTTTCAATCAGTTCAAAATATTTTAAATTTTCTTTTAGGATTTCTTCTTTTACCCATGTGTTATTTAGCAGTGTAGTATTTAATTTCCAAGCATTTGAGGATTTTCCAACCATTTTTCTGTTTTTGATTTCTGATTTAATTCCACCGTGGTCTGAGAGCAGACATTGTATGGTTTTTTGTTTGTTTAGTTTACTAGTTTTGTTTGTTTGTTTTATTCTTTTAAATTTGGTAAGGTGTGTTTTATGGCTCAGGATGTGGTCTGTCTTGGTAAATGTTCCATGTGAGCTTGAGAAGTATGTGTCTTCTGCTGTCCTTGGATGAAGTAGTTGCTAGATATAGTAATCAATTTTATTCAGTTGATTGATGGTGCTGTTGACTTCAACTATGTCTTTACTGATTTTCTGCCTTCTGGATTGGTCCATTTCTGATAGAGGAGTGTTGAAGTCTCTAACCATAACAATGGATTCATCTATTTCTCCTTGCAGTTCTGTTTTTGCCTCACGTATTTTGATACTCTGTTGTCAGGTGCATGTACATTAAAGATTTAATGTCTTCTTTGAGAATTGACCCCTTTGGTATCCCTAATAACTTTCCTTACTCTGAAGTCTGCTCTGTCCATATTAATATAGCTACTCCTGCCGCCTTTTTATTAGTGTTGGCACAGTATATCTTTCATGCCTTTAATCTATAGGTGTCTTATATTTAAAGTATGTTTCTTATAGATTAAATGTAATTGAGTCCTGCTTTTTGATCCACTCTGACAATCTCTTTTAACTGGCATACCGTTGACCCTTGAACAACACAGGTTTGAACTGTGTCGGTCCACTTATATGTGGATTTTTTTTTTTTTTTTGCAGACTGTAAATGTGTTTTTCTTATTTTCTTAACATTTTCTTCTCTCTAGCTTTGTTGAAAGAATATAGTATAGAGTACATATTACATACTAAATATGTTTCATCAACTGTTTATATTATCTGTAAGACTTCAGTCAACAGAAGGCTATTAGTAGTTAATGGGAGTAGTTTTGAGGGAGTCAAAAGTTATATTTGGATTTTCAGCAATGCAGGGGGCCAATAGCCCTAACTGCTGGTGTTGCTCAAGGCTCAACTGTATTTAGACCATCGACATTTAAAGTGATTACTGATATAGTTGGATTCATAACTACCATTTTTGTTCCTGTTTTCCGTTTGATGCCCTTGTTCTTTGTTCTTTTTATTTTCCACTTTTTTCTGCTTTTTTTTCCATGGAATATTTCATATGCTTCCATTTTCTCTCCTTTTTCTTTTTAGCATATCACTCTTTTTTTTTTTTTTTTTTTTTTTACTTGTGTCTGTGGTTGCCCCAAGTTTGCAATCTACATTTACCACAAATCCAAGTCCACTTTCGGCTAACATTCTCATGCTCCATGGGGAATGCAAGTACATTACAATAACGAAATCATTGTACTTTCTCCCTCCCACTCCTTGTATCAGTGCTGTCATTCATTTTGCTTACACATGCGCACACGTATCTATATACATAGAAGCATACATAATTGGATATATTGTTGCTATTATGGGAAACTTATTCATGAGATCAGGGAAGAATAAGGAAGATAAAAGTTTTTATTCCTTCTCCAATAGTCTTTCTTTCCTTATGTAGATCTGAGTTTCTGACTGATAGTTTTCCTCTCCCTTTTAACATTTCTTGCAAGATAAGTCTACTGTCAATGAATTTCCTCATTTTTTTTCTGCGGGAAGTCTTTATTTCTCCCTCACTTTTGAAGAATAATTTCACAGGGTACAGAATTCTGTGTTGGTGGGGGTTTTCTCAATAGTTTAAATATTTCACTCTGTTATCTTCTTGCTCGCCTCATTTCTGGGGATGAGTCAGACGCAGTTCTTATCTTTGCTTCTGTGTAGGTCAGGTGTCATTTCCTTCTGGCTTCCTTCAACATTATTTTCCTTTATCTTTAATTTTCTGAAGTTTGTATATGACAGGCCTTGGGTGAAGTTTGTTAATGTGTTTTGTTTTTGTCATGTAGCCTGCTTGGTATTCTCCACGCTTCCTGGATCTGTGGTTTGGTGTCTGACATTAATTTGAGGATATTTACAGTCACTTTTGCTTCAAATATTTCTTCTGCTTATCTCTCTCTGTCTTCTTCGTCTGGTGTTTACATTATACACATTATACCTTGTATGGTCCCGCAGTTCTTAGATAGTCTATTTCTTTTCTTCAGTCTTTTTTTCTCTTTGCTTCTGTTTTGGAAGTTTCTATGGACCTATCCTCAGACTCAGAGATTATTTCCTCACCTGTGTCATACTACCAGTGGGACCAGCCATGGCATTCTTGTTTTCTGTTACAATGTTTTTGATCTCTAGAATTCCCTTTTGATTCTTAGAATTTCCATCTCTCTGCTTCCATGGCCCGTTTGTTCTTACACGCTATCTACTTTATTGATGAGAGCCCGGAGTATATTAATCACAGCTGTTTTAAATTCCTGGACTGAGGGGCTCCTGGGTGGCTCAGTCAGTTGAGTATCTGACTCTTGGTTTCAGCTTAGATCATGATCTCAGGATTGTGAGATGGGGCCCCGCATCAGGCTCTGTGCTCAGGTCAGAGTCTGCCTGTCCCTCTCCCTCCCTCTACCCCCTCTGCTCACTCTCTTTCTCTCTCTAAAATAAATAAATACAATCTTTAAAAATGAATGGAAATAAAAAATAAATTCCTGGTCTGATAATTCCAACATTCCTGCCCTGCTGTGTGCTTGCCTTTTAGAATGCTTTGAACTTTTTCATGCTAGCTGGACATGATGTGCTGGGTAAAAGAAACTACAGTAAATAGGCCTTTAGTAAAGTGGTGGTGAGGGTGTGGGGGAGGGGAAACATTCTCTAGTCCTATGATTAGATCTCAGTCTTTCCATGAACCTGTGCCTCTGAACTATGAGCTTTGTCGGTGTCACTCAAGGCTCCCCCCCAACTTAGGTGGGACAGGATGGCTGGAGTGGGCTGGAGTTGGGTATTCTTCTTCTTCCACATGGAAGGCTAGAAGGAGCTGGGTTGGGTATTTCCCTTCTCCCACATGGGAAGCTAAACAGGCTAGAGTAGGGTATTTTCCTACCCCCACGTCAGGTAGGATCTGATAAAACTATAGTAGTTTAGGCTGTGGTAAAATAGTTTCTCCTAAAAGCAGGTCTTGTTAAGAACAGAGTATTCTAGTTTATTTCAAAATGGTTCCTTTTCCCCTTCCCCTGAGAGAAGCATAAGAGAATTTTTTCCCCAGTGTTCACTGTGAGGACCTGGTCAAACTCCTAGAAGCAAAACTGACAAAGGTGTGGGAGGCACCTAAGGACTGGCTCTGCCCGGAGTTTGGAGTCAGCCTCGTCCACTCTGAGACTCCAGCACTCTGGCAATTTCAGTTACCGTGGCCCCGCCCTGGTTCCCACAGAGGCTGCTGCTGGGGGGTTTCCGCCCAGTGAGTTGTGGTTCACAGTAGCTGCCTGTATGTCTCGTTCATTTTGGGGGCAGCAGTGTGCCCTGGAACCTTACTCCTCCAGTAGATCTGAGAAGAGTTGTTGATTTTTCAATTTGTTCAGCTTTGCACTGGTTAGGACCGAGTGACAGTGTCTCGGTGCCTTACGTGTTAGACTGGAAACAGAACAGTTGATGTTTTCACTTTTGATGTCCTACACTGACAACTAAATGATGTGGGCAAAAAAAGACTTTCAGGCATGGCTTTTGTTCCTTTGAAGTTGGATTTTAGATTTGAAGGAGCCTGGGAGGTCACCTCGGTCAATGTCCTCATGCTCCGATGAGCGTCTCGCTAGGCTCTACTGCGGGCACTTCCCTCTTGGTGATATTCCCACACTTTAGTGAAGTACTAGAGCGTGCTGTGTACATGCAACCCATTTGTGCTCAGAAGCCAAACGAATTTTCTCCAAATAAACCAGTTAGTTCTCTTATGGTCCGTGGTCTGCTTCCTAGAAGGAAATAGAATGTGCTTTTTATCCATAAACAGTGGTTATTCCTGTGTGGTGTTTTGATGGACGCTGTTTTAGTTCTGTGTGATGAGATGATGGGTGATTTTTATTTTTCTCTTTTTGTCTTTCTGCATTTTCCAAGTTCTATCAAACGTGAACATGTATTACTTTACAGTCAGAAAAAAAACAACAACAAGGTAACGTTTTAGGTCATGAACGTTGGAAGTCTCCTCTCTGTGTCTTCTTACAGTCTGCAAGATGAACGTTCACCGACGCTGTGAGACCAACGTGGCCCCCAACTGTGGAGTGGATGCCCGAGGGATTGCCAAAGTTCTGGCTGACCTAGGCGTCACTCCAGACAAAATCACCAACAGCGGCCAGAGGAGGAAAAAGGTAACTGGCTATTTGGGGGTGTTTCTGGAGCTCTTTGGAGGCCACCCTCTCTGTGCTGGCTTCCTGAGAGCATCCCCCCCAACCCCGGAGTGAGGTTCTAAGATCCGTGGGTTTGAGACGCAGCATATGCTGAAAGGAAAGAAAAAAAAAAAGTGGTCGGACAGGTGACATTAAAGTCTCCTTCAGTTCCAGAAGTGGGGGAGAAATGAAGCAAGTCTCAAGTGTTCTGTTCCTCAGGGAAACCTAATCTTTGAGATGAGGACTTTGGAATTCCTTCTAGAAAAAGCACAATTCTAGACGAGGAGGTAGGCTTGTCTGCATCCCTGGTGTCACTGTAATGAGAATACACGGATGAAGAGCTGGGACCACGTTCTTCTCTAGGGAGCAGGCCAAGAATATTCGTGGTAGTGCCGCCTGAGGGGTATTGTTAATGCCCCGCCACGTGAAACATCTGGGCCTTTCTTTGGAGACCAAAGCCCCCTGTCTCTATCCAGGTGACATTCTGAATGTTAGTAGGAAGAGATCCATTTGCGAAGATGTTATTTATGTTATGGTAAGTCAGGGCCCACAGATGTAAATGGAGCTCAGGGCATCTCATAGCATTGCGTTCGAAGGTCCTTCTTGGCCTTGGCTTCCAGCCTAGAAAATGTAAAAGTCTTCAATAAATGAAGTTCTGAGAAAATCAGAGCCATGTTAACTGGGCAAGATATCCTGGTGGGGTTGGGGGTGGGGGACGGAGAGATCCTCATCGCCTGGTATCAGGCATTCTCAAGCACTTACCAGAAAAGCAAGTCTGTCTCCACTTGCTCTACAGTTTTGACTCCTTAATGTCCTCCCTAAATTCTGCCCTGAAATATCTTCTGAAGGGCTCTGTGTTTCCCTTCTCGTTTTAGAAACTGCCCACGCCTCTTTCCCTGGTGCCTCTCGCAAGAGCTCTTTCCCTCGAATGGGGAGGTTTGGATTGTTTCCATCTTCTTAAACTCCTCCCTCTCTGCCTTCCCAATAAGCAAAGCTGTTTTGCAAGGGTTGGACAAAAAGAATCCTTTTGTCCCTGGTTGGTTAGCTGTGAGATTTTGTGCTCCTGGTGGCTCTCAGCTCCATAAATTCCACTAGTGGAAACAGGACTTAGGTTATTGACCCAAGACATTGAAATTGCAACCAGAATATCAGCGTCCAAGAATGCTAGGCCCCCACCAAAGAGGCGGGTTAAGCAAACACCCTGTCATGACACTGTTGGACATACACGTTTATGAGCCCTAGGGAGCACCCTTCATGGGAGATATCGCTTTTTACCGTGCTAGAAGTAAACTGAGACAGAATCATTATTAACTGTCATCAAACATTTAAGAGAAAATGTAATACACACCTGCCCTCTCCCCACTATTTTCACAGGCCATAACGCCAATAACCAGGCATCATCTGTCTGTCTGAGATTTGGGGGAAGCTCATGGTGAGAAGCCAACATGGAGAAATTTCAGGAAGAGACAAAGTTAAAGACTAGAGGATTCTAATGGTTTTTTTTTTTTGTTTTTTTTTTTTTGTTTTTTTTTTTTTGCTGGCTTGTTTCTGGTGCAAAAGCTAGAAAATGCCACGGGACCAAGTAGTAGCTCAATTTCATGTGAGAGAAAGGGAGAGAAGTACCCTTGGTCAGAAGCTAAAAGGGCTTCTTTGCAAGAGTGTCAGGCTTGCTGGAGCGCTGCCTGTCTTCACATTGCCCCTGCAAGTAGTCCATTGTCCAGAGAGGACGTGTGCACCCAGCTGATAGTTTTGTTCTATTTTACTCTTCATCTACGAGTGACCACTTAGTCCAAACCTCTGACTTTAATGGGAACTTAACACGGGTGTGCCCACATCTCTGCCAGCAAATAGACTTCACTGGGGGGTGCTCTATTAAAATTTGCCAACCAATATCCACACATCTAAAAACCTTTATTGAGCTTCTGTTAAAGGTATCATTTTATGCAAGGCGCCAGAAGCAACACAAATACTGGATAGAGTCTTACCTTCCAAGAGCCTGTAGTCTACCTCAGTAGAGAGCCCACCACAACATCCACGTGCAGAGGCCATCGACTCAATACAGCTGAACAAGACGATGGATAAATGCCCAACAGGTGTTAGAGACGAACGTTGAGTGGCTTTGGGTGCGCTAACTTGCGTTGCTCCCATAGGCGAGGGACGTTTCGATGGACCTGGGACAGTTGTGCTTGGATAGAACGAAAATTGATTAATTGCAGTCTCTCTCTTAAGTTTTTATTTTGATTCCAGTTAGTCAATGTATAGTGTAATATTAGATTCTGGTATACAGTGGAGTGACTCAGCACTTCCGTACATGACCCGGTGCAGTCTCTTGCCTTCCCTTTCACTGTCGTCAAATGACACCTGAGTCTGCTTTGAGAATGTCCGTTCAGCAAGCGCTGCTGGGCGCCAGGGACTCCTGCAGGCCCCCTGCTCCGTACCTCGCCTCCATGCTTCCGACCTCGAGGCAGCTCCCACCCTCCCTTCTCACGTGCCCTTCTGTCTCTCCCTCTCTCTAGCTCATTGCTGGCGCTGAGTCCCCGCAGCCCACTTCTGGAAGCTCGCCGTCGGAGGAAGATCGATCGAAGTCAGCACCCACCTCCCCTTGTGACCAGGGTGAGGCCCTCAGATTTGCTTTGTTACCTCTGAGCAGTGTCACCGGAAGGACTGAGGAGCTTGGAGCCTCTGCACCCTGGTCCGACCCTTGTGAGCCGGACCGGGGGTGGCCCAGGAAGGGCTTCAGACGCCCACTCCCTACTGACTGCTTAGCCGCTCTTTCTCTCTGCAAGGCCGCCTTGAGGGACAGGCACTTGAACAGTTGTGCTTGCCTTAAACCCTGTTGAGGCCAGGGTGAGAGAGAGAGCAGGTGATGTTGTAGCTCTTTGTTTACCCCCGCCTCCTTCCAGGGTTCCGAGTATAGGCAAGTGCCCCGGGACCTGCTCCCAGACCTCCTGCCGTGGCCTGTGGATGGGCAGGGACAGGAGCACGGAGCCGGAGAACAGACCGAGAGAAGGGAGGAAGCCAGCTCTAGGCTTGACCCCTTCCTAAAGCTCACCTTTGAATGTTTCCTTCTTCCTCATGAGAATATGCTGAATGTAGTCAAAGTTTCTGAATTCTGCAGACATCCCAGAATGCTGAGGGGAGACTAACACATTTAAAACCTTCCCTTCTGGTGACCAGACATCCCTGGAAAGGGATGTATGCTTCTGCAGAACAAGAATAATCATCACCATTGAGTGCCTTGATTGTAACCTCTTTGTGTTCACTGTCTTAATCTTACGCTCACACCAACTGTGGGTGCTCATCCCTGTCCCCATGTCACAGGGTGGGTAGTGGAAGATCAGAGAGTCGAGAAGTTCTGTCCAGTGCTCTGGAACTAAGTTAGTAGTAAGGGCGAGACCATACCCCTCCTGATTTCGGGACCCCAGTCTCAGAATCTGTGCCAGCAAACCTTCCCTGAGGGTCATCGCTGTGACCCACGTCGGCTTACCCAGGCGGAAACAGAACAGTTGCAGGGTAATGTGTGCCAATCCTGAGGTCACAGAGCAAATTGGTGTGAGTCCTGCTTCTTGCTGCTCTGATTAGCTTTCCGCATCTTCGTACTCTGCTTCATGCCAAAAAAGATTTGACCCATTCATAAGTAATCCAGTGGTGTGCTGGGGCCTCCAAACTAGTCGGTATTATCCTGGAACCCACGTGGGTATTTTCACGTGTCCCTTTCGAGTGCCGAGACCTCCTTCAAGAGCTTCAGGGAGACTGTGTTACGTGGGAGACGCCTCCAGTAAGAGAGAGGTGGAGCGTAGTTTCTAGGCCTGGCTGCTGCCTGGTGTGCTGCCCAGACCTGGCAGGATATGTTGCCTGTGTTTGTCCCTGGTCAGTATAGTGGTGTGGGCACAAGTGGATGCAGGGACCCTCTTAGCACATAGTATTGCTACAGGACAGAGAGAACACAGTTTCTCTTCCTTCCATTGTATGACGACACAGAATGACATTTTCTTCAAGTGTTGGAATCCCCAAACACCCAAGTTCTGTTTTCCAAACTCCATTTAATAGCCTGCCTTGGAAACTGAGATGTTAAGCTGTTTGTTGAGACTAGAAGTTACACTTAGTAAGGAAAATTACTAGGAAATGGCTGAATTGGCAAGGGAGAGCCTTAGACTCAGGAGCCGTCCCCACCCCCCCTCCCCTCCACCCCAGCAGATCTAAGAAAGGTCGGGATTTCTTGAGCAGGCTGTCATGGGCCCCCGTCCTTCTGAAAAGAAGCTGAAGATCTCTTTCTGTCAGGCAGCACCTGGTCATGCCTCATTCTGATGCCCAAGTGCTCCCCTTCCATCATCCCAGGTATTCGTGAGCAGCTCTAAAATCGGGTTAGGCTTGTGGTGCCCAGTTCTGCTCTGAGAGGTGTGTGTGTCTAGGTGAATGAATAGCTAACAATAAAGCTTGCTCAAACAGGAAAGGCCAAGGGGTCATCCAGTGTTATCACCGCAGGGTAGTTCAGGTCACGTGCTCTGCAGGGACACAAGACTGCCCCGTGGTTGTGAAATTGTACGAAGGAATCCCTGCCCCGTCTGAGATAAATTTGCAACATGTCACTCTTGGGCAGCAATTCTTTAGTTAATGAGAAGTGCGCGGCTCGTTTTGTTGAATAACCTTGTGGGAGGTGGGTATTGGAATAAACGCAACAATAAGGCCAGGTAAAGTCCTTTAGAAGTTAAAGGCTTCCCAGTCCTAGCTTCTGATACAGTTATTTTGATACCCGTGATTACCATGATGACAATTCTCGGTTAGGCATTGTTCTAATTTTCAAAGGGAACTCGAAGGGACCTGTTGTCTTTGCGACTCCGCAGGGTTCCAGAGAAGTTCTTTTATTTGCACTACGCCTAGAGTAACGGAACAGGCCACAGGCCAGAGGGGCTTTCAGAGAGAGGGCCGGGGTTCGGTGTAATCTGAAGGTGTTGGCTGGGCGGAGCCGTGGCCTCCTTTTCTTGGCATCCCTAGACCCTGCTGTACGTTAGTGCCAATGAAAGCGTGGAGAGGAAAGGAAAGGAGGGATGCCGCGCTGGATCGGTTGCTATGAAGAATCCGAAGGCGGGCTGGGACCTCACAGTGGCGGGGGGTCGGGGATGCGGGGGTGCGGTCTGAGTGCTGAGTCCTGATGGGAAGGGATCCTGAGGTATGCACTAACGTGATGTCTTGTCACCCTTGGCCCTAGAAATAAAAGAACTTGAAAACAACATCCGGAAGGCCTTGTCTTTTGACAACCGCGGGGAGGAGCACCGGGCAGCAGGCGGCGACGGCCAGCTGGCAAGCCCCGGCGAGAACGGCGAAGTGCGGCAGGGCCAGGCCAAGCGCCTGGGTCTGGATGAGTTCACCTTCATCAAGGTGCTGGGCAAAGGCAGCTTTGGCAAGGTCTGTGGCGTGCGTGGGTACAACCGCTGACTTTTTCGGGTCCGTGGCGTTGCCTCATCTGTCTGATGTAAATAAGATTAGGCTGTGAACATTTCGGGCTGGTCTTGTTGCGTCTTCCTTCCTTGTTCCGTGGAAACGGCCTGTGGCCAAGCAGGTGGGAGCCCGGGATCTGTGGTTCATGAGCTATGGGACTTCCAGCTAGTCAGTTAACTTCCTTGGGACTCAGTTTTTCTCATTTGTCAAATGGGGACACAGGCATGAAGTGAGGTCGTGGGTAGGAAAAGCACTTGGGAACATTTAAATCGCTCTACGTGTGCTTGGCGTCCCCGTAATCGGTGCTTGGCGTCCCCGTAATCGGTGATAGTAGCACCACATTTCTTCCCTCCTTCACAGAGCCATCTGAAATTCTGGCTGTAATTCATGACAGAGACTTTGAAAATGAACTCTGGAATCTCTGCCCTCCGTGAACTTCAGGCTCCGAGCAAATCTGAGCATGTATTATTTGGAAAGTTCAATGCTATTTAACTGACTTTTCTGGCACTTACTAAGGGCTGTTTATCCTGCACATGTGGCAAGAGAAAGAGAATAATCATCTCCTGGCTTGGATCTTGCCCTCAGTGCCGTTCTCCCTGCCCTGCCCCACGCTGAGATGAGCAGAGCCTGGCGGGGGTGCGTGTGCCAAGTGTGCGCCGTGAAGCTTTCCTGGTGATCGGGCCCCATTCTGATGGCACAGTGACGCGGGGAAATAATCCCCGTTCATTTTAGGACGAAGACAGAAGGGCAGAGGGCCCAGGATGCTGGCTAACACTTCAGCTGAGATCCCTGATTATTCCCTTGCACTCTGCAAAGATGGGAGTCCCTGGGAGGTGCCTTTCCATGCCCGGCTGCTGGGCCCAGGCCCTGGGCTTGGTGGCTCCCGAGAGTCACATGCACTCAGGTGTCCTGGGCTCTTGAAAGCAGCAGCCTAGGGATCAGCCAGCTTACTGAGCTGCAGGGAATGGCTCTGGAAGCCTCCAGGGCGTGGGCCTACCTCCCAGCCCCTCACCTGCCCCATCACATCCTGAGATCCCTGTAGCAGGAAGGTAACCCGAGGAGAGTCCTTAAACGCAGATGCTGAGGCAATCACATTCTTCAGAGACTGAGTAAATAAGAAACTGGCCGCAGTGCACTGGTCCAGGCGTAACTCGGGGATGTGAGCGGCTTTAATTTTGAACAAGAGTCAAGGGAAACGAGCAGGCTCAGAGTTTCCAGGTCTCCGCACTGCGTAGGCAGGATGGGAACTTGGATGACTCTGGAGCATTTAGGTTGTTTCTTAGGAAAAATCGCAGCCAACGTTTGAGCCAGTTTTAAAGATTTCGCGTTACGTGTGGGCGACGGAAGTTCCTCAGGTAGCTCCCTGAATTCCCTCTTGAAGCTTCTGAGTTACTGCTCTTGAGCCCTGGCCGCTCGCCCTGGAATATGGAGCTTAGGAGTTGGTTGTTTAAGAGGGAAAAGACTTGTCACATTGCGGAGAAATGAGTGCAAAAATATCAAAGGATAGGAAAACTTGAAGATCACAGAACTGTGAATTTGCTCTCTGGAGAAGAATCACATTCCCAGCGGTAACGCTATGGAAGAACCATGAAGGCAGACATGACAGATGAGCTACGTCAGGACAAGCGATGCTGTTTGCTAGCGAACAGAAAAGCATAAAACAGGCTTAGACAGACCTTTGCAGAGAGCAAAGTGTTAGTATCGTTATATACCAAAGTCATACAAATTCGTAAGAAAATAATATAAGACAGTAGATGGAACTAGACCGTTATCTTGAATATAAAACTGACAGTTCACACAAATATAATTTAAAGGAAAAATTTTTTGAAGTTCCATTGCAAGTTAAAGCAGCCTTGAGGTTATGTTTCACACCTGTTACGTGAACAAAAACACTTTTTAAGTGAAAACACCCAATGTGGGTATATTGCCATGAAACTAAAACATCTCCACATTCCTAGTGGCAGATTATTTTGTACATCCTTTTTGAAACTCAAGAAATGTGCAAAATATTTAACCTTACAACCTATTTCTAAGACTTTCTACCTTAAGTTTATGGTCCCCCAAAAAGAAAAAAAATGACATGTATAAAAATACTCCATCCAATTTATTTCTATGATATTTAATAATTAGGTTTCACTTAAGTATCTAATATGCAGTAAATGGCTAAATAAATTGTAATATATTTCTTTCAATTGAGTATAAACAACCCTGATAATGATAGTGACAGTGTAGATGATAAATCCTTATTAATGTCAGTTAAAAAATATTTGTGCAATACTATAATTGCAAGTATGGTGAATGTATATGTACATATGGATAATTATTTCACAGATGTGTGTTGAACTTCTTTTTTCTTTGCCTGGGCCCTATGCTAGACTGAAACATAAATAATAGTAGCTATAATAGGATGAGTAGTTTTTCCAAACATTTTTTTAATGTTATAGTATTTAAAATGAAAGAAAAAAAGAAGTTAGTTTTTAAAGCCTTTGATATTGACTTGTGTTTTTTCTTTTGATTCCACGCATGTATAGATTGACGGGAGTGGTTTGGGTTCATTGCAGGTCATGTTGGCGGAGCTGAAAGGCAAAGATGAAGTATATGCTGTGAAGGTCTTAAAGAAGGATGTCATCCTCCAGGATGATGACGTGGACTGCACGATGACAGAGAAGAGGATTTTGGCGCTGGCGCGGAAACACCCGTACCTAACCCAACTCTATTGCTGCTTTCAGACCAAGGTATGGCTAAGAAGAAAATGGTGGCTGCCACCTTGGGGCAGTGCTGTATGATGGGATGGCATCTTGATGTCAGATTTTAAAAAAAATCAATTGCTGACCCTCTACGTTCTTTTCTCATAGGCCTTGTAAAGTGGAACGAATGGAAAAGATCAGGGTGTATTTGAACAACATCCTCTTTTTTAAGGGCATGGAATTTTCCATTCAGGGTTCTTGTGGAGGGATGAGAGGGCAGTAGAACTCTTTGCAGAGGTAGCTGGACAAAGCCAAATGGCTAAATCCAGTGTTTGCTCCTTAGAAAAACCAACAGGTGTGGTTAGTCCTTGCTCCGCTCCTCTAACTTTCTATCACTAGCAAATCACTTAAGTTCCCTATTGCCTTCAGGTCAAATGAAAAGGAGCGAAGGCCACCCTAACCACTTCTGTGGTATAATGTCATAGTAGGCAAAGGCTGTGGACGAGTGCTTACAATGCCCTGGCGAAATACAAATGTAAGGTGACGTTTTAAATTTACCATGTAGGAGCCTGGGAACCAGAAGGTGGCAGTAAAGAAACAAAAATAATCTGTAACTGCATTATGGAGTTTGACCTATGAGTATCATAACTGATTTTTTAATTTATTCTTAGTAAAGAAGAGAAATGCCAATATTCTTCATGGAGCTCTTATTTTATTACCCCTTTTGGGGGGGGGGAAGAAAGTTAAAGTCTTTGAGGATGCCTTATGGGTCTGTAGCCCTTAGCTTCTTGAGAAGGCACAGGCGACTTCTCCTGAAACTCCTCCCTGTGCCCATCTGGAGCCCAGACAGTGAAGGGCGCCATCTTGGAGAGACGATCCCTTGCCCCTTGGCATCCTCCCACCTCTACGTCACTGCGATGACAGTCTTCTACTTTGAATTCAACAGTTACTCATTTTGTCATTTGGCAAATTTTTATTTTATTATATTTGGTTGAATTCTTCCCATGTGCCAGATGTAAAGCTACAGTGGTAAGCAAGGCCCAATCCCTGATCTCAGGGACTTTACAGTCTCTTTGGTACACTGTTTCTCAAAGGGTATTTCTCTAAGCCTTCATCACTTGAGAAACTCTTAAGCATAAAGGACTCTGTAGCCCATGGTTTGGGAAATTGCAGTCTGAACTCTTTTAAAAGACTGTCTCAACATTCACTTGCTTATTAAAGTCCCTGAGGAGAACTGCAATGGGACAAAAAAAAAAAATCGTCTTTATTTAATCTAGTATTTCCCAATTATTTGTTCTTAAGCTCCACCCATACCACTACCTACCCCACACTGAGAAATGGTGATCTAATGGCATTTTTCTTATCCCTCTGATCTCTCAGGAATAAGAAATACCTTCTGAAAACCTGGAATCCCTTTTCCAAGCAAGTACAGGACCCATTGGCAATCCTTGTTTTGGACATGTTATATGTAATGCCTCATATTTGTAGGTCTATGCATGTATGTGCACATACGCAGAGCCCAACGTGAGAAAAGAGAAACAATCATATGATCGATGTTCTTCTTTTCTCTAGTTTTTGCACCAGTAAGAAAATCAGATTTCAGAGGAGAAGTCTTTTTCCCTTAAGACACTGTGTCTCGGCCAAGACGGACTTGGCATCTGGTCTCTGGAACTCCCAGTCCAGTGGACCTTGCCCTAATATCACCCTGATACTCTCTCTTGCCTGACCCAGCACAGTGTCCCCTCTGTGGGAGGCACTTTCCCTGTCTTTCCCTACCCCTGCTGGGTAGCCATCTCCTTCACTATCCGAGGTGGTTTCCTGGGTAAGGATTTGCACTGATGTTTTTTCTTTGGACACAATGCCAAGAGGTCCAATATCCTTGGGGAGCCACAGTGGAGGGTCAGCTTTCCTACGCCTCTTGGTGAACAACTGAGGGAATGACTATCTTCCATGTCAACAGTGTTCTCCTCTGTGTATTGTAGAACATCAAGGCTAAGGTTCCTCATTGTATGGCAGCTTTTGGAGCACAAAATGGTGTTGAGTAACACCATGGATTTTCTTTATGAAAGAACAATAACCAAACTGACATGGAGATTAGGATCTTGGTGGCTGGAGAGTGGGGTGGGGGAGAGAAGGGACTTTAGTAGTTCAGAGATTTGCTAAGTCTTTTTCTCAGGCCGATATCAGATAGCCACAGTTATAGGAGCGACTTTGCCCCGCCCCCCCTGCCATGCCACCATTGTTCGGGAGAACAATAGCATACCCCGCTGTACACAGCAGATGTATGTTCACCTAACCTGTCAAAAGGGAATTCTGTTTAACCTGAAGGACCTTAGCTTACTAATGAAAGCAATCTTATGAAGAATTGTTTTCTAAATCCCCAACTTCTTATGATAACCAGTAGTCATGGTTTTAAAGAATAGCTGTTATTCATTCATCTGACTATGAGGTAGGTGCTGGCTCTGGGCTTATCAGCAAAAAGTTGAAGGGGTTCGATCCCTAAGCAATGCGGAGATTATATTCTTTCTGTAAGCAAATGGCAGCAAAGAGCATGGCGTGGGTTGTTCAAACCAGGAGGACTCAGAGGAGAGGTGCTCTTGGAGTTTGGAGTAGGGTGGGAGCTCAAGCCAGGCTTTGAGGAGGGGAGGATGGGCCACACTTGGGCCGTGGTCGGGGCTGGGAATGGGAGCCAGGCTCTGTCGCCATAGCTCCGTCCCGCTTTAGCTTTGCTTTTCCTGAAAAGAAAGCACAATTCCTCTGAGTTACCCTGAACCTGGTTTCAACTAAGACTCTAATACACAATTAAGGAATGTGAGATCTGATTGAAATCCTATTAGGATTTCTTTCACTCTTGTTTTATTCTGACACACAAAGCAGCAATAACGTTGAGTCATTTTTAGGTGAGCCTTTGTTTTTCTGTGTGTAGGAAGAAGGGGCCCCCATGGAAACAGGCTTTGAGAACTTCCTGATGGTTTGCACTTAGCTTCAGGCCACGCGCTACACAGGTGGCCTGACAGGACTTAGGTGGGTGTGAGGTGCGGGTGCCTGTCCAGTGTGGTGACCCCTGGCGATGACTGTGTAAATCTCTTGGCGCCAGTCATGATGTCAAGTCATGAATTAGGTCTGGTCCCCACAGCCCGCTGTGGAGGTGCGGTTCAAGGGTGATTTGGCCTTTTCTGTGCCATGCCTACGTGCCATTGGTTCGTGTACTCTGATCGTTCTCCAAGGGATCTGGAAGGATGAAAAGCAAATGACACTGCCTGCACAAGGAAGGAGAGCAAGAGTGGAGGGTGTTTGGGAGACGACGAGCGAAATGCCTTAACCTGCGAGAGCAGATGATTGGTAGAGAGGGAATGGAAATACAGTTGACCCTGGACCCACATGGCTTCGAACTGGTCCACTTACATGTGGGTTGTTTTCGAGACAGTACAGGGCTGTAAACACATCTTCTCTGCTTCACGGTTTCCTTAATGGCATTTTCTTTTCTCTAGCTTACTCTATTGTAAGAACACAGTGTATGATACATGGAGCCTACAAAATACGTTAACCGCCTGTTTATGTTCTCGGTAAGGCTTCTGCTCAACTGTGGGCTACTGGTAAAGGTTTGTGGGAGAGTCAGAAGTTATATGGGGATTTTTGACCATGCAGGGGCCTGGTGCCCCATCTACCGTGTTGCTCAGGGTCTGCCGTGCTGTGAACCTCCTTCGCTGGGCCGGGCACCTGCGCGGCTCTGCGGGTTATGGGCTTGGTCAAAGTCCGGTCTTAGGGTGAGGAGCGACTTCAGGAACTGCCTTTTCAGGCTTCTCCCGCACCCACAGAAAGCGAGGGATGGGCGAGCCACTGAGTGATGGGCTTGTTTTTGCTTTTGTTTTGTTTTTGTAGTTAAAGGAAATAAAATTCTCAGGCATTTTTAGATTCTGTGTCTGATCCCCATTGTGAAATCATCGCTTCTGACTGGATCCCATAAAACTTGTCTTGAGTAATTTCATCCATGATTTTTCCTCTTTAAAAATATTAATCTCTACCTCATCGTCCCCATCCCCCACCCTTTGGCATTTCCCGCCAGGCCTGGGAAGCTAGCTCCTGGAGGGTTCTGCCTCTCTCAGCTGCTACAAAGGAAACAGAGGGTGAACTCCTAGAGAATCTCCCTTGGCCAGCCTCCCTCGCTGCCCTGGGGGAAATGCAGAATGGAAAAATCCTTAAAAAGCAACTGGAGACATTTTTCAAATGAGTTTTAATAAGCTGTGTGAGTGTGGAGTGAGAACTACGGAGAAGGAGCGTTGCCAATGGTAGGGGAGAGGTAGTAGTTGCGAGGGACCCTGGTGCTTATTTTGATCATTAACTCTGTAGGACAGCAAACAGAAGAGCAAAAAACAAAGTAAAAAATTTGGCCACTGGTAGATTTTTTTTTTTGAAAGAGATGACTATGTCAGATTAAGTCAAAAAGAGCCAAGAAACCATTGAATCAAGTATGAAGCCGCCGGATGTGGAAGGGGCTGGAGGGGTTTTGACTGGGTCTGGTGTCTCACAAACGTAGATTGACACGTTCAGCACCATGAGTTGGTCTGTGGGTCAGGCGGCCACCTGGAAATCAAGATGCTATCAAATCAAACTAGTGGGGGGACGGTAAACTCTATGCTCTTGTGGAGGGATGGTCTGAGGCCTGTGGGGTGGGCTTGTGGGGATCAAGAGAGAGGGAGAGAGAGATAGCGAGAGAGGGAGGGAGAGAGAGAGAGAGAGAGAGAAAGAGTGTGTGTGTGTGTGTGTGTGTGTGTGTGTGTGTATGTATTTGGTAGGTTGTGTCTGTGTGTGGACAGGCCGGGCATGCCCCAGCCAGTCAGAGGAGATAAGAGTTTTCATAATCAAGCAAGGCTTCACAGTATCTGACTCAGGTCTTGAAGCATACCAGGATGCATTCTGCCTGACGAAACAAAAGGTTATAGAGTTAATTAACGTTCACATGCCCCCGGGACGGAGAGGTATGCGTGTTGGCTCTTAGTCTGCGATGCTACTGCCCCTTTGCCTCGAAGGAAACCTTGAATTTGATAGGACAGGACAGTTCCTTTTAAAAATACCTTCACTTTTATCAGCCATTGCACATGTTCCCAAACATCTCTGTGAGGCAAGTATGGTCACTGTCTTTTTCAGCTGGGAAACTGAGGCCCTGCGAGGCCTTACCACTTGACTGTAATAGAATTCAGATTGGAATGGAGATTTCCCGACAGCCCTTGCTCACACATTATTCTGTCTGAGCTCCTTCCTGCTGTTCAGATTCTCTGCTTCAGATAGCCTCACCTCCAAATCCCTCTCCCCAGTCTCCATTTGCTGTCACACACAGGAGAAAGGGTCTGAGGATGATAGCTCTGTTTTACTTGAACTCAGCGAGATTGGAATTAAAAAAACAAAAATCAACAACAAAAAAACAATGCCCCTAAGCTGGCAAGTGTAGCAGGATCCATCAGACTCTTTCTGGAAATGTATCTGCTTTCTGGAAGTACAAGAGAGAAGGAAAGAGAAACAGGACATGGGCACAGGAATTACAGATCTTTCTCTACTTAATGGGGTAATATCCCGACATACCCATCATCAGTTGAATATATCCTACATCAAAAATGCATGGAATACACCTGTTCTACCGAACATGAGAGCTTAGCCCAGCCGACCTTTACACATGCTCAGAACACTTACGTGAGTCTGCAGTTGGGCAGAGTCATCTAATACAAAGCCTACTTTACAGTAAACCGGTGAAAATCTCCTGTGATTGACTAAATACTGAAGTGAGAAAACAGAATGGTTGTGTGGATTAAGATTGGTTGTAAGTGCATGGGTTGTTGGCCCTCGCGGTCACGTAACTGACTGGGAACTGGGTGGGGCTCACTGCCATTGCCCAGCTCAAAAGAGACTACTGCCTATCACTAGTGTGGGAAAAGGGCAAAATTTGAAGTACAGTTTCCAGTGAGTGTGTATGGCTTTCATATCATCATAAATTTAAAAAAAAAAATCCTAAATTGAACCATCAGAAGTCAGGGACCGTCTGTATATCCAAAACGGCCTGGAGTAGGATGAGGTCCTCACACTTGTCCACTAGGCCATCACTTTTTGAGCACCCACTGTGTACCACGCCGCGGGCGTCATGGTGCCTTGCTACCTGCCAAGGGAGCTCGTGGTGACCACATTTTGATGTATTTCCTGTTTATACATCTGTATTTATAAACTTGGTATCATGCTGTACACGATGAAGTTTCACCAGGAGATACAGTGTAACTATGCCTGCTGTCACTAAATATCCTTCAATCAAATGATTTCTCAGGTTTCTACATGTGTGAGGGCCTCTTGTAGAAAAACGCTGCGTTGGGGGTTTGCAGGTCGCCAGTCCGTGTTTGGCTTCTTGCGGAGTGAATGTCAGCGATAAGTGAACCGGAAGGCACTGCCCAGAGATGGCTTCTGCCTGTGTGCCACAGAACTGCCTCTTTATGTTTCTGTCTTTCTGTAACATCCACTTGAGTACAAACTGTCAGTCATCTATTTGACATTGACACATGGCAGGAGAGATTTACGGTCCTTTGACATTCTATGCATATGTATACGTGTTCGTCTAGCAAATACTCTTCACCACCAAGGAATATACTTAGGCATTCTCCTAAACTATTTGCATGTTGTTTTTTTTTTAAGAGTGGGAGAGAGGGGGTACAGCAGAGGGAGAGAGAATCTTAAGCAGGCTCCACACCCAACAGGGAGCCCAAAGCAGGGCTTGATCTCACGACCCCAAGATTATGACCTGAGCCAAAATCCAGAGTCAGATGCTTAACCCACTGAGCCACCCAGGTGCCCCTATTTGCATATTCCTCTAAGCTGTAGGTTTCAAAGTTGGTTTTATGGAGGTGCTGTGTGTGTGTGTGTCTGTCTGTGTGTCTGTGTGTCTGTCTGTGGACACACAGACCTGGGCAAGCTGTGGAAGAGGACCTTCACGCTTCTCCTCCTGCTCCATTGGGAACAGCCCCACTTTTAACTGCTTCACACAGTAGTATTCCAAGTAAGATATCATTTGAAGAAAGAATTTCACCTAAAAAAAACCCCGCGGTTTAAAACCACCGTAAGTTCTGAGAGTCTGGAGGAAATCTTGATGATTTTTACCTCCCTGTATATACTCTGATGTGTATAGACAGCAGCACTGCCTGAAGGCTTCCATTACAAATGGCCTTCCATTGTTACCACGGGCACATTCCTGAGATTTAGGTGGAGATGGAATTGTTGAAGCAGATTGTCTCTCGTATCCTCTGCAAGTGCTGTCTTCTAAATTGTTTGGGTGAGTAATAGACGTGCTTGGAGAAAACAATGCCTCGAAGCGTGTGTATAAACCACTGGCTCACTGCGGAAGGTTTCCCACCAGAGAGAAGGATTGAGAGAGAGAGAGAGAGGGCGATAGAGAGAGGGCAATAGATAGAATATGAGGAGGTTATGACGCTGCTCCGATGACGAGGAAGTTGGCCAAGAGGGTCTGCTCTGTCTCAGCAGCATATCAGGTGCCATTGGCAGATAGCAGGCAGCCCAACCCCTCTGTTCAAGGAGAGGAGATCTGATAGACATCGGTCAGTAACTGAGAATAAAGACAGTATGTGAGGAGAAGGGGAGAGGCTTATACTTAATGAGCACCTACTACGTGGCAAGCCTCGTGCAAGAACTAACGTAATCTTAAGTTTCAGGGAGTGTGGTGCCGCTGCCACCTCTTCAGGCAGATGTGTAACAGGTCGGGGTGCTCAGCAGCTGGGCCAGGCTCACGCAGCTCGCTAAGTGCCGGAGCAGGGACTCAGACCAGCGGTCCCCAGCCTGGCTTCCCGTGGGCGAGAAGGGCCACTGCGGAGGAAGGTGGACGAGCAGGTGCCCTGTGGGGAGTCGCTGAGTGGGGGGTGAGGAGCAGAGCGCAGGGAGCTGCAGGGAAGGAGCGGTTTGCAGGCACAGACCCCCAGTGTAGGGAGAGCAACGACTGTGCTGGAGCGGGAGGCCCGCAGTAGGAGTGCGTGAGAAAGACCCCTTCGTGAGGAGATTCGGGCTGCTCTGTGGAGTCCTTGCAATGCCAGGAAGGCGTTTGGGCTTATTCTGGAGGGAAAGGGTCCCTTGGAGGTCTTACAGGAAGTGAAGATCTGAAAGCACAGCGCGGCAGCTCCGTGGGCCATGGATGAAAGGGAGGAAGGGACAGCAGAGGTACCGGGAACGAGGCTGTTTCAGTAACCCCCATGCATCCAGAGGCAGTAGGAAAAAGCTTCTGAAGGAAGAGTCGCCACAGGCCATTTGATGTCCCCTGTGCGTCTAGAAAGGCCAGCCTGCTTGTGAGGAAAGTAGAGGGCTCCATTTGATACTCTAGAAAATATGGATGGGGTAACCCTGGCCTGATGAGAAACGTGGACTGAGATTGCTGCCAGTCAGGTTCAGTGACCTGCACCCTTCCCAGGTGTCCTTTGCTCACAGTCCGATGGGTACACGAGGATCAAGTTTAAATAAAAAGTTTCATTGGAAAATCTAACACAAGAGGTCCAAGCCCCCAAACCCATTGACCAAACAAAGCCAGTTTCCTCAATGGCTGACGTCAGACCTCCTGCCTCCGTCCAACACCATCTGTTGGGTTTCAGGATCTACTTTTTTATTTTTTTCAGTGTGTCTATTTTTAGATTCATATTGAATTTTGATAGTGGACTGATGTTGTTTTCCACACGGGGCGTTTTGTAGATGCCAATCTGTGGAGATTACTCAGCTTAAGCAATAGGCTTTCCTCACATAACCTGAACTTTTTGTTCCATGATCTCAGATGCTTCAGATGACCCGGCTTGGCCCTTAATGCTTTGACTTTGGGATATTGCCAAGTGGTGGGTATGTTCCATTCAGCTGTGTGTGTGTGTGTGCGCGCGCGCACCCTGTTGACTTGTAGGGAAAATGGGATCCAGGAAAGAAGGCACTGTGAGTCTCTGGTTCTCGCTGGGTTCTGCCCCTGAAGCTTACGCTGGGATAGTTCTCTGGGCATCGATTTCCTCACTCCTAGTAAAAGCCGGGGGAGGACACACAGATAGAGATAGACAACGTAATCTATAAGATTCTAAAGATCTCTGAAAATGTGACCGACAGGGAACCATATGCAGGACCCTTGCAGACTTGCTTGTTGCTCATGTGAATCAGAGAAAAACAAGGGTGAAATCAGTGAACAGGGCCTCTATTTAGTGTTTCTTTTTCAAAGCTCAATTCAGTAAATGCTTTCTTCTACCTGGATCAAAGCCTTTATGTTCTCAAGACTATCCTTCTACATTAGGGCTCCAAATTCAAACATACTTTCAATGACTAATGGTCGCACATCAGAGGAACTTCTAGGAGGTATTGTGGTTGTCCCTTTAAAGCATAGCACAGTTTCTAGCACACAGCAGACACAATAAATTTTAGCTTCTGTCTTACCCAGTTGTCAATTTCAATATCCTTTACAAAGACAGACCCGAAACTGGACAGAGAGCTTTGTTGTGCTTCACTTGCCTATAAGGATGACCTCTTCTGACTAGTTGGCCAACTGTTCATGAAACCGAGTTGAAAAACCATTGTTGGTAGATTTGACCCCTGGGCATACTAGCTAGCTACACAGAGTGAAAATGGGTATTCCCTATCCCCTAACCTGAGCCCAGATTGTCCTTGACTATAGCTATGACCCATTTTCTTAATTCATCTAGTCCTCTCACAAGCGCATCAGAAGGGAGGGCATCAAGGAAGAGATGGCTGAGAGCCATCCTTTTAGAAGAAGTCTGTGCTTGACTAGAAGAGGAATGCTTTGTTTTATCCTTTTTCTTAATTATTAAGTCTTTTCTTTATGGTAAAATCTAATACATTCAGAAGTGCAACTAGTTAATGTGTGACAAACATGCCTTTGGTTGTGTGTCCCTGGGAGTTAGGTAGTTCATCCTTCTGACTGCCCAACCCATAGCTTGAACTAGGTCATCGTGACGGTGGCTTCTGCGAATCTCCTCTAAATGCTTTGTTTCATCCACAAGATTCTAGGGAATTCTTGCTGGACCCTTTGTCTCCTTCCTGTCACTAAGGTGGTGGGCAGAAGGGGGCACATACTGGGGCTGGCTCCCCAGTGTGGGAGGAAGAGGTTACTGGTTCCAATACGGAACATCTTGGACCCAACTGCCCTTCTGACGGTTTGTCTTTGGAGGCTGCTGTTGTGGTTTGAGTGAGGGGGGCGGGGGTCATTTAGGTAGGCTAGTCACCACCTTCCATTTCAGGGTTGTCCTTGGCTCAATAATGACAGTCATAGCAAAAATTTCTATAGGATTCATATTCCAGGTTCAATTTCAAACATTTTACATATATTAATTCATTTAATTTTCAAGTCAACCCTCTGAGGTAGTCCTGTTATCCCAAAGACAGGTCACACAGCTGGAAGTGGCAGAGCCTGAATTCAGACTCACTTGGCTTCTAGAAACTTCATTTTGTCTGAAGGCCCAGGGGGAGATTAGGCTTTTGAGGACGGATGAACACAAACCAAACTCCCAAAGACCCAGGTGTAAACAAGACAGCAGTTGGCTGATTTGTGGTGGGGCGACTGCTCATGTCTGTTGCCCCAGGCACCCTGGAACAACTCTTTGGGGGTAGTATTTTAGGCCATCTGAATTATATCAGGAGAGCAATGGAAGGAAAAACAGACCCTCTTCTTCCTGTTACGAGAACTTCTTTTGTGGAGGCAATAGGAAGTCGAAACATCCACTTGTGACTCATCAGGGCATTTTGTTCTCCCATGATGTTCCAGGGAGAATACTAGCAGGGATCACAGAATTCTCGGTCAACCGTGGTGTGGCAGCAGGTACAAATTTACTCCTTTGTTGGGTCAATATGATATTTATTTGTGATTCATCAGCAGTATGTAGTCCACTTTATCGGGAACACTCACAGGTTGCTAGGGAACTGAGCTCATTACCTGGTCCCGGCTCTCAGAACGGAGCTGCCTGCTCTAAGGTTTGATTTGGGCCTGGCTGGCTGATAGTTACATGAGTGGTAATGGGCTTTGAGGCCTTCCCTGGTCCTCCAGAGGGAGGATGGAAGGTGCAGTATGGTAAGAGTCTGGGAAGGGAGTGGTTGGGGAAAATGATGACTTTGTTCTTAGCATTTCTTCCATGATTTTTGCAGCCCACACCCATTTTGTTTTGTTTTTCAGATCATAGGTTAAATCCTACCTCCTTTTTCAAGTCCTGATTTATGAAGCTTTTCTAGATTCACAGTGAACACTAGAAACACACAAACGCAACCAAATGAAACATGTTGCTATTAGTGTGGCAATAATTCCCTAGTCTAATTCACTCTGACTTCTTTCCTTTGGAGGAATTTATTAGAGATACGAGGAGCATTTCTTTATGTGCATAGATTGGAAATGAACCACACAAAGAAGTATAAGCAAGTCCACTAGAAGAAAACTTGAAAATAAAATCTGACCCTTAAAAAAAATTATATATATATATATTCAGGTGTGCACCTTACAAAAGCCAACTCCTTTTATTAAATGTCTACCAGCTGATTCACTAGCAAACACCTTGGGTTGACGAGATCCATTTGGATTTGCCAGATAGAGGGGCTGACGTGTAGAGTTATTAAAACCAGCAGCAGTGGAAGGGCAGTCAGTCTCAGGGAAGGTCAGACACACGGAACACATGCCATCAGCCAGAGAGGAAGTGTCCCGCTTTGGTATGACGGTAGACGACCAGTATCTCTTCAATGCCTGGCATGTCTTCAGCTTAGTAGTAGGTATGCTAGTGCTCTAAATAAAAATTAAAAATTAAAAAAAAAATTTAAAAAGATGCAATCCTTGTCCAAAGAATTTCTAGTCTGGCTAGGAGGTAAGACTAGCAAAATCTGCAAAAATGAATGGTGCAGAAGAAAGTCAGAGAAAGAAGAGGCATGAGCGGGCTGGGGCAGGAGGCACACTCCTGCACATGGGAGGGTCAGTCCTCTCACATGTGAAGGACTTTGTCATGGGAGGAAGAGCCCTGGGTCCCATTTCCGTCAGGAGTGCAGTGGTGAGGGCCCATCTGCGTCAATGGGATTGGCTCTGTGTGGTCGTGTCATTCTGTGACAACCTTGTCCGAGACCAGTCTGGATGTTGATGTCATTCAGGTCCTCCCGTCCAGCTGCCCACCCCCCCAGTGTTGCTCTCTGTGGGTTTAAACCACATTAATGGGAGGGGAGATCAGCCCCTCGTTGTGGGAACTGGGGGGAGCCCAGTGTGCTGGCACCAGGTCAGCACAGGAAGGCACTGTGTGTGTGTGCCACAGGCAGGAACAAACTGGCTCCTCCCCAAAACTTGAAACATGATAGATGCTTCTAGCTCAAAAACTGTGTGATTCCTGTGTATCTGTACAACCAGAAGGATAGATTCTGTTCAGCTCCTTGAGCTCCTGGTTAATTCCTGAATCCTGAAGGCACTAAGTTCAGCATAAAATACAGATGTTCTGATGCTCCTTCCTGCTCTGTAGAAAATGGTGTGAACAGTTTGCAGGATTATGTGAATAAAAAGCCCATTCAATCCAAATGGGCATTTTTGCAGGAGGAAAAAAATACAGTTAGAGGGCTTTGTGAAAACCTACACAAATTGTTCAAATGTTATAGGAAAGCCGTGAAACTGAAAATCCTATTCCATAAAAAGGGCCATTTAGACTTCATTGGTAAGGAAGGGCAAGATAAGAGCGTGAACAGTTGGACAAAACCGGGAAGAAACACAGAATGTGCAAAAATATTAAGAATTTGGTACTTGAGGGGAAAGTTTCCTTTTGGAAGAGGGTATATTTGGAAGGTCCAAATGTATTTCTTTGATCTTTAAATCTACCAAAAAATGTCATTTTGATGTAAGGAAATTGTATTTGAATTGAAGAGGTGAGGAACTGGCCACAGCTTATGCAAGTGTGGCAGACATATGCAAGAGAACAGGAATAGAATTAATCGATTGAGTTGCTGTGTCACTGATATTGTATGGAGAATGTTCGAGGGCTGCTTTATAAGGGTGCTTTTAAAAGACAAGAGTGAGCCGCCCTTAAGAATGGACACCCAAGCTAAAAGAGCTGGTGATAAAAAGAGGAGGGCATGCGGACCGAAGGTGCAGGTCCCAGAAAGACACATGTAGCATGCTGCATTTCCAGAAAGTCCCCAAACAGAAAAAGCCAAACAATATATTCTTCAGAGAGACACACACAGTGACGAGGCAGTGGTTACCCTTACCCCTGGAGGGGCGGGCTGCTGCCCGCGAGGTTGGAAGGGGCTGCTGAAGACTGGCGAACATTTTCTGTTTGTCAGGATGTGTCATGGCTAAAAGGGGGTTTGTTTTATTTGGCTGTTCTTTAAAATACATCTATTTTATATATCCTTCTGTAGGTGTATTTTATAATAAAAGGGGGAAGGGTAGAACAAGATCATGAAAGTATCCAAAGTACCATAGATGTTAGCATTTTAAATGATGATGTCGCCTCCTCCCTCCCAGAAAAACTCTCCCCGTGGTAAGAACCGAGCTTGAGGACGATGTCTGCATATCATTATTTTGCCACCATAGTCTTGATTTTCCTGTTGTCTTTGGCAGGGAGGTCTGTCTCAAGGACAGGAAGTGTGGCAGCTGGTCACATGTCGGTTTAGCTGGAAGGACAAAGCACAGTCGCTGTCTCCTTCCCAAGGCCAAGGCCAAGGTGGGGCTGGAACCTCGGGGTTATCCCAGGTGGAATGTGGCCCACCTTTAGCCCAGCCTGGGGATGCACAGGCCGAGAATTCTTAAGGGGTAACCTAGCCACGCCTTGCTCCTTCTGCATGCAGCTCCGATTAAGGGAGAAATCTCTCCTAGTTTCCACAACTTTGGTGTTTCTCAGCATTTTTTTGAAACCATGTTTTATAGCTAAGAAGATGTAGTCAAACATTTCATTTGGCACTTTATATTATGAAAACCAGAGACCTCTTTCCATTTTCCACCTACAAAATTTTGTGATAAATTCATTCTGCTTGGATGCTGTGGATACGCATGTTCTTTCTAGATTCTGACACATCTTCTATAGAGGACATGCCTCTTCCTGGGTCGCCCTCCCCTGTGCCTACCACAGGTTTTCAAGTAGCTTTCCTCACTGCCATCACCAGCAGCAAACATTGACAGAATGTTTTCTAGAAGCCACAAATAATAGCAGCTCACATTTTGACAGCGCTGACTGGGTACCTGTCGTTTTTTACAGCTCTTCACTTATAGCAGTTGGCAGTGCTTGCAGGGGACCTGTGAGGAGATCTCCTGAGATACAGAAAGACCTTTCCCCAATAGCATGCAGTCCAGACGTGGTAGAACTAGGATTTGAACCCAGGCAGTCCCACTGCTTTGTCTGTGTGCTCACCATTCCACCGTGCAGCCTCAGGTCATATGCTGACAACTTGATAGGTGTGATTTACTCTAACCACACCTCTGACAGCTTTCCCGTTTCCCCATTTTACAAATAGGCATACTGAGCTTCAGGATGTCACTTCATGCAGGATTGAACAGCAGAGGGAGCCACGAAAGTGGCTTGGAGATGGGACCTTGGAGGATCTTGTTTGTTCATTGTCCCCCCCATTCCTTCACCCCCCTACTGACACCCCTCTGCCCTCCACTCCTGGGGGAATGAGAGTCCTCCCCACCGCCCTCTCATCCCGGGGCTAGTGGCTCCTGTGACAGGAGGAAAGAGTGGATCCTGGAGCGAGGGCATGAGCAAGCCCGTTCATGTGTTGCTAATTGCTCGAACATCATGGAAAGGAGTTTGTCTTATTATGGGTTTTTTGTGGGAAAGCTTTTCATACAATGCTGGCTGACTCCTGAGCCTCAAAGTAAACAACTACATCATCCTGCACAGAGAGCATCAGGAAAAAGGAAACTGCAAGAAAATATCAGACTTCTGCGACTCACTCTCTTCTTTTTTTAAATATAAGTGGGAGAAATTATGTTTAGGGGGATTTGCTGGGGTCCTTGTCACAGAAGGCTTCCCGAATAATGACCCCCTTCCCAAGCTGCATATTTGAGTAAATGTTTCCCACGCGGTGAGTTCTTCCCAGCTCCCTGGCTGTGATGTCAGGAGGAAAGTCCACCCACAAAGCATGGCTAGGAGATTCTGTAAGCCCATTAGAAAGCAAAGTGCCTTCCCATCAGGGACTAGTGAAAAGTCCTCACTTGCAAAACCTCTGGATGGTTGAGGGGGGGTGACCAAGATGACCACTCTTTGTGGTCCTCGTATCCTGGGCGGGGGCGAGGGGAGGGAGGAAGAGAGGGAAACGGACATGGTCGCTTCTGTCTTCCGTCTAAGAATGTGGACCGTATTCTAGGTAGCCCCCATGTACTTGGAGAGGGTAAGGATGAACCCAAACACAGCCAGCTTGCCAAAAGACGACGACATTTTCTCACCAGTCCCTCCACCATAAATCTCCTGTGAGATGTATAAGGTCCACATCGTTTACACCCACCCCAGGACTCCCCGGAGGGCCTTTCTGGTTGCCTAATCAGACTTCAGCTTTTCCTGTCCTCCCAGAGCCCCTGAGGGACAGTGGTGTTGGGCAGTGGGGGTGGAGGGGGGGAACTAGAAGGTCAGAAGACACATTTGTCAAAATGCCCCATGGGCTTTTCCAGCCCTGTCTCCAACCCGGAGCTTCTCTCCCATTGGTGTTCCTTCTGAAAAGCAATGGTCTCTTCCAGAAGTGACTGGCAGATGTAACAAGATTTGGAGTCGCTGCTACCTTTAGGATCATTGAAGTTGGTGTCTGCTAGGGTTGCTGCTAGGGTGACACTTTCCTGCAGCAGACTGTAACTATGGCCCAGCACAAAGGAATCCTCTCCTGGAGTGACTGTGCCCACTTCCTGCTTTCTCCTACTCCTGCGTCATGCGAGCTGGTTCCGCTGTAGGCTCCTTGCCATCTTTGTCATCCATGGAATCATTTCTTCTCCCTGAAAATAGTGTTCATTTTGCGTTTCTTCTTCCGATAGGTGGGAACCTCTCTGGGGTGTATATCTTGCATTCATTCTGCATCCATCACTCATTGCGTGTAGGGATGAGTATTTAATTTGGATGTCCCTAAATGCTATTTTGGTTAGTAACAGGAGCAACAGATTATAGTGGGATTAGCTGTTTTGATTTTAATTTGAAAGGAATCACTCATGGAAGGAGTTTGACAAATAGACCAAAGGAGCTTGCCCACTTTGCCAGGTTCTTCTGCGCCTGGCCTGCACAATACAGTGTCCCTCAGCGTGTCCCTCAGCGGCTCACAGCCCACCCTCGTCCAACTCACTGCCCGAGTTCTGAGCACTGCCATGAGATGTCCTGCCTTTCTGCCTGCTCTCTTTGCCTAGGAGGACACAGCCCACCTCTCATCCATATCTGCCTCTTCTGCGAGCCCTCCGATTCATCTGAACCTCATTAGCATTTATTAATTACTCATTGCTACCCAGCGTATACAGCATGACTAGCTAACAGATTTGTGTGCACGAGTATCTTAGCTCCCCAGACCAACTATAAGCATCCAAAGGCCAACACACTTTTCTGCCTCTTCCTGCTTCTGTGTGTGTGTGTGTGTGTGTGTGTGTTTAGGAAAAGCCCGAGTAAGTGCTCAGTAAATGCTTCCTGTGGTTGCCACGGCCGTGGTGGTGGTGTGACTGCACCCAACCAGAATGATTTCGTGAACCAAAGCCCCTTGACCTGCCGCTGATGTGCAGCGAACCCGCCCTCCTCCCACTTTCAGCACACGTCTCTGGGCTCCTGAGCACAGCGTCCTGGCCCTCACAGCCCTGCGGACTGACTGCAGGTAGCATGGGAGGGAACCCAAGCTTTGCTTTTACCTCCCCTCTCCTTAGACAAGCCCATCTCACAGTACCTTATGCACAGGAGCCCTCATTTTGCACAGGCATTTAGTTTTCAGAGACCTATCATTTTGTCTGGTATTTACTTCCAGCCAAGCCCTGAGTCTTGGCTTTCTCCTCTGCAAAGTGGAAGTAACGGTGCTCCCCTCCGAGGGCTGCCACGAGAGTTGCTCGGGGACGCGTACGGCCTTTGGCACGGTGCCTGGCCTGTGCATGAGAGCAGCTCCCCAGCTGCTTTGCAGAGCCCTTTGTTGGCTAGGTCACCTCCGATTACCTTCGCCGAACCTCTGAGATAGGCAGGGCGGTGGCATGTTTTCCTTTGAGAGATAAGGAAACTGGCCCAAATCAGTGAGGGGGTCTTCTCAAGGGCTCATCGTTCACGCAGAGCTGGGACTGGAACGGAGATGTTTCCGTGCCCGCGCGCACAGTACTCCTCCTCCTGGCAACATGCATCTTGGGGGCGGTGGGGAGAGATCGCAGCCTTCGCCTACAGAATGAGCCCCAGCACCTGGCTTCTGCCTGCCACTCTGCTCTTCAAATGGACATGAGTTTGCTGGCAAGACTTGCCCTCTTTATGGTTAAGCTGCCTCCTTACCCCCAGCCTTCTGGAAACTTCCCCTCTGCTGGCCTCCAGCAGTAGGATTCGTTCAAGGTTACCATGTATTTTTCTTGTATCCCAGTTATCCCAGAAAGTTCCAGGATGACTTGGGAGTTTTTATTGGCTGGGCTTGGAAAATACCCAGGCAGTGATGGTGTGTTGATGCTGGAGTCAGATTGGCTACACAGGCAGTGATTTATGAAAAGCCCCGTAACCCTAGAAGCTCCTAATAGGGAGGCCAAGGGCAAGGGATGAAGTGTCTTAATCCCTCTGTGTAATTTCCTCAGTAAGAGCAACTCTAATTAGTCTTGGGTAAAGTTTCTCTTCCAAGGTGTGTGCTTTTGGGAATATTAATGCAATTTCATGTTTTCCGGCTGTGACTTCCAAATCTGCAACCTGCCAGTGTTTTTGGCTGTGAGAAAGGAACTCTGCCAGGAATTCATCATGTACTGGAAACAGGAAAGTATGGAAAATGAAGTATCCTCAGCACTGCTTCTAAAGGTCAAGGTTTCATTTATAGAACTGGAGCCATCCAGCTGGAGGAGAAAGGCCCATTCTCCTCTGTGATCAGTGTGAACGGTGTTGAAGTGTGGATCAGATGGCCCCCACTCCTGAAGCAACAACAAGAAATCCACACGTAGTATTTACAAACGTTGGTCATTTCTGGGAGGGTCAGATAGCAGAAAAGGTGAACCGAACATTTGTGATGGACGCAGGCCTGTCGTTTTCATCTGCGGGCATGGCGCCATATCAGCACATCAACATTTGCGGGGCGAGAGGAGGGTCGGAGGCCACTGCTCTTCCTCTTTTTCACTAGGTGTGGTGGCGGGAGACCCACCTGGTCTCCAGGGCAGAGCCCTGGGATATGGATCTTGCCATCCAAGCTGTTTTTGTACCTCCCTTATGCAGGGTCCTTGAACACTGGCGTGATTGCATCTTCCAGGGAGCTCGTTAAATGGCAAATTATAGGTCCTATCCCTAGGGACTCAGATTCAGCAGGGCTAGGGATTCACATTTTTTTCTAATGCGATGTGGTCTCTGACAGCACTTCGAGAAACACCGCCAGAGTGGCACAGCCACCTACCGTTGGGGAGGGCTGGCCTTAACGTCAGTCGGCAAGGGACTGCCCTAGACACTGTCCGAGGCCCTGCTGGCGTTGGCAAGAGATTCATATGCCATAAGCCTTATTCTTGAGAGGTGTATGGAAGAGAGGGAGTGGGCAGGATTTGGCCGACTCAGATGCTGGACTGCCGCCGGAGGGGCTCCGAGAGGGCTGGAGAGTCAGGGCCTGCTGGGCAGGGGTGGGGGGCTCCAGCTGAGCTCAGAGGACAGCAGCCTCTGTTCGAATGACCCCGAGGGGAAAGAGGGCATTTCTGATGAGGGGCCGCCACTGTGAGGACAGCCTCGAGCTTGATCCTGCACCAGACTGAAAGCACACATCTCGGTTTTGTGCAAGTCATGGGCTCAGTGGGCCACGGCCGAGGCTCCTTGAAATCTGGTGTCCGTGAACCTGAGACGGGCACCAGATTTGGGCAGGGTCATCAGCAGGCAAGGACGTCGCCCAGACCACGCTGCGGATGGCAAACACCACTCTGGGCTGTCAGAGTTGTGCTCTGACCTGAAGGGTGTTGTGGGGCACCAGAAACAATGGCCTCGGGGAATTCAGACCTCAGTATTGATACCTGACATTACATGTAAAGTATGTTCCAGGTTTTCAAAGCTCTCGCTTCTGTTTGATCTTTGGGTACAATTGAGGGGACTGTCACCTCCTTCATGGCACATTCTTGATATCCTCTCAGTGATATGGGGTCACATTGAGTCCCTTGCTTGCAGGGGTCCTCTGACCCCCAGCCGAGATTCTCCCTCTACCCTGAGGCCAGTTTGCATGTGAGGACCAAGGCTCTTGGAGTCATTTTAGGGCTCTGCTTGGGAAAAAAAAAAAAAAAAAAAGGACAATCTCCGGTTGTCCTTTGAGATCCATCTAAAATGTCTCTCTCTCCAAGAATGCCTGTGTGACCTGCACCATCCCCCACACCTCCCCCTCCCCGCCCTCCTAGACAAGGCTACTTTCTTCTTCCTTTTTCCTCTTTTCTTCCTTCCTTCTTCCTCTCTCCCTCCTGCCTTCCTCCTGACACTTGGTCACTCGGGGTACCATGCACCCTGTCCTTCTGTGTATAGTAGTTATGTCTGTGACAGTATTTCCCACCAAACGAGACTGAAAACCTGAAGGTGAGGAATTTGATAGTACTCGTATCTTTTGTCCTTTTTATCTGCTTTGGCTGTGAGGTAAAAATACCTGTCTTGCATTTAGTAGCCCTTCAATGTGTACTTAACTAATTGAGTTCAGCCCACCTAATCACAAGAATTACAGTAGTCATGTTGATTGTTTCAGTTATCATGGCTACGCAACAGACCACCTCAAAACTTAGTGGCTTAAAGCAGCGATAAGTTGTTTCTCGGGAAATTTGGCTGGGTGGCTTTTTTCCTCCATGTGGCACTCGGTACGTTCAGCTGGTTGCTGGGCATGACTGGAAGTCACCAGGAGCCTTCACTCCTCCTTCTGGTAGCCTTCACATGGGGTCTTATCCGTTGGTGACCAAGCCTGAGCTTCTTTCCAACATGGTGGCTGACTGCCCCCAGAGAGCACAAAAACAGAAACTTCCAGATCTCTTAAAATTTGGTCCAGAACTGGCACAGTTCTGGTATCACTGCTGTGTATTCTATTACCCAAAGCAAGTCACAGGCCAGCCCAGGTTCAAGGGCATGGCAACAAACTTCACTTTCTGTGGGAGGAGCATACCCATCAGGGAAGGGAGAACTGATGGGGCCATCTTTGGAGACCATCTACCATCATGAAAGCAAGTAATACTGAACTTTCACTGTTGTCGGGTCCTAGTGCTAAGTGTTTCAATGCATTTTATGTTACGATCCTCATAACATAAATCCTCATAACAGCTTTGTGAGGGAAATGCCAGTGTCATTTCCATTTTATAAATGAGGAAGCCGAGGCATGGAAAAATGAAGTAATGCTTCCAAAGTTAATGGCCCTCCTTGGAGAGGAGTGGACTTGAGTCAGGGAAGTCCAGTTTAGAACCCCTTCTTGGGCAACAAGACAACCTTGGTGGAATTTATTGGCAAGCTTGGGGTTCTTTTCTGTGCATACCTTTGTGTTACTCGCTGTGGGGAATCAAAAAGTCTAAACCATGTCTGGGAGAAAAGGATGAAACACGCAAAATGAGTAGAGACACATATGGCAATAATGAGTTAAGCTGTATGCTCCAGCCAGTAAATGATAAAGGAATTTGGGGAAAGAAGGAATGAGGGTATCTTGAAGGAGTTAGGGAGTTGGGACTTTTGCTGGTCCTTGGCTTTCGTCCTTTGGATGATCTGCTGGTCCTTGGGGATGTTGGGTGGGTTTAGGGAGTAGCATGAACCGCAGCAGAGGGGCTGGAAGATGTTGTGCTTACAGATGAATCAGGCCGATGGAGAACAGGCAGGGTCCTAACTCCGGAGAGCTGGGAGAGCCTATGCAGGAGTCGAGACTCCCTGAGGCAGCCTCAGGGGGCTCCTTGAGGTGCAGCCTCTGATTTTATGGCTGGAAAGGATCCCTCCAGACTTCGAGTTCCTTGCCAGCAGAGACCATGACTTGTCTGCTTGTGCTTTCTCCTAGACAAGCTCAGTGCCAGGCAAAGAACTATACTCAGACCACGTGCAGCAAAAGAGTGACCTGAGAGGCCCTCTGTCTAACTTGCACTTTCATGGGTGAGCAGACCCAGACTGACGGACCAAGCGAGGTGGCGGGGCCACAGCCACAGCAGAAATTCTCTGACCCCCAGGGTGTCGGGCAGCCTGGTGGAGGTTAGAAGTTTGGACTGTGGAGTCAGACTGCTCTGGTTCTTATGAACTAGAGAGCCTCGGGCAAATTTCTTAGTCTCTCCACAGCACAGTTTCTTCATCTGAAAAATGGGTACATCAGCACCTCCTCCATAGGGGCACCGTGAGGATTCAGTGAGGTAATTCGGGTGAGGCCCTGAGAGCAGCCCAGGCCCTCAGCAAGCATCCCGTAAGTGATGGCAGTTGCTGGGCTTGCCACGTCGCTCTCTGAAGTGGGAGAGGATGCATACTTGGTATCATGCTCTTCCTCGGTCAGAGGACCCTCCCTCCAAACTCAAAATGTAGTAGATTTCTGGCCACCAATCCATCACAATTCAAGAAAGAGCAGAATTGCTGCTTCCTTTGCACAGACCTCCCTTCCATACCCAGAGGGGTTCCGCAATAGCTCAGCCTCTGCAACCTCCCCCACCAACCCCTATGGCTTTGGGGGCACTCTGAGGCCATAGGCTGTGTGGGGCAGCCTGGCAGCCTGGACCAGGGATCCCAGGCTGGCTGTGCTGTGTAACCACAGCGGGTCCTTCGACAAGTGAGCCGATCTGACCTACCTCGGAGGGTGGTTGGGAAAATTATTCTAGCATTGTGCCAGGCACATATTGTAGTGTCGTGCCGGGACTAATAAATAGTAGCTTGGCTCGTTATTGACAACATGTTCTGAGATCTGCAACTTTGGGGACTACTTGCCCTTTGGCACGTGCTGCCTATCCATGGGACTGACCACACGATAGCCCCACTATGTGCAGATCTTGGTTCTGGGAAAGGGGCCATGTATCTGGATTTTACCCACAGAGTCCACTCGCAGAAGCAGCTTGTGATCACATGAGTTGTCCTGGAGCTGAAGGTCTTACCTGTCTCTTGCCTCGGACAGGGTCTCCTTTACTCCAGCTCAATAAAATCAGGATGACTCCTGATCTCGGGGCTTATTCACAGAGAATGTTCACAACCCCCATCAGCCACCCATCCCTCCATACACCAGCAGGCCTGTCCACAGCTCAGGCGACCAGACTTCAGGGCGTACTTGGTACTTCTGTGGAAATATCAGAACCAAAGCTGAGCTGAAAGCCCCGCAACCTCCCTGTGGTTGTAAGGATCTGAGCCCCTTTCTACAGAGGGAATGAGGTCCAAATCTCCTATGTGGGCAGCAAGCAGAGAGGGCGAAGGCTTTGTGTGACTAGCCTCTCCTTGAGGCTCCTTTCAGGCAGATGCAGGCTAACTTGACAAATTTCCCCTTGATTTCTCAGGGCTACCAGCCAGGAACTCAACACTGGAACCTAGATGTCAAATGAGCAACTCTTCTCTTGTGAGGATAGACCCAACCTGGCTGGAAGGATGTAATGTTGGTCATAGTGTTACAACGGGATACTTTGTCTGCCCCCCCACCCCGGCCCCTGCCTGTTCTATCCTACCTCACACCTCACCTCTTGAGACCAAGGGATACCCTCCTAACCTTGGGAGCATGGGAAATGAATAGACCAATAGGGGTCTGAGCCCAGAAACAAAGTAATATTGGCATGTATAACAAATATTTGTTGAGCATTTACCATACATGCTGTATACCATGTGTATATTTCTCATACGCATATGTGTATATGGCCTAGCACTGGCTAGGCAGAAGATCTATAATAACATAGAGATATTCCTTCATTCAAAACCCATTTAACGTGTGTCTGTTACATGTAAGGCACTGTCCTTGGTGTTGCAGATCTAGCAGTGGACAAAACAGCAGGGAATCCCTACCCTCCTAGAGCTTACATTCAAGTAGAGGAAGAAGGGCAATAAACAGATTTAAAAGTCCATGATGATTCGGAGCCTTTTCTGGTTCCACACAAATTTAAGGGCTGTTTGTTCCAGTTCTTTGAAAAATGGCATCGGTATTTTGATCGGGATAGCATTGAAAGTGCAGATTGCTCTGGGTAGCATAGACGTTTGAACTATGTTTATTCTTCCGATCCATGAGCATGGGATGTCTTTCCATCTTTTTGTGTCTTCTTCAATGTCTTTCAAGAGTGATTTGTAGTTTCTATAATATAGATCCTTTACGTCTCTAGTTAAGTTAATTCCGAGATAACATATAATTTTTGGTCCTATTGTAAACGGAATCGATTCCCTAATTTCTCTTTCTTCAGTCTCATTGTTCGTGTATAGAAATGCAGCTGATTTCTGAACATTGATTTTGTATCCCACCACATTACTGAATTGCTCTATAAGTTCTAGTAGTTTGGGGGTGGAGTCTTTTGGGTTTTCCATATAGAGTATCATGTCATCTGCGAAGCGAGACAATTTGACTTCTTCTTTGCTGATTTGGATAGCTTTTATCCCTTTTTGTTGTCTGATTGCTGTTGCAAGGACTTCTAGTACTATGTTGAATAATAATGGTGAGAGTGGACATCCTTGTCGTGTTCCTGACCTTAAGGGAAAGACTTTCAGCTTTTCCCCATTGAGAATGATATTCGCTGTAGGCTTTTCATAGATGGTTTTAATGAGATTGAGGAATGTACCCTCTATCCCTGCACTCTGAAGTGTTTTAATCAGGAAATGATGCTGTATTTTGTCAAATGCTTTTTCTGCATCAATGGAGAGGATCATATGGTTCTTGACTCTTTTCTTGTTGATATGATCTATCACACTGATAGATTTGCGAGGGTTGAACCACCCTTGCATCCCAGGGATGAATTCCACTTGGTCATGATGGATAATCTTTTAATGTACTGTTGGATCCTATTAGCTAGGATCTTGTTGAGAATTGTGTGGAACCAGAAAAGGCCCCGAATCACCAAGGAATTGTTGAAAAGGGAAAACAAAGCTGGGGGCATCACATTGCAGGATTTCAAGCTATACTACAAAGCTGTGATTACAAAGACAGCATGGTACTGGCACAAAAACAGACACATAGACCAATGGAACAGAATAGAGAACCCAGAAATGGACCCTCGGCTCTTTGGGCAACTAATCTTTGACAAAGCAGGAAAAAACATCCAGTGGAAAAAAGACAGTTTCTTCAATAAATGGTGCTGGGAAAATTGGACAGCTATATGAAAAAGAATGAAACTAGACCTCTCTCACAGCATACACAAAGATAAACTCCAAATGGATGAAAGACCTCAATGTGAGACAGGAATCCATCAAAATCATAGTGGACAACATAGGCTGCAACCTCTTTGACATTAGCCACAACAACTTTTTTCATGACACATCTCCAAAGGCAAGAGAAACAAAAGAAAAAATGAACTTGTGAGACTTCATCAAGATAAAAAGCTTCTGCACAGCCAAGGAAACAGTCAAAAAAACTAAGAGGCAGCCCATGGAATGGGAGAAGATATTTGCAAATGACACTACAGATAAAAGACTGGTATCCAAGATCTACAAGGAACTTCTCAAACTCAATACATGAGAAACAAATAATCAAATCAAAAAATGGGCAGAAGATATGAACAGACACTTTTCCAATGAAGACACACAAATGGCTAACAGACACATGAAAAAATGTTCAGAATCATTAGCCATCAGGGAAATTCAAATCCAAACCACCTTGAGATACCACCTTACGCCAGTTAGAATGGCAAAAATGGGACAAGGCAGGAAACAACAAATGTTGGAGAGGATGTGGAGAAAGGGGATCCCTTTTACACTGTTGGTGGGAATGCAAGTTGGTACAGCCACTTTGGAAAACAGTGTGGAGGTCCATTAAAAATAGAGCTACCCTATGATCCAACAATTGCACTACTGGGTATTTACCCCAAAGATACAGACGTAGTGAAGAGAAGGGCCACATACACCCCAATGTTCATAGCAGCATTGTCCGTAATAGCTAAATTGTGGAAGGAGCCAAGATGCCCATCAACAGACGAATGGATAAAGAAGATGTGGTCCATATATACAATGGAATATTACTCAGCCATCAGAAAGAATGATTACCCAACATTTGCAGCAACATGGATGGGACTGAAGGAGATTATGCTAAGTGAAATAAGTCAAGAAGAGAAAGACAATTATCAAATGGTTTCACTCATTTATGGAACATAAGAAATAGCAGGAAGATCAGTAGGAGAAGGAAGGGAAGAATGAAGGGGGGGCAAACAGAAGGGGGGATGAACCATGAGAGACTATGGACTCTGGGAAACAAACTGAGGGCTTCAGAGGGGAGGGAGGTGGGGGACTGGGATAGGCCGGTGATGGGTAGTAAGGAGGGCACATATTGCATGGTGCACTGGGTGTTATATGCAAATAATGAATCATGGAACACTACATCAAAAATTAAGGATATACTGTATGGTGACTAACATAACATAATAAAAAATTGTTATTTAAAATAAAGTCCATGATGAGGGGCACCTGGGTGGCCCAGTCGTTAAGCGTCTGCCTTTGGCTCAGGTCATGATCCCAGCGTTCTGGGATCGAGCCCCACATCGGGCTCCCTGCTCAGCGGGAAGCCTGCTTCTCCCTCTCCCACTCCACCTGCTTGTATTCCCTCTCTCACTGCCTCTCTCTGTCAAATAAATAAAATCTTTAAAAATAAAAATAAAAATCCATGATGAAAGAAACGATACCAACAAAGCAAGGGAAGGTGGAAGTAGAGTTCTGGGAAAGGGTATTTGTTTATTTGTTGCAATCTGGAGTAGTGACAGAAGCCTGATAAATTTTAATAACAGAGCAGAACCATTAGGGAAGGGAAGAGTGAGCCATTTACCTGGAGGAAGAGTGCTCCAGACCAAAGGAACAGCTGATGCAAAGGCCCTGGGGCAGGAGCGTGCCCAGCATTTCTGAGGAACAGTGAAGAGGCCAGCATGGCTGGAGCAGAGTGAGCCAAAAAGAGGGTTGGAGGAGCTGGAGTCATAGGGAGAGCAGGGACTCACCTGGCCCCCCTAGAAAAGAAAGAACGTAGTCACATAACAACTTAGGTGGCTGGGCAAAGCAGGATGTGGTAAGTACATGCAGAGGGACACAGACAGTTTTAAAACACTCAGAGGAGAGCACATCCTCTCTGGGCTAGGGAAGGCCTCCCACAGCAGGTAAGGCTTAAGCTGACAAGAGGAAGGACAGTGTGGCCAGGTCAGGGGCTGAGGATGTTCCTGGAAGAGAAACATGAAGGAAGCTAGCGGATGATAGAGCTGAACCCAGAAGTGGAGGCTGTGTTTAGAGGGCTTCAGATGGCAGATGAAAACGTTGTAAAAGTCCATGGAAACCTGGCTGTCCCATGTTCTGTTCCCCCAAACCAGCAGCTTGGCCCAGGCTGGTGGAGATTCCGGCTCCCCAGAGCTTCTCAGACCCAGCCTTGGGTTCAACCCTGCTGTTGCTGACTCAGACTTTCCTGTATCCCTTCCAGTGATGACTATCTCTCTGCCAGGGGCACAAACCAGGTCCCCTTCCAGCCACAGACAGCCTCCCCAGACATAAATCTCTGAGGTCTGCAGGAATGCTCTTTTTGGCTTTCTGGAACCACTGGAATCCCACAGGAAGGGGGTGGGCAGCTATTCTTATGAAAAGTGCTGCTCGGTTTCTGGACTAAAAAGGCATGCGAGCACTAAAGATAAGGACCTCCAGCTCCAAGGCAGGCTCATCTGCCAGCAACCCTGAGACCAGCTCACCTCTTTCCTTCCATCAGCAATTAGCCACAGGTGAAAAATGCAGGGAGGCACTGTTGCCATATGACAGAGCCAAAAGGGATTACCCGCCAATGCCCTTTGGCTTAGAGATGCATTATTACATAAAACACTCGGGAGGAGTTGGAAGGCCCCCCCAGGCTAATGCTGACATCCTTAGGTTGGTAACACTATAGCTGAGTATTGTTTTACTTTGCCACTTTTCAAAAGAGAGAGAAAAATACCCACGCCCTTATTCAGCCTAGTAATACTCCTTTTCAAGGAAACGGCCACAACTTCCAAACCTTACTTCTGTGGGCGGGACGTCGTGGGGCCATTGTTCCTTTGTAGGCCACCCTTCAGCCTACAGAAACTGGTCTCGGTTATGATCAGATTACAGACAGGATTAAGAGGCCTTTGGGGGGTGGAAGGGAAAGTCTTCAACATGGCTGTCTCACTCTAGCAAAAAGGAAATGACCGCAGATGTCAAAGCCAGATGTTTCTGTGACCTCTGGTTTTGGTGCCGGTTGACTTTGGACAAATTACCGAAACTCTTCAAATCTTCATTTTCTCATCTTAAAAAAAAAAAAAATACATGGGAGCAGGTGTTAGCAAACACTATGGTGTCATCGTTCTGCAGCCCGCTAGTGCGTCAGCTCAACGGCCTGCGCACCTTCCACGTACGCAATGTTAGGTGTCAGTTACATCCCGGTAAAGCTGGCGGGAGATGGGGCTAGGGTGATGGTGACCACGTGCTAGAGCTGTTTCAGGGTTCGGGTGGGAAGATGTCCGTGAATGTGCCTAGCACACAATGCCAGTTTCCTTCTAGCGTCAGCTGGGGACTCAAGGGGAGCAGTTGGGTGTGGTACTGACTAGCTGGAGGCCCTTCCTCTATATTTATCTTCTTTATAAGCCAATTATACTCTTGGTATAATTTGAGAAAAAAAATTCAAGAGGCTACATAGCATTTAAAATTCTTTTAAAGAAAAAACCTACTGGTAGCAAATGCCAAATTATTGAAGTTCCCAGACAAGGGAGTGAATGTCGGGTCTTGGCAAAGTGGGGTGGGGAATTTCTGAGTGTGATATTTGAATAAAGAAATCTAAACTAGGGGGAAAAAAAAAAGCTTCCCCAGATCTTATCATCGTACAGTGAAGAGTTGTATAAAAACTGTTTGTCCCTACCACATGTTTACTTACCAATGGGCAGGATATCTTGCCGGGCAAAAGTTCAAACTCCTGTTACCTCCCAAGTGATGTGTCAACTTAAAATGAACTGACTTCAGAAGAGGCTCGAAAAATGTTTTGACCCACAGATGCTCCTGCCTCCTCCAGTGTTCCCCAATACTTGCCACTGTCCTTGGTGATAGGGTAGAAATGTCTGGAAAGATGAAATGAGGGCATAGTGGTTAACAACCTCCCTCCCAAATACATACACTCTCACATACAAACACACTTTTTCCAGATATTTCCTTGTGAGTAATGTTCCATTACATCAACTTTCCAGGCTTAGCCATACTTTGTAATGATAAACAGAGCCGTTCTACCAACTCCACAAACAGCGAAAGGAGAAATACAATATTTTGATTTTTTTAAATGCTGATTTACTTTGAATTTTCATGCTTTTTGCTGTGGCAGCTATGAACATCTTCAAGTTGGCAACGAGATCTTACTCATGGACGTTTGAAGTGCCAGCACAGTTCCTGGCTTTGAGTGCATATTCAGAAATGACTTTGAGGTGCATTCTGTCCACTTCCTTAGGCGCTGTGTGCTGTTCAAGTGCAGTTTCACGTGGCGTCAGGTCATGACCTTGCCTAAATCCCACCTCTCTTTTAACTGGCTGTATGATTTTGGTCAACCTACTTAACTGCCTGTGCTTCAGTGTCTGATTCATCTGCAAAATGAAAAGAACAGTAACTAATAAGCCAGTTTTGAGGATTAAATGAGTGACTAGAATGTGAAGTCTGTCATGTTAATCTGCTACGATTTTTATGGCTGTTCTCTGCCAGTTTACCGCTTCATGCTGTCCCACCTCCTCCCCGGTCTCTCCGTGCCTCTCCCATTTCCCTTCTGTGAGAGCAGTAGAGCCAGGGAGCTTGGAAACCAGTTGACGGGTCTGCCACTCTGTTTCTTTTCATGTTGCATTTGACTCATCCGAGCTTCAGGTCCCCACACCGATGTTCCAAACAATTGCTGCCACGTAAGCCTCCACCTAGGCTGTCCCCTGGATCACTACTCACCATGTTTTTCTGGCTTCATTATTGGTTCATGTTATTAAAAAACAAGAAACCAGGGGTGGCCGTGTGGCTCCCTGGGTAGAGCACACACTGTTCATCTCGGGGTCACGAGTTCATGCCCCATCATGGGCATAGAGCTTACTTCAGACAAACAAACAAAACAAAGAACAAAACAAAACAGTACCTTAAAGAGCAAAAAATAAAAACAGTTCTGTTCCCAGGGTCTACATTGGATCTTTGGATCAGCTTCGCCTTTGTCTTCCGGAAGCCTGTTCTAGCTAATATTCTTCAAAGTATCTTTACTGTTATTTATCGTTTGTTCAGGAGCTAGTGAAGGATGAGCGTATCGATGGAGACGAGGCCCTCTGAGACCTGAGACTGTACTTGCTTGCTCCCTCTGTGGCTCACGTTTGCTGCTGAGCCAGGAGGAGGGTATTTGGGGTCTCACCACCAGCTACTCTCATTGGGTTCTTTACCGGTCTCCACGGCATCCTAGATTTATTCGTCCTCTACCTGAATTGATTGTGGTTATGTTTTGGGGCTGCCGTACCTACGGGCCTGTGCTGTTTCCAGAATTGCCATGTTTACCTCCTGAGCGTGGGACACTTGACTGGGGCTAGTATCTCAGAAAATGTCACTTCTCAGCCAGAGCATGAAGTCCCCCGAAGGCTAGTCCTGTGTCTCGTGTGTCTTTTTGTGTTCTCTGAGTCGACACAGGGTCTGGCTCCCAGTGTGTGGGTGCCCAGGGAGTCTTAACCGAAGGGGGCCTCGGAGGATGGCTAGGATGGTCCCTGGGAGAAGTGGAGAGCTGGGGGCATTCCAGAGAGAGGTTTCCAGGCGAAAGAGGAGCCCCGTAGCAAGCAGGAATTGTGAAGGGGGGGCAGCAGGCAGACTGCGGTTATAGACCGCAGTAAGTGGAGGACAGATGACAGTCGCCGGCCGTGTGTGGTGAGCTGCTCACAACACTGCCGTCTGCCCCGGCTCCCAGGTAGAATCACTTGGCCTACTTGAAAAACATCCCCGCTCCTGGCCTCACCTTACTTAGTTTTGTTAAAACTGAATCCCTGTGGGTGGGGCCTGGAGGGTTCTGGGGATGCAACCACGGACAGTCCAGGGACGCTGCAGAATGGCAAGAGTCCCACCCCTGGAGGCTTTTTTTTTTTTTTTTTCTACATATTGGTAACAATCTTGGGGAAATGGCAGAATCCGCCTCCGTCTCCCAAGCTGGAGTTGAGAATTCTAGAGTGAACTCTAGAAAGAGATGGGTAAAAATCAATGTAAGAGATCTTGGCAAAGAATCCACAAGAAGGACTGCTAACAACTGGGGCGGGCAATGCTTTCCCTTAATTGTAACCCTTGCACTCTGAAAATTGCTGACTTCCTGGATGCTTGCAAACTGACTAATCTCAATTTTAAATGTAGTTCAGACTTTACCCTATATCTAGGTCACAGCAGAAGCTCCATATGTACCAGGAATGAGAAGTCTGCAAGCTAATTAGGGTACTGTTTATATTTCCAGTATTCAAAATAAATCATTCACTGTAACTGTCACATCCTGACTTTTTGAAAGTCGTTTCTGTTCATGAGTAAGGGAGACGAGGTATTTGTTTCATACATAGGGCTGCATTCCTCAGGTCTTCAGGTTCATAGTAAGGACTCCATCTTGAGCATTTCTCATATAGGTCCCAGTAATTATGCCATAAGACTTAATCTAACAAATAATTACCTAAGACATATAAGCTTTTCTGTGGTTGACTTTGAGTTTTCAAAATGTCTGACTTCTGTATCACAGGTTACAATGTAATTTAATGTGCAGCCTCCTTTCTAAGAATCTCACTTTTATTTTTGTTTCGTTTTTTTAAAAGATTGATTGATTGATTTTTGGAGAGCTAGAGCACAAGCGTGGGGGGGGGGGGGGCTGAGGGAGAGGAGCCTGACCCGGGGCTTGATCTCACGACCCTGAGATCATGACCTGAGCCGAAACCAAGAGTTGGACGCTTAACCAAATGTGAGACCCAGGCACCCCTGTGTTTCATTTTTTAATGTGAGTTATAGCTAAACTCCAAAAGCTGACTACTACAAATACCAGCCGGCTGAAAGAAGTACGTTAATGTGAAAAGGAGAAGTCAGAATTGGTGAATGAGCAGTGTAGTAAGGGCCCATATCTGCGGGTCTTCATAGCATGTGGACCTCATCGAACCCTCTGGCTCAGAGGGGCCATAGCTTCGGTGACTGACCCACATTCTTCTGTCTCTGTAGTTCCCCCTTCCTGTTCACATTTTCCCCCCAACATCCTGGTCCCAAAAGAATAAGATTGCCCCTTTTTAAAAGTTCTTATTAAGGGAAAGAAAACACTTTTTTTGATTGTTTACTGCCTAGATAAGTTGGGCTTTTTCAAAATGAACATTGGTAAGAAGGGAAAACAAACAGAAGTAAACAGGAGAGGTTAGAGTTTGAGATTCTGTTCCAGATCTAAATAAGGTCTAGCCACAGAGTGAAATGGCCAGCGGGGCTTATGAGGTACCCATGCCAGCCTGTAGTTCTTCTCCGTTTGCCTCTGGAGAACCAGGGCCAGAGCCTGCCACCCCCTTCTTCAAAGCCCAGATATCCCCCTCTTGGTCCTTCTATTTAATTCCAACCAGTGTCATGAGCGCCGAGCACTGCACTGTTAAATAACCCAGGAGAGAAGAAGTCTTCTTCTCCACGGGGGACTTCTGTTCATCTTAGACTATGCCAGAGGCAAGGGGGTAGGGGTTCACTCCTGGAAGCCCAGCTGCAGAGACCCTCTCCTGCTTCTCCCGGATTAACCAGTGTGGTTACTCCGACCCGACCATGGGCCTCTCTGTGGACACACCTCCACGGATAGGTGTTGCCCTAGTCAACACTTTGATTTTCAGACATCCTATGCCGACACAGCTGTGTTGTGGGTAGCATTTTTAATAGAAGGAAAATGTGGTCATGTTTCAGAAACTGTATTGGCCTCTCTGAGAATCCTGCCTCTTCACCCCCTTCGAAAATTGTGATGGTTTCCTAAGAGACCCTGTTGGTTTTATGGCTTCATTCTAAACTCCCAAGGCGACTTCCCATCCAAATTAAACATGCGAAGTGGGAAAGCTTTGTGGGGCCTTCGGAAACACAGTCTTTGAAAGGTGTTCTGTAAATAGGGGATTATTACTGCTCCCTGTGCCAAAATCATGTTAAATAAAACAGTTTCAGATCTGTACTTTTACTGACCCAGAGCCCTCTTTCATCACAATTATGTCCTTAATCTGTTCTAGGATCATTGCCATAATCTTATCACTCTAATTATAGCCCCCAAAAATGTGAAATATGTTATATAACTCAGAGCTTGTTTGGACTTCTTATAGGCATGCTTATATGGCAAGAAAAACAATTTTCAGTCCAACAGTGGAGGGTAAGAGTCATACACGTGGTAATTATTCCAATTTCCTTTTTTTTTTTTAAAGTAACATTAGAAATGCTCAGTTGATATCTTTTTTGAGATATTACATTTAAATTTTTTAACCCAAAGGGCAGTTACATAGTGCACCCCACTAAAGATATGTGGGTCTGAAAGTCATGGTTGCGTGTAAGGCATTATGCTAAATCATGGAGACATCTGCCAAACTTCAGACCTATCAGTAAGAAAAGAAGAGATCTGGTTGTGTGTATGGGTGCTGGGGATGGGGCGTGGGTGGGGGGCACAGGGCAGGGCTCTAGGCAACTGTGATGGCCTATCCGGGAGAGTAAGGTGAAAGAGGGGTTCTGTTATTTCTGATTGTTCCCCTGCATCTTCATCATGGAACTCCAGATGGAAGGAATCAGAAAGGAATTTGTTTCTATGTCCATGAGTCATTACAGCTCTTATCAATTCGTCTGAAAATGTGGGTGTTTTTACGAGTGAAATAGGAGCCCCTCCTTTATTCTTGCTGTGATCATCTCCTGACAGATGCAGAATTCCAAAGGGGGCAGACCCTCCTGGGTAGACAGGATCGTGAGTGTCTGGGCCCATTGGCTTGAGTGTCCTGAACACAGCAGCCAGGGGTGACATCAGGGCCTCTGTCCTCATTAGGACTTGAGGCCAGCTACCTTAGACCTGAGGCCAGAATACACTTCTAAATCCTGGTCACCAGTTATGTGCAATAAATTCTGTCCCATGCAAGAAGTATATAGACTGGACGCTCTGCAAAACTCGGGTCTAGAGGCTAAGAATAGGAGAGAAGGGTAACGTGGTCCTTTGTGGTACGAATCTTCGGTACATCTTTGTTGACCGAATGAGGAAATCTGGGCTTGGTCCTTCAGGCACTGATATTCTTATTTAGCAAGGATGAATCAGCTACCTGAAATAATGAAAGGGCACTTTAAGTCCCAGTCACATAACACAGTTTGTTAGAGAAAGCAGATAGCGATGGAATCTGGCCTACGATAGTCAGGGAGGGTGTTCATCGAGGAGGCGAAATGGCAATGTTTGCATTGTGAGACGGGCACTGGGGAAATGCTACAGGCCAGGGGACCGGCACAAGTCAATGCTCGAAGGAAGATGTAAGCAGAGAGAGAGGACGGTGAGGTAGTTGCAGGGTTAGTGACGAGAGTGAGGATACTCTCCTGGCCAGAGAGTGGGGAAGGAAGGAGGGTTGGGGTCAGTAGGTTGGGACCAGATGACGGAGGGCAGTAGTTCCTGCGGTGAAAAAAGCCAGCCTCGGATGACATGGGGCAAAGCAGCTGCACTGGGCAGTCTTTCTCAGAGAGTGGCCCACAGAACCACCTGTTTCACGTCAAAGTCACCTGCTGAAGCAGAAGCTCCAGACTGAGTCCTGGGTGATTTTAACAAGCCTTCTAGGAGATTCTTCCCAATAAAGTCGGAGACTCTCCACTTTGGCTTTCTTTGATACACATGTCACACTGAAAGATGGAAAAAGTGAAGCAAGTCAAGTGTATTCTTTTATAATTAAAAAATTTTAATTCAGCTTCATTTTGGGTTCTTCTTGGTCAGGGCTGTTGCATAGCTGGCTGGAAACTAAAACGAAGTGGTGGAGGGCCAATTGTTCATCTCCCGCGGCAACGGTAGAGCGCTGCCCTGGGGGCTACCCCTTGGCCAGGACCCCTTCGGGAATTCTTTCGAAAATACCATCTTATAAGCAACGACTTGGATGGGATTCAAAAGGTGTTCCACGTTCTCCGTTTATTTCAAGTAATAGGTGAACCTCGTTAGGAGAGTCCTGTTTCCAAGTGCAGATGCCAGCTAACAAGCAGCTCTCCAGAGCTCTCCGTGGGCCTGCCACTGAGCTTGCTGCCTCCTTCCTAGTTCAGCGAGGAAGGGCCATGCTCAGCCTCGTTCTCTGTACCTTCTCCTGAGGTGGATTCTTCCCAGGCAGGAGAGGTGTAGCTGATGTCCACGAACTATCTGAGGGAGAGATCGTGTGGCGTTTGTTTCTCCTGGAGACGCAGCCTTCCTGGCCATATTTACCCCTCGTTAGAGAAGCTTCGGCACAAGAGTTCGTTGAGCCAGATGAGCTGATGGCCAGGGGCTCTCACTTGAGCTGTGAGCTTGTCTGAGGACACTTTGCTGTACCGTTTTCTAAAAATTCATTAGAAAATGAGTACAGAATCTCCAGTTGGCTAAGGAAACCAGACACTTGAACTTGACAAGATTTTGTTAGGGGTTGATAAATACAACAGATAATCTGGTGACGCACGTGCTCTTTTATCAAGTGATGAAGATCCGTGGCTGGAACAAGAATAGGGCAAAACAGGTGTCGCGGAAGACATTTTGGGAGGTCACTGTGCCCTCTCCCCACCTAGCAGGTTCCCGAGTTCACAGTGCCATGTAATCTGTGCAAGGTCAATGCAATGCACTTGGCACATCCTGGATAACTTGCTGAGTTAGAGGTCACCACAGAGCTCACGCCATCAAGCACATTTTAGATGTTAAATATTTGAGAAGCTGTACGTTTCAGAACACTGAAGTGGACCGGGTCACACTTGACAATGTTGGTTGTTTTGCTCATTCAGAGCTTTAAATCAAAGTGGTTCCCTTTCTCCCCCTCTTCTTTACTTCATTAACTCATTTATTTTTTAATGAAAGTGCTAAATGACTCAGAAGCAAAACATGGGGAAAAAAATCTTTGAGAAGCTATCTTGGCCCAAAAATCCCATCAAAGTGTTTCCACTTTGATTGCTGACCTTTGACCTGCATACAGAAAGTTTGCTGTCAACTACCAAGCAAAGCCTGGAAAATTGAACTTGATTTCAAAATGCAATTCTCTCTCTTGGTTTCACCAAGACCAGCTGGGTAGCTCATTAAATGTAAAAAGTGCTTTGAAAATTGGAAGGCCAACATGCATTTTAACTATTATCAACAGTCATAAAACCAATGACTTTTAATATAACTCCCACTTCTGCACAATGGGCAGGAACTCCACAGACCGACCCATCTGCCCACTGCAGTGAGGTTTAGTGTTTTGCTCAGGGGCACGTGGGAAAATCCAGGACAATTAAGTACGATTTTCTGTTCTTTCTCTGACTGGCTATGGGACTTCAGGGCAGCACCGTGATGATTCCTTTGAGCCTCATTTCCCTCATCTGTGAAATGGGGACATCATTCCTTACCTGCTTCATTCAGTCATTGTCTTCAGGCTTGTTTAAACAAAGTCCTAAGGGTGTTAGTAAGATGGAAAAGTCCCGCCATGTGTTCTTTTTGTATTTTGTATTCCCCCGTCAGTTTCCCACTTCCCGGGATTCCTCACCTCCAGCAGGGACCCACGTGGGATTCACTGCATTCAGCGTCCCACCAGCACCCCTCTGCCAGCACCTCCCACCAAACAGATGGCTTTCTGAGCAATGGCCTCAACCTCAGCACAGAGGTCGGGGGCGGGGGCAGGCTCACCTGGGGTCGCCATCTGCCTAGTTGTCCTTGACCCTTCTCTTCCCTCACCTTGACCTTTCTCCAGGGAGAGGCAGGTGACAGCTGCAAGTGATATGCTCTGCATGGCGGTTTTGGTGGTGGTGAAGGACCAGCATCGGACAGGGGGACCCTTCCCTTTGGGTAGGAAAAGCATTGGACTTTGAACACAAAAGGGCCTGGTCAGGGAACTCAGAGCCTTTTCCAACTGGGGAAATTGTGCTTCTCCTGCAAGACCCAACTCAAAGTGGCTCTTGCCTTCTTGCGTCTCCTTCCCAGAGAGAATGCACTTTCCCTTTCACACCTCCACAGGGCACAAGGCATAGAGGGTAGTAGTTGAGCCTGTGTCCTCTGACTCTCCAGTGATGCCTGATGTCTGACCTGTATAGGAGGAACACAGTTGAGGTTCTAAAAATGGGTTAGTTGGCTCTTCCTTGCAGTCTAGAGTCCCAAAGACCTTCCTTAGAGTCCCCTGATAGAGAGGACTTGCCTTTCACAGTCAGAGTTGGAAGGGCAGGAAGAGGGGACAAGGCCCTTCTGCACTGAGCTTGGTGCAGGAATGTCTGTCCAGGTCCATCCTTCCTGGGGACTTCTACTCACCCTGTCCCTTGCCCTATTTAGTGTCTCCAGGGGCCTCAGGGTTTCTGCAGAGAAGCTTTCCAACCAGTGACTAGTTGCAGAATGGGCTTGGAGTATGATGGAACCGTGGGCCCCTGGTTTAGTGCCACCAGCCTTTTTTCCAGTCACCACAATGCACACAGCCCAGCCCTCACTGAGGCCTGCACAACTTCTAAGCTCTGTTGACTTAAAATGGTCTGAGGTAGGGCAAGATGGGGCAGCATGTACCAGATTGGTGCAAAGCCCTTTACACACACATTTTGCAATTAGAGCTCAGACCAGAGTCCAGGCCTTGAGGAGCCATGCTGGCTTAAGCCTGAACTGTTCCTGAGAAGTACGCTGGCGGTCAGAGCTGGACGGCCAGCTCGGAGGGGGAAGCACCTGCAAGTTTTATACCTGTTACAGGATACTTCTGGTTTGCTTGTAGCCGTGAGAAAGTACTCTCCCTTGATTCCACGTGGGTCACCAAGGGTTGAGGGACCTCACCTCCACTTTTCTGCTGTCAACTCTTCTAAGTCCCACCTGTTCTAGAAAGCCTATCTTGATCTCCCTCATTGGTTTCCCTCCGCCAATTGCTCAGGCTTTGCCTCAGCTTAGCTCTTGAGGACAGACCATTTCACGTTCTGCGATTCATTTCTTGTGATTCCCCCTTCATGACTCTAACGCCCCTGGGGCAAAGACCAGGCCCTTCAGCCCAGTGCTGACTGCGAGTGCCATCATCATGGCCAGTGAAGGCTGCAGGGCGAAACCAGGCCCCGTGACCGATGGGAAACTTGGAACCCCGTAGTCTTGGGGGCTTGGCATTTCCTGCATTGGCCTCCTGCTGCTCCCTCAGCTGCCGTGTTCACGAGGGTGGTTTAGGTGAGCTCATAGCCTGGGACACACCCCCCCAACTCTGTAAAGTCACTTTTCTTAGGTCGTGTTTACCTTTCACAAGAAAAGGGCTGAAGCAGGAAAGCTTGAGAAGTACTGCCACCAAGGCTCTAGCTCTGGTAATTTCTGAGGAGCAGTTTTGTGATTGTTGAGTTTATGCAATTTAAGTCAACAGTCTTCCTTCTAATCCCCGAGCCGTGAGAAGCTGTCTGAGCGCTCCTTGCTGGGCGTCCCTGCATGCCTGTACTGGGGCACACCTACGCCCTGGGTCCTGCTCCTGAAACGGTGTCTCATTTCTGTAATCGCTCCAAGCTTAATGGCTCTCAGCCTTGTGGGTTGCAGTGGAGAGAAAGCATTATTTCTGGTCTTTTGGTCTCCTTTCCTGCCTTCCTGCCTCCTCTCTGTCCTCCCCACTCCCTTGTGAGCTGAATGGATTATAAAAGGCTAGGTGTGACCTTGGGGATTGGGAAGGCACCATTTTAGGGGTTGGTTTTCCCCTCCCTGCCCTCCTTCCCCAGCACTGGCCCCTGGGGGAGGTTCCAAACTGGGGGCAATTTCAGGACACTGCCACTGTGACCTAGAGAGAACATGACTTGGTAGATCTTTGGTGGTTTGTTGTTGTTGTTGTTTTTTAAAGACTTTATTTATTTGAGAGAGAGAGAGAGAGACAGAGATGGAGCATGAGTAGGGGAGTGGGAGAGAGAGAGAAGGAGAAGCTGACTTCCCTGCTGAGCAGGGAGCCCAACGTGGGGCTCGATCCCAGGACCTTGGGATCATGGTCTGAGCTGAAGGCAGATGCTTAACTGAATCACCGAGGCGCCCCAGATCTTTGGTTGTTTTTTGTTTTGGTTTGGTTTGGTTTGGTTTTCCACCATGTCCCGGGAGTAATTTGGGGGTAAGCCGGCACATTTTGGATATGCCTTCTTCCATTTCTCTCTCTCTCTGTTTTTAATCAAAGCCTCACCCTTCTTCCTGGAAAAGAAAAACAAAACAAACGAAAACCAAAACAGTGATTTTTCTCAGTGCCCGCCATGGGTAGAAGCACTTCCTGTGCCGTCAACTGAGAAGTCCCCGAGAGGCCCTGATCCGTAATGGTCCTCTTCTCTGCTCACCTCTCTGCACTTCCGTCCTGTGCCGGATGGGAGAGGAAGGGGGGTGACCCATCTGTGTGTCATGTCAGGTTGGATGCTGCTTTCTTAGGCCAGCCCACAAATAAATCCTGGGATTTCATGTCTCTCCTGCAGACACGAAGCTGGTAACGAATTCTCTTTGCTATCACAATCCTCAAAACACCTCCAGCTCCTGTCCTTTGATGCTCAGATGTGACCTTCCCAGCCAGGGTACCAGGAGGGGTAGCAGGCAAGCCGGAACAGGATTCCTGTTCCCAGAGGCCAGGCCTGGGGCAGCCTGGAGTGGTGGGACCTGGGGCCGGTGGTTGCCGGCAGCAAGGAGCTGTCTGGACATCTCAGCGTCCCATACATGCTGTCACTTTCTCTCTGGGCCTCGGCGGTGGAGGTTGGGACGCTGTGAACAGGGCAAGTAGCTTTGTCTCGCTTTTACAGAGGAGGACGCTGAAGGTCAGTTGCGTAGCCCGAGGCTCGGCAGCACCCTGGCTGGTTTCTTCCCAGCCGCACGTTCGAAGGCATCTCTGTCTGCTCTCTTTTGGGGAACCTGGAAGCTGCTTCCTGGATCTGGTACCTGCTTTGAAGTCACACTGCATGTCATTTCTTAGGGACTGCGCCGTCTCTTTGGTGCTTTACCATTTGGCGAGTATTGTTTTATTTCTTTCTTTTTTTTAAGGCTTCACTGAAGTGAGCAACAAGTTCTCAGGGATGATTTCTGGTGCATGGAGGCGAGGAAAAAAGCTATGTAGTCGATGATTGTGTCTCTCCTTCCATGATCCCCTCATCGCTCTTGTAGTTGAGTATACGTAAGGGTTGAACCTCTTTCGAAAGTCACTGTGTATGATCCTGTATAGAGAAAACGTTGACAAATACACACACACATAAAGACCCTACTAGAACTAATGAAAGCATAGAGGAAGGACGCAGGATGCGAGATCTGTCTACAAAAATGAATTGGATCTCTCTGTACCAGGCATGAGCAACCCAAAAGTGAAGTTAGGAAAAACAGTTCCATTTACAATGGCATCTGAAAGAATTAAATGCTCAAGAATAAATTTAATAAAAGAAGCTGAAGACTTACAGACTAAAAAGTACAAAATATTGCTGAGAAAAATCGAGGAGCTAAATACATGAAAAAATAGACCCTGTTGATGGATTAGGAAACTCACTGTTACTAAAAGGGCATGTCTCCGCACGTCGGTCTACACAGTCAGGGCAATTCCTATCAAAATCCCAGCAGGCTTCTTTGCAGATGTCGATAATTGGATCTTTAAATTCTTATGGAAACTCAGAGGACTTGGAATAGCCAGAGGAATCTTGAAAGAAGAACAAAGTTGGAAGATGCACACCTCATGTCACAGCTTTCTGTGAGCTACGGTGAGCTAAACAGCATGGCGCCAGCAGACGGCTGGGCCTGCAGAAAGTGGAACACGGGTGAGTCCAGAAATAAACCCTCACTTTGACGGTGAATTGATTATCGACAAGACCACTCGGTGGGGGAAAGGATCATCTTTTCAGCAAATGGCGCCCGGACACTGGGAGGCTTCTCCCACACCATCCACTAGGATCCAGTCGAGGCGAATTACAGACCTACATGTCTGACCCGCAGCTTCCTGTGGCGTCAGTCAGAGGCTGGGGATAGTGGCCAAAGAGGCACAAGCAGAAACGGAAGGTTATCCTTTTGTTGAGAACTTCAGTGATTCCCCAGAAATCACTGGATGGGAGAGACAAATGGAGGGGAAAACCTGGTGAGAAGTCGTGCTCTGGGGAGGAAGCAGCACCCTCTCGCTGTTTGGACTCCATGGGTCATTTGCAGACTGAGAAATTCGGACCTAATAAGGAACCTTATTACGGTACAAGGAAGCTTCCTTTTTAATGTAAAATAGCTCCTCCTTATTTCAAATGCTTTTTCTGATTTCCTGTGTGTCACTCTTTCCTTTTCTCCCCCCACACTCATAGCCTTCTGGTGAGAGAAGAATGGAATTTCCATGATCTCCGTTTTAGCTAACGCTCACTTCATGCTTGCCTTGTGCCAGGCTCTGCCCGCGGCGCTCGACAGGTTACGAGCTCGCTGGATTCTCATGCCAGCCTGAGGAGGTGGGTGCTGTTCTCACGCCCATTCTACAGATGAGGAGATTGAGGCAGCTGTGGTTTTGTGACTGCAGCTGGGAAGGTGCGGAGCTGGGGTACAGAATCGGGCAGCATGACTACGGGACGGTGACTCCCCACCACGCCTGGCTCTGCCTCTTATCACTGGCACGTACCTGACGAGTCTGCAGTGCAGGGACAGACCGGAATTGGTCAAGGTCATACAGCAAGTTGCTGCCTCATGCATGCATGCAGCCCCTGCTCACCAGGAGCACACATCCCACATATATGGAAGGGAAGGGAAGGTAGAGAAGAATGACAGGAGAACAAAACAATCTTCGGTCCTCAGGGCACCCCCTGTCCAAATTCAGCATCTCTCCAGTTTCACCCATGCACAAAATCCCAGGGTTCAGAACTTCCCTTAGAAATCCCCAGGCTGGGTCTCTCCATCAGCACGAAAAATTTACCAAAAGCTCACACGCCACTTCCACTTATGCATTTTCTGCCCTGGGAAGCTCACTACCTTGTGACTGTTAGTTATTTAAATGATAGCCCTACTAGCTAGAACGTTCTCCTCCTTTTTGAGCCCCAGTTGGCGTTGGCCTTGTTGTGACTTCCATCCTCAGGCCTGAGTCTCTCACCGGGACGACGCTCAGTGAGCCCAGGTTTCGCATGCCTGTCCTATGTAGTTAAAGCAGGGCTCAGGAGTCCAGTTTCCTGGGTTGGAGGCCTGGCTGTGTCACACACAAGCTCTGTCACCTTTGGCCTTAGTTTCCTCATCTGTAAAATGGGAGCAAGGTGTCGGGATTTGTGCATCCGATCAGCCACATCATTAGGCGCCGTAGAGCCGCCCGCTGTTACTGGATTGGGTAATTCTGTTCTAGCCTCCTCTTCTTCACAGCAGCGTCTCGGGTTCTTTACCCTGTTCTCCACTACCTCTTGCGGCTTGCAGACCCTTCCCTTTCAGATCTCTCTCTTCTAGGTGCGCTCGTCTGCAAATACCTGTCCCAAAAGGCAGATGCCAGAGCCCAGCTCTGTAACCCCGGGCCTGCCTGACCAGGCCCACCTGTGAGCTGAGCACACAGTAGCTTTCAGATGGGATTCATGTGTCGTTATACGGCCTCCTGATAGAGCTGTTCATTCCGTAGGTGTTACCTGGGGGGATCGGATGCTGCTGTCCCCAAACCCTCTCTTCATTGATTAAGATAGAAATTGGGGGGCGCCTGGGTGGCTCAGTCGTTAAGTGTCTGCCTTCAACTCAGGGCATGATCCCAGGGTTCTGGGATCAAGGCCCTCATCGGGCTCCCTGCTTCGCTGGGAGCCTGCTTCTTCCTCTGCCCCTCCCCCTGCTTGTGTTCCCTCTCTTGCTGGCTGTCTCTCTGTCAAATAAATAAATAAAATCTTTTTTAAAAAAAAGATAGAAATTGGCACCAATGAGTACATTTAGGTGTTTCTAGATTTAGATTATTTCCTCTTGAATTGCTGTTCATCAAGAGCTTTTTTTTTTTTTAAGATTTTATTTATTTATTTGACAGAGAGAGAGACACCAGCGAGAGAGGGAACACAGGCAGAGGGAGTGGGAGAGGAAGAAGCAGGCTCCCAGCGGAGGAGCCTGATGTGGGGCTCGATCCCAGGACTCTGGGATCACGCCCTGAGCCAAAGGCAGACACTTAATGACTGAGCCACCCAGGCGCCCCCAAGAGCTTTTCACTATGTATTATAAGTAACTATGTCCTTATTTAAAAATGATTATTGGAAACCAGACAAGCCTGGAGTTAGATTTTGTCCTCCTCACACCATCATTTCCATGGGTGGCAGCAGAGCTGACATGACCTTTTCTCGTTTCTAAAGGTGGCTCTCAAGCCTTTTATGTTAGTGGTAGAATTCATGCTTCTGATGCTAATGAGAAAACCCAAATATATGAAGGCACTTCCACTCTGACTGAAAGATGGGGCTTTGGTGCTGTTTTGATTACCCTTGCTGCCAAAGAGGTCACCTTGGCTTGAAGGCCCAGCTGGTTGGTTCTGGCTCAGGGCAGTGGGAGGCTGGTTACCCAAAGGGTTAGGGGGGCTGAAGCAGCTGGTAGCTGGCTAGCATCTCTCCCTCCTCATGGAGTCTCCCAGCCTCTCCGTGTGGTCTCCCTGCATGGATTGACTTGGGCTTCCTTACAGCATGGTGGCCCCAGGACAGGTGTGGCGGCTGAAGATTTCAAGAGAGAACATTTCAGTGAACAGTGTGGGAGCTGCATTGCCATCTATGATTAACCTCAGGAGTCACATTGCGTCCCTTCTGCCACAGAAGCCCACCCAGTTTCAAGGGACACATGGAATGAGAAATTGGCAGCAATCTAGAAAACACAGAACTCCTTACCACCCAACTTCTCCCGATGGAGGGCTCTTTAAAACATAGTTTATAAAGTGACAGGGGTAAAATGTTGGACGGAGAGTGAGGCTGAGGATAAGAAAAGAAAGATTCTCTCTTCAAATTCTTTTTCAAATTGCTGAATGACTCAACTCTGTGACCTTGCGTTTTTGTTTTGTTTGTGTTTTTTACTCAAGCATTCAGAAGTTCAGTGTGTTCCTGCACAAAAATGGAGACTTGAATATAGCTTCCCTGCCTCCCTGGCCAAGCTGTTGGGAGGATCAGAAGAGCAACCACTTGTGAAAAGATCGGAATATAAAAATATCTCTGTTCAGACTATTCACAGTGACTTTTCTTTCACTTGCCGAAACACCGAAGAGGCAAAGGCCCCTTGCCAGCTGATTGACAGATGACATGCGGAAGTTCGATTCAGACCTCCAGAGTTACCTATAACCCAGTTGCCTCTCCTCGGCCCCCTCTTCACCCTCACTTTTGGGATGAATCCATTTCCTTCTCAGCACTTTGCAGTTGGAGCTGGAGGGGACCTCGGAGACTGTGCAGTTGAATTCCCATGAGGGAAAGTGGCCTGTGACAGCTCACACAGATGTTAGACAAGGCTGGAGGGATGACCAGGGTCTGCAGCTTCTGCAGGGATCAGGTGACTTCAGCGTTCTGTCTTGACGGAGCACAAATGTCCTGGCCTAAGTGGCCTATGGCAGGTCAGGACAAGAGGAGGCCTGCTGGCCATCTCGTCCACCCAGCCTCTGGAAAACCGGAATAGGACTGGCCAGGATCCAAATGCCCATTGTGTGGAGATGGGATGAAATGTTTCCAAAGGAACTGGCTCATTGTTTAGGATGCTAAATATTTATTCGACCAAGCCAGACTTCAACTGAAGAAACCGAAGGGTCTGAATTTTAAATCCCACAAACCAGGCTTGGAGGGAACAGACAGTGGGGAAGGAAAGAGGAGAGTGGTTTTCAATCAGAAATTGTGCTCGAGATGTTAATTGAGGACACAGTCTGCATGGAGAGGAAGGTCGGGCTCTCACTGAAGCGGGACAGACCCCAGGGCTTCTCGTTTTCTAGATGTTCCTAAAGGTTCACGAGATGCCACAGGTTAGGTCACATTGAATGACTATTCTGTTACTTTAAAATGACACTTTTAAGTAAAGTAAAATGTTATGAATGCCTGTCTGCCTGCACTTTAACTGTTTTCTTTGGCCAGTAATATTCTCTTCTGCAGCTCCTCGAGGACCGTGGCCACAGCCCATAGAGCACTGCATCGGCCAGGGTGCTCCTTGTCACCCAGACCCTTAAGTAACCAGCGCAGTTGTAAGTGATCGGTTAGTCCTTGCAGAGTGACCCAGAATCTGACTCAGAAAAATTCATCTTGAAGACCATGGGGATTCATCTTGCTTTTGCAGGGATTGGTGGTTTTGCTAATGTTTCCGAGTAGGTGTGAGAGGCGCTCCATCCTTTGGGGTATTCCCTACCAGCCCTGTGCGTGTTAACGTTCTCTGAACCCAGCGTCTGGCTTGGGCCATCTGCTCAGTACGTGTAATGTGCTCACTTAAGACAGTATCTGAATTAGTTTTCAAGTAAATGAAAATTCAAGAGATGTTTGAACGTTTCAGAGATGAGCCAACAAGAGTGTTTCTTTTTTTTTTTTAAGATTTTTTATTTTTGTGAGAGAGAGCGCGCACCTGCACGCGCGATCATGAACAGGGAGGGGCACAGGGAACTGAGCAGGGAGCTGGATGCAGGACTCGATCGCAGGACCCTGGGATCATGACCTGAGCCGAAGGCAGACGCTTAACGACTGAGCCACCCAGGAGCCCCCAGCAAGAGTGTTTCGTATTGCTTATTTGACTTTTCCTAACTGCTCTATGTTCCAGGTCACGTGTGTGCGCTAATACCACATATATGGGGAAAATGGAAATCACACAAAAACTTAAAGGCCTAAAGAAAATAATAGGCATTGAGGCAACTGAATGTGAATTATTCTGTATTTTGTGAAAGAGCAGCAGAGCATATTGTTGGCTTTGCGTTGGACACTGTTAAATGTTGACAGTGGTTTTGCTGTATCTCTTCTCTAAGCATAACGTTTCAACTTAGGAATGCATGTTCTGCACCCCCAAAACTGAGGTTGAGAATATGAATGACTGAGGAAGCAAGTTCGCGTATGATCAGGTTCCCTTCCGTGAGCGCCACCTGGACATGGAGAGGAGGCCCTGGCTGAGGTTTCAGGATACCTGTTGTGAGTGAGACTTGGGGTGGGCGAAGCCGTGGAGCATGAAGCCCCAGAGCTCTGCCACTCCGTGGGCAGCCCACATGCACCCCAGGACTGAGCCAGCCTCGAGAGGGGAAGATAAGCAGTGTCCACTCGAGGCAGTAGCCACACGAGGCAGCCTTTCCTTCGGGGCCGCCGAGTTGCCGTGGGCAGCTGGGAGCAGGGCTCCGGAGCGTTCTGTATGCTTCTAGGATGTTCAGCCCTACTCACGCTGAAGGCATCTGCGTCTGTGTGTCCATCCCAGTGACCCAAAGAACTCCGTCGAGTCCAATGTTAGAGTCAGGTTTTTTTTTTTTTCTTTGTGTCCTAGTCATTGTAATTTTTTCTATAATTTATTTAGCATTGTTCTCTCTGGTTCAGAAACGCAGTTCTCTTTGGTTCATTGTCATTCCGCTGAGACCGACGTCCTATGGCGGGTGCTTTCAGGCTGATTATAGTAATGGAAACCTTCCTTAAAATGAAACCTGCAGAACAGCTCACTCTATGAAATTATGAAAGAGGACCCCTTTTATTCAGGTGAGCTGGGGAACCTGGCTGGCTGGTGGCTGGCCCCCAAGGCTCCTCCTTGGCATCTGTGATTCCTGGAGTACAATTTTAAATCCCCTCTTTTAGTTGCTGGGGGGAATCAGGACTGGCAGTCAGAGTCCTCCGGAGATTAGCGTTGTGCTGGCTTTCCTGAGCACCTTTTCAGCTTGGTGCTGTCATTCATGCATAAACTATTATATTTCTTGCTCTCTTCCCAGGTTTAAAGCACTGTGTCAGATGCTGGTGACGTGGGAATGAGTAAGATAGACGTGGCCCCTACCCTCTTGCTGAGGAGAGGGTTTTAGGCTTTCGGGAGCGAAATTCATCCCAGTGCACAGGCTAGTTTGCGGGTTCTGGGGACAGGTCATCCCTGTGGTCGCTCCCCGGGCGGATGTGTCTTACCCAATCTAGTCAGCCTCTTCATGCAAAGTGTTCCCCTTAGGAAGCCATGAGAAGCCCAGCATGCCAGGAAAGTCCCGCTGTGATTCTAAAACTATCCCTGGGAATCAGAGACTGGACACAAACTATGGGGACTGAGAGGTAAATAGGAGAGCTGGGCGGAATGACGGCTGAGGTTCCCCTCAACGTACTTTCTGTTTTATTTTGGATCTGCCCCTCCCCCTCCCCCCTTTACCACCCATATGCTTTTAACCAGGAGGTGAAGAATAAAACCTCAGCTTGCTCGTGTAGGTTTTCCTACATTTAAAACAATGACGCACAAATATTCAAGCATGTCTCTCCTTTTGCTAAGTGTGTTCTTGGAAACCACAGCAGAAAGTGGAGTGGAGAAGAGCTCATCTTTTTCTGTTCTCTGAGCATCTTGCAGTTAACCGATTTTGCCACTAGAGGGCGATGGTTGTTGGAAAGAAGGGCTGACAGGGTGGCCGTTGAACCCGGGGACGCTAAGGAAATAGCAACTGGTTATTAGTTTGATTGATCCGGGGCCAGAAAGAGCAGACTGCCTTGCTGAAAGGCTTTAGGCTTAGCCAGGTGAGAGAACTGGTGACATTCTAGGAGAAGAAATTTTGGAATTATCCCAGTTTCCAGCAATGCAGTACACTTTTTATGAGCAAGATCCTGAAGTTAAACAGGAAAAAAAAAATGGACAAAAAGTCAGGGGCAGAGCTGTGCTTTTCTTTTAAAAATAGATACATAGAAGCATGTGTTTGTTTGTTCCTACTTGGTGTTTTTGTTTTACTTCTAAAATGAGAACAGCTGAAATAATTTCTGAATTGTTCTGGACTTTGGAGCACAGACTCCCAGACGGTCTCTGTGGTCTGGGCCCTCAAAAACCCACCTGATGAGGGCTAAAGCCCATCCTTGGAAAAAGCTATTTGAGGCTGTGTGAAGCAGCCCAAGTTTGTTTTCCCCTGCATTTGAAAATGAAAGCCTAGCATGCTCCCAGGACAGAGAACTCTGTAACTGTTACCATCTCAGGGCCCGAAGGGATTTGCAGCTTTTTTCAGACAAAGCCTCATCTCCATTCGTTCTGCCGTGGTAGTCCTCACTGGCCACTCTTCTGCCTCAGTTAGAGCAGCAAGCATTTTCCGATCAAACTCATTGAAGGTGCAAATTATGAAATAACCCAGAGAGGGGGTGGAGGGTTCATTTCTGATGACCAGACAGAACCCTCCTTCCCCTCAGAGCCCCAGGCGTTGTTGACCACAAGGAGGTTGTGGTCCTCAAGTCTTTCATTTGCTAAGTTGTGCTACACAGAAGAGCAGTTGACTGCCCTTAACAGTAGTCTTCCTCCTCTGACACCCCCACATCATCTATCTGTAAATGGAGTTCACATGAATGCCAATTAATGATGTGTTTCTTAATACTGACTTCTGGGCAGCCCAGATCCAGGGAGACTTCCGTGCACGGAGGGCTCCTTCAGAAAACGGCAGTGGAGGATGATAGGAAGGACATCTTGGCCACAAAGGCTTCAACTGTAGCCTGAGGGATTTAGATTACCATCAGCAGCCTGCCCCAGAAGCGAAGTCTTACCGAATGCTATCTCTCTTCTAGATTAGATAGAAAGAAGAATTGGGGAGATACCAGGAAACATTTTCTGCAGTCGGTTGTCCTGCGAGTTGGGGGACCTGCAGGCTGGGGGGAGGGGGTGTTGGGAAGTGCGTCACTGGCCTATAAAGGGGAACACGACCCATCACCGCAGGAGGCACACTTACAGCAACCTCATGTCCTTTCACTCTCTTAGGCTCTCTCTTCGGACTCCTTAGTGTTACAGGGTTTTTCTACTTCATGCTCACGTGTCTCTCTTCGCTTGTGGAAGTCCCAGGCTCGGGGAATTTATGTTCCTTTGCACAGGATTGAGGGGGCGGGAAAGGGGGGGTGCTGTTGTTGACAGTGAGCTTTGGCTAAAGCTCTACAGATGTTGCTCTTCATTTTTAACCAGAGTAGGAAGGAGAAAGTGTTGACTTTCTAACTGGCAAGACCATACTCTTAAGCTATTTGACCCTTGCACATTCTTAACCCTTCAGAATATTTTACTTAAGTTGTTCCACCCTTCAGAGCTAGGATCGTAGAGTATAGGATAATAATTCTCCGGGCTTCTTTTATTCATAAAGGCAGGTAAAGGAGTTGGGGGGGAGGGTTGATGTAATTCCTGGCTTATTTAAACCTAAAAGCCTACTCTCAAGGGAAGAGAAGGGGGGACAGCAACTGCCCAAGACCTGCTCCTTGGCAGAATGCTATGCGTCCAGTATCCAGGGGGCAGGAAATTTGTCTGTGGATGAACTAAGCAAGGCCTCCCTGACTCTCAAGGAGAAACAGTGTTTGGGGTCTGTCATAGTTTCTAGCACACTCTTGAAATAGTTTCTCTCCCGACACGTGAATGCCGGCGTCACTCCTTGCAAAGACTTTTCTCTGATTCCACCAGTCAGCAGGCCTTCCATCTTACAATCTGTCCAGTGAAGCTTCACAGTCAGAAAAAGGACACAGCCATTTGGGGGAAATGACATCTTCTTGTTCTCATATGAAGAGCCGAAAATTATTTGTGTGTGAGGACCCCAGTTCAGAGAAGATCTGTCGTAACTAAATTTGGAGAAATTACTTTGCAGATTTTAGCAGACTCCCTTTTACCTTCCGATTCTAGAATTGAGATACTTCTGACAGGTCTTTGCTTTATCTTAATGATCAAGATCTAATGTCACTAAGAGGTCAGAAGCATATGCAAAAAAAAAAGAACATTTAAATATTTTCCGTTTGGAAAATTACCCTGAAATACCTTTATTATATTTCCAAGCCATACATGATCACAGGTGCTTTGAGTCATGCTGCTGATTCCAGGAAGGTGTTTGCACAAGTTGAGAAAGCAGAAGGGGCCAGTCGACGCATGCTTTAGCAGATGGCATTGTCTCCTTGGAAGCTGAGGCCCCCTTGCCTTATGCATATGGGGCAACTGGAACGCCGCTCCCAAATTTGTCATAACTATCTCTTCTGAGACTGTATTGCTCCCCTCCCTGGCCCCAACCCTTTTGCAAAGACCCAACAGCAACCCTCCAGAAATTGCTGTTTCACAGACATTCCGAAGGGCTGCATGCGGAGAGCTCAGCCACCATTTTAACCTTGGCATTCCCCTTGAGAGACTAGAGGAGTAGCAGGCTGGGACCTAGAGGAAGGACATGGAAGTGGTAAGGGGCTTCAGGGGTCCTTGGGGAGATGAGCTAGGCCTGTACAAGATCGGGTGAGGGGGAAGCACCTATAAACTCCCTTTCCTGTGTTGTGTTCTTTCCCCTCTGTCTCTGCCTGCACGCCCATTTGAGTGCAGGCTTGGCTAAAGTCACCCCAAAGGAAATGTTGCAGTAATAAGTGTCACCTACCTTTATTTCGATCTCGATTTCCTTCTCTTCCTTTCTTTTCCCAAAAAATTTATGAATGGAAGTAGATTATCAGAGGTTGAATTGGCTAAGGCTGTCGGTTGCCTCTTGATCTTCCAGTCTCTGGGGGTAAGGGGGCAAAAGACTACCTACTCTAAATAGAAATCCTAGACCTGTATTCATTTAACAACTGTATATTAGTACATTGTGTTCGAATAAATTGTGAAAAGAAGTGATTGCTCGTGCTCGGGGCATTGTCTGTGAGCTGATCTGCCTGTGTCTCTCATAAATTTTCCATTTGGATGATCAGAGCAGGGCAGAAGTTTTTGGCTCCAGGCAACTGTTGTCACTGGCTGACCGTGGGTTGTGGGTATGTGGGAACTCTGTCCAGGGCTTCACGGTGCGGAGGAGAAGAGCGAGTTCTGTGGGTGAGGTCTGCCTGGGGTTGGTGGGAGCTCCTGTGAGTTCTGTCAGCGCTCTGTTTTAACCAAGTTGGCAGAGTTTTATCTTATCCAAACAGAGATACACAGCAAAAGAAAACTAATTTGGGCAATTAGAATTGGTGGTAAATCTGAATTATGTGGAGTATGTTCAGAAAAATGACATTATGTTGCATGCATGGAAAAGAATTAGAACTGCTAACACCTTGCTGCCAGGGCAGAACCTTCCATGATAAAAAGATAAGGGTAATTTTAATTAGAGCAGTTGCTAAATAAACCGGTGCTGTCGATGTGCTTAAAAATTTGTGCTCTTAAGTTACACATTTTTCGTGCATTCGAATTGGCCATTAATTGGCCAAGCAAGGCATTTCTTTTTAAAGATAAATGTTCAGTTTATTCCCATTCAAGATACTGCAGTGTCATATTTGAACAAATGCCAAATGGATGAAGCACATACTATAACGAGGCCTTCTCGAGCAAAATGATTTTGGTTCGAACAGTTCGGTCTCATGGAAAAGAATGGTATTCAAGCAGTGGTCTAGAGCCCTGAGGACCAGCCTGAGGCGGCTTCTGAGAGGCAGTTTGGTACCTGGGAGGCGGAGGTGAGGGGGGTACCTGGCAGCTTCAGGCGCAGTGCGTTTTGTGCCCTCTTGCGGTCTCGCTCAGCTCTGCTGCATGTTCAGTGCCCGTGCAGACTGAGGCCCAGCCCACACAGCACAAAATGGAACACTGAGTGTACTCCCAAAGATAGGCGTGTCTTGGAGGTCTCCGAGAACGGAGATGGAGAATGAGCAGTGTACGTGTTGGAGGCACACTGCCTTTGGGTTTCTACAAATGCCCAGAAAATATCTGCTGAAGATGGATTGGCATTTGTGATGTCAAGGTAGCGAACTTGGAGTTAGCCGGGCCCGAAGGCCCAAAGATGCAGGAGTGCCTACCCTTCTGAAGTCAGCGCTCTGAAGGGTAGTCACTAGTTTTCCTCGGGCGGGGCAAACCAAGAATCTGACGCAGAGTGGAAGAATCTGGAAATACACCTCTTTTCCAGGCATTTATTTAGAGTTTCCTGGCATTGGATTGTTTGTAGGTCAGTATTGCAAGAGAATGCACATTTTTTACATAATACTGTGGTTGGAAGCAGTGTTTCCTTACCAGTTCACTGATTATTTCACTAAGTAAGGAATTAGTCAGAAGGCAATTGAAAAGTCTTTTGTTTTCATTGTTCATAAGAGACTTTGGTGGTTTGCCTGCACTTTACATCATTGGTGGGTAGACCTGCCTGTGGAATTCTTAAATGAAGTCTCACGAAAGTGTGTGAACTTCAGCTGGTCTGTAAAGAGTGAAGAGAAGTAATCTGTTTGGGTGAGCCTCTTCAGTGATCAGCCGTCTAATTCATAAGCATGCCCACTCTGCTAGGTCCAGTAAAGGATTCAGAGACCTTGAGAGCCACTCTACGAACCAAGACCATAAAACAGTGTTGAATTGGGTTGTCCAGAGTCATGGTGCTCACCCACCTAGTAATTCAGATCATCTTAGTTGAGCAGAACCAAAATTATATTAAATGCATTGACCAGTAAGTCTAATTAATCAGTCATGGTTTGTTGATGGACTGTTATAGGCAAGGTATAAGTCCTGCTCTCATGGACTGAAAAAGTCCAATTGAAGAATTCGGCTAGGAAAACAACCCTATATATGCCAGTGGTGGAAGTTATAACGCACAGGATATGATTAATCATCCCTTGGGAGGTTAAAGGACTGCCATGAGTTCACCAGAGAAAGAGTTCTCGAAATGCTGTCTTCATTGGAAAAGGCGTTGCCAAGGAGGCGGAGAGCAGGAAGTGTCTGGCACATGGAGAGGAGGCATGGGAAGCAGAGTTGCCTGGATGGTTCAGGAGTGACCAAGAACAAGGACTGGTTGTGAGATGAGGAGAAAGCAACTCCAGTAGGAGGCAGTGAGATAGATTGAAATTTAGATTACCACCAGACGGAGAGGCTCTACCATGAACTCCTCAGAGCGCAGTGCCTAGACTAGCAGGACCACAGCGCATGGGAGCCTGTGAGAAATGCACAATCTCAGGTCCCAACCTGGACCCACAGACTCAGAATTTTGGGGTATGCGGTCCAGGAATCGGTGTTTTTACAAATGTGTCCGTTTGGTTCTTCTGCAGGCGAAAGTTTGAAAAGCACCACTAGGGATAGTTTGGACTTTGTTTCAAAGGACAGTGGAGACCCTTTGAAGGCTCTGGAGTAGAGAAGTGGCACGTTCTTTAGTGAGCTAGCAAACCAGGGCCTTGGGGAAGCGGTCTTCCACATGTAGACTTCATCAGTTCTCACCTTCCATTTTCACTCACCGGCCCGTCACCACCTGCGCAATGAAACCGCTCCAAATTGCCAGTCATGGAACTGTGGGAGCCGAAGTCACCTAACTGCTCTTTGAAGTGGCTTCCGAAGGCTGAGGGTAGGTCTTGTCTGGGTAGTGATGTGGTGTGCATCTATGGTGTATTTCTGTAAGTAGGGGCTTATTGTAATGTGTGTGCTTTGCAAAACGTGATTTAAATCAGTGACAAGAACAAACACCTACATGGTGCCTTGTAGTTTAAAACACAGTACGATGGACTGATTGGAAATGTGTCCATCACTGAGCCACATGCAGCCACCGAACGAAAGGAGGCTTGTGAATCAAAAATTAGAACTAGTATTGGGGTGCCTGGGTGGCACAGCGGTTAAGCACCTGCCTTTGGCTCAGGGCGTGATCCCGGCGTTATGGGATCGAGCCCCACATCAGGCTCCTCTGCTATGAGCCTGCTTCTTCCTCTCCTGCTCCCCCTGCTTGTGTTCCCTCTCTCGCTGGCTGTCTCTATCTCTGTCAAATAAATAAATAAAATCTTTAAAAAAAAATTAGAAATATTTTCCTAAGCAGTTTTGGTTTTTTTCTGGACCAAGCACCTGCAGTAAGGATAATCTATTTTAATTTTCTGTCAAGTGGCTACTATCGATCTCGATTCAGTAATTGGGGAAGCCGATGCCTGTGTTCGTCCAAGTTCACACAGCCAGGAAGCGGCTGAGCTAGGATTCGAACGCGAGCAGTCTGGGTCCAGAGGCCGAGCTGGGACCGCTATACCACGCAGGTGAGGGTGTGGGCAGAGAAAGCTACCAGAACGTTAAAACAACAACAACAACAACAACAAAAAACCACTCACTGACAAAGTACCACAAATAGGCCTTGACTTCAGTCAAGTCATGCCCCATTTCATTCGAGGTTCTCAAGCTCTCAAGTTTTTTTTTTTTCGTCCTCATTTGTGGCATTAATTAATCTGTTGAGATAATGGATTTCTACATTGTAAAGAAGCCAGCATCCTCTCCAAATCCAAATTGTTGGCCCTCAGCCCGTGTCAGAGCTGCAGCCCAGCCTGGAACTCCCCCCTTGCTTTGTCTGTACCGCCCCCTTTCCAGGTCATTAAGAACGAAAGGTTTGTGAACGGATTCAGCACAGGCCGTTTGTGTTCCGCTGTCTGAGCACCTGTGCCTGTTGCATGCGGGCGGCGTGGTGTCGGAGTCCGCGCCCCTAGATTTTTAGAAACAGCACATGTCGGAATGGAGCACGTTCTTACAATAGCATGGCCGTGCTTCGGCAGTTCCTTGGAGAGGACCCTGTGCTATTACACCAAATATTTATAAGTCTGTCTCACCACACTGCCTGGCATTCTGAGTAAACCTGGACAGAAGTATGGAGATCAAAGAATGTAATAATCAAACACCCTCCTTTCACGCTCTATCTGCCATCCAGTGAAAGTATTAGTGAAGTGGTATGGAAATCCTCTTTAGCGGGCCCACAGCCGTCGGCCGTGCCACTTAGGATTTAAAACAATGTGATGGAGTGTTCAGAATCCGCGGGATTGAGTTGTATGCGTACGTTAGTGTATTATTTCCAAGTTGCCAGTTTCCCCCAGATTAGCACATTTTCATTTCGGCTTTATTGAAGGAGTCAGGACGTGAAAGGGGATTTAGCGCAGTGGAGATGGCAAGCACGCTTCCTTGCTGTCGTGCAGCGGCAGCCATGCGTGTGATCCACCAACGTGACTGTGGGACCAGAAGTCAAGCCAAGTGGGATTGATAGAAAGGAAAAGACAGAAGTACAATGATGTAGTGAAACCACAGCTCTCCAGCCCCGGGTGGGAACTTCAGGCTCTTGATTTGATGTCGTATTGGCCCTACGGTTGCAAAAAACACAACGCAGCCGAGAATCAGTGCACAGTAAGTGCTTTCTCATGGTGCTCCTGCAGTGGCATGGATGAGCCCAGCGTGGTGTTAAACGTGGGAGGGACACAGCCAGATGCAGGAGACACAGCCCTGGTCACTCTAGGAGACACCTCCTGTCGTGGAAGGTCATGGTTTTCATGAGAGCACACTCGGCCCGTCAGAGTGCTGGGATGGAAGGAGGCTGGAGACCATTGGTCCAGGAATTTACGTTCTGTTCTAGAATCATTTTTACGTAGGATCAGCTCAGACTGCTACCCGGAGTGAGGAGGTCTGAGGGGAGAAGCTTTTCTTTTGTCCCATTTGGTGTAATCAACCTGAATATTTCCATCTAAGCAGGTTATGTGTTTTTCCCACAATCGAAGTGAAATATTGAGGTGCCTTCTCCACTCAAAGTCAGCTACCTGGTATTTGCTTATCTTTAAAACTGTCGCAAGAACTTTGCATAATCTTTGCAAAGAAAAGAAAGGTAAGAAAAGAGGTACTATGGTGATGTTGATAGCAGGTTGTAAAGTGAACAATTCAGTTTACTGGTGAGTTGTTTTGTATACCCAAGATTGAAGAAAGTTTCCTTGATTGCTTTTCGATGAATGAACTTGGTCACTTGACCACTAATGGGGGTACATTCTAATCCTCTGATTGGTGAGCACGATTTCTGGCTACATAGAATTAAGTAAGCAAAGAAACAAAAACGCAGCTAGAGAAACAGCAAACACGGACAACAGCAGCAATAACAAGGTTTGACCTAACCCAGGACCGCAGGCATTATTTACAGTGGTAGTAGGTGCCTGAGCCTCCTGGATATCAGACCTCAAGTGTGACCTCTGTAGGTACTTCTTTTTGAGTTGGGTACAGGAAATACTACGATGACAGCTGGTTTCTGGAATCAGGGCAGCAGCTACCTGGGCTGCTTCGGTCCTGTGTGGGGTCCGTCTCTAGCATCTGAGCTGGAGACAGAGAGACTCAGTCCTTCTCCCTGAGCTGCACATGCACTGAGCCTAGACGAGATGGGGATACATAAGAAAGGGATGTCCTGACGGAGACAACCTAATGGAGACACAGGAAGGCTTGTATGTGGGAAGCAATCCGAGTTTGATGCAGTTACACACTGGATTGGGAGGACCAGCCTGAGCTCATGGGAAGAGCATTGCTAAAGGACAAGATGACGATGTGGGCCTTGGCTGGGTTGGGGAAATGGAATTAGAACAAGAATACTTTTATTCCTATGCTTGAAAACACTTGGAACATTCCATAGGTCCTTAACACTGGCTTCAAACAGCTGACTACTGGTGACAGGAGGCTCCAATGAGCAGATGAAGTCTTCTTCCGATTTAGATTATCTCTTAGTATCGTCAAAGACGGATTTGGCCTGTGTCGCCATCTTGACCAAATTCTGGGTGGGCAACAGGCACAGCACAGAGCCTGAAACCTCTGCTGGGTGACCAGGCCACTAAGTTGGTCAGATGAGTGAGGGTCAGGGTTCCTGATGCCTGCTGCTTTCCTGGAGCCCAGGTCAACAGCCGGGAACAGAGGATGATAGCCAGACACCACACCCCAGGAGGGGCACTTGATAAAGAAAGCAGCTGGTGGGGGAAACCTGGAGGAAGCGGGGTACTGCAAGGTGACACTGAAGTCCCGGACGTTGACCTGCTGATGATGTGATGGACTAAAAGAAAGAGCCTCAGCCAAGCCACACCACTGTCCTTTTCTCTGGCCATGTTCCCCATCGAAACCCTCTTGATTCTGTCATTTTCAAAACGGGAACTAACGATAAGCTTTTACTCCCACTTGACTTCAGACACTGCCCTTGTTCAGGGCGGGTGGTCACTTGGGTGGTCAACATCGTTGACATGTAACCTGTTTGGGAGCTGTTCCTTCCATACTGTCATGTTGTATCAAAGAAACTTCTTTCTCAAAGATGTTGAGGACCCCTGTTAAAAGGAAAGTATCCTCCGATGCGTTGAAGGCCGACTCTTCCCCTCGCCCCTGCCTTTCCCACAGATGGTGGCGTGCGGGGCAGGTGGTTCTCTGAGCAAAGTGCAGTTCTAATCAGGGGCAGGAAATGTTTATTTGAGCTTTATTGGGTGAGTCAGTTTGCTACAGCTTCAGGTCCCTTTAAACCTGGGGCATCCTGTGTACGTCAAATAATCATAATTTTAAGCGATTGGAAACAAATATCAGATGTACATAAACGAAGTTTAGACCTTCCCAACCAGCAGAGTCTTGTGCAGAATTTTTACTGTTTGTTGACCAATTCTGATTAGGTGAAGGCTTTCCCACATGAAAAAGGGTGTCTCCCCTTTTGCCCAAAGCAGGGTGGACTCTACCCTCTATGGCTTCTTTTTTTTTTTTTTTTTTAAGATTTTATTTATTTATTTGACACAGAGACAGCCAGTGAGGGAGACAGCCAGTGAGAGAGAGACAAGCAGGCGGAGTGGGAGGGGAAGAAGCAGGCTCCCAGCGAAGGAGCCTGATGTGGGGCTCAATCCCAGAACGCCAGGATCACACCCTGAGCCAAAGGCAGACGCTCAACCGCTGTGCCACCCAGGCGCCCCTACCCTCTGTGGCTTCTAGAAGATCATCATAAGACACAGCCCTGTGAAAACCCACTCTGTATTTTTCCGTACTACCATTGGTGTTGGTGGAATTGGTTATTGCTCTAGGAATTTGGCTGAGATAAATCTAAACTTGGGGAAACATCACAATAAGGTCATGACACTGGAGTAAGGCCTCTGAACGGTGGGAGGTGAAAGGAAGGGAAGGCCTATGAGAAGAAGGGCTGACGATGTGTGAAAATGATGTTTTTTAACAACATTATTCAGGTAATAATTGTTTTTTGTTACTGCTTGGGAAAACTTACCCTAATAGTCCTAGTTACTATCCATACAAGACCCTTCTTCTCTATGAACTGAGAGTTAAGTCTTCAGTAAGAAGAAGGATGTTTACTGTGATGAGGGCTTGCTTTCTTTGCGGGGAAATAAAAAGGTTTTGGTTAAGTTTCCCAGAGCGGTTGGATCTTGTCTTTGGTTCTACCAAGGAGGTGTAATAGAGAGGAGGGAGGGTTGCCTGTAGTTTGTTCTTTTTCAAAGTTAATGAAACACTGAAGAGAGTGGAAATAGGGAAGATATGGAATAACTTGAGGCTGCCTTCTTGCACTCCATCTTGAATTCTACTTCCAGGAGAGCTTTGCTTCAGGTCAGCTTTGATCCTGTCACTTTACAACTCAGGAAAATTTCTGGGGTTCTTTGCTTCCTACCTGTGTTTTTAGAAGCACCTCCTCCCTGCCCCCTTCACCCTGCCACCACCAATCTGTCTCCTTCCTACCTACATCCAGAATTTACAAGCTGTTTCCTAGATAGCAAGTTTTTTTCCCCTTCTCACTCCCGCCTTCCCCATCCCCACCCCATGGTGTTCCTTTCCACTTATCTCTTCCGTAAGGGCTGTTCCTTTAACTTGCCAGGACTTCTCTCTCACCCACCTCCTAACCCTAATTCAGATCTGTGTCAGCCAACATCCTATACAGCAATGGCCAGTTCCACCAGGACCAGTTCTGTTACGGAAAATAAAATATAGAGAGGATTTTCCCATGACACTTTCCTATCATGATCTTCTGTAATTGCTAAGGCCCGGATGACGGACAATTATTCTCTATGGCAGCTCAGAAAGTAATGACCCAGATACCTAGGTTTCACAGTCTGAGTTGATATAGGAGGGTTTCGCACATAACCATAGGATGTTTTGTGTTGCTTTTTTGTGGTTTCCCGTGTTCAATTCCTACTTCTTAGAAACCAAAGCTCTGGCTTATGTCATCTTTCATATCCCCCAGGGACCCACCCCAGGGCTGGGCACCCAAGAAAGACCTGTTGAATTGATAGATTAAATAATGTGGAGGGGAGCAAGGAGATGTCACAGAGTGTGAAGTGAGGACCCATGATTCCCTTGGATGGCGCGTTGGAGAAATTGTTCATCCTGTCACTGGCGCATCAAAGGTGGACTGTTCCAAGTCCCATCTTTTGTTGGGCACTCATGTGAAATTGATTCAAAAGCGATAGAATCTTTGCACATATAAACAGCCAGCAAATGATGGAGGATGTGCATCCGAACAAATCCAGCTGGCGGGACATGTCGTGCTGCTGAGAGGAAGCCTCTGGCTATCCAGCACACCTCGAAAGATGAACAGGGCAGGCCTGGTGTTCCCTTCAAAGGCAGGAAAGGTTAGCGCTCTGGGAAAACAGAGCCCAATGGGAATTTCAAATACACGGTGTGGCCCTTCCGGTTTGTAGGTCATGATTAACTATTCTTACCCTAAATGGCCGTGACATATAATCTCTTTCCTAATTTCATTATTTTACTTACTATCACAAGACCGTAACTTTTTAGACATTCAGGTGAGATTAAGGGAGGAGGAGGTGGAGTAAGGCTTTTAAAATCTTTGATTACCTCAGAAAACATATTTGCTTACTTTACCAGGAAGTTGGGTTTTTGTTTTGTTTTGTTTTCTACTGATGCCAAGAGGGGATTAATGAGTAGCTGCTGGGTCTGCCAGCTTTCTTTTGATTTCAGTTTATGTAATTAAGCAGTTCCCAGAATGACTTGAGGTTCTCACTCTGCATCAAAACATGCTTCTCAGATGTGTTAGGTGTGGAGGTCAGAAAGGATCCAAACTCCCCGAATGAAGGGAGGGGGAGCGAAAAACTGATATTGCTTTGAACATGGGTCCCTCCTATTTCAAAAGGGTTGATTCTGCTTTGGGGCCGTGCACATTGAGGCATATTGAGTAGAAAGCAGGTTTCAATGGAAGTTCAAAAATGAGCTAACGTTAGAATAAACTCCAGGCGAGGTTAACAACAGGAATAACGCAGGGAAACCAATTCTGGCTCACTCAACTAGAGCTTCGTGCGTGGTGGATATTCAAGAGCTCGTGCATTCGACAAAGACATACTGGCAGCCCGCTGTGTGCCAGGCTCAGGTCTAGTTGCTGGAGATCCAGTAAGAAATCCACCCGACAAGAATCCCTCCCTCGGGGCGCTCACACGGAGCGAATGTCGGATGAGCAGAGTTTTTATCGAGGGTCTCCTTAGTTACGGAGCTCAGAGCTAGTGGTGGTAGGGGTTGCTAGGAAGAATAAACTGTGTTCCTCAAGAAACTGACCATCGCACAAGGAGGTGAAGACACTGCCCACAGAAGAAAAGACCTGTTCAGAGCCGTAACTGAATACAGGGTGCTGATCCAGACAGACCCCTGTGGGGGCGGAGAGGTTATTGTGGGTGCTCGTCTCCAGATTCCACAGGTGGGAGGCTCTCTGCAGCAGGCTGACTTGTCTCTCGCTCCTTAAGCAGTAAGAATTTGCAGCTACAAAAATCAGAGAAAGGTTCCCTTACATCCCCCTAGCCTTCTTTCATTCTTCCACCCACACGGTGAATGTTGTTAAAGGGAATTATAGCAGCTTTTCCTTTGGGGTCGGGCTAATTCCCTTTACAAACTAATAGGGCAGAATTTCTAACAGTTCCTGCCCTCATGAAACAGACAGCTGGGGGAGAAAGACCTGAGTCAGTTACACAAATAAAACCCCCTGAATGCTACAGGGAAGAACACAGCATATAATAAGGAGATTTGACCTTGTCAGAGAAGCTAGGACAGCTTCATAGAAGAAAAGATGGCTGTACTGGAATCTCAAGGATGAGGAGGGATTAGCCAGGGGAAGGGAGAGGGGAAACATGCCAAGCAGAGGGAACAGCATGAGCAAAGGTTCTGTGGCAAGAGGGAATTTGCTCTTGGGACAGAGGGAACCAGGGATGGCTGGAAGGGAGAGGACTCAGAAGAAGGTAGATGGGACAGGTCATAATGGGCCATCAGTCATATTAAGGAGATTCTTATTTATTCCAAGAGTAATAGGAAGCCCCTAAAAGAATAATCAGTAGGCAGAGAGGAGGGGGGGATGGGTTACACTCAGATTTGCATTTCGGCAGGTAACACAGTAGTATGACCCGCATTTGCTAGGGGACTGGTCATTGTGTGGAGCATTAGGAAGAAGGCACTCAGCAAGCATCTAGACAAGAGGCGATAATTACTTGGACCAGAATGGTGGCCATGAGCTGAGGCGGGCAGAGGCAGAAAGAAGTAGACAAGCGTAGCAGGTATAACGGGGAGAAGCAGCAGGGCTTGGTGGTGCATGTAAGGGGTGAGGGAGAGGGGGGTACTCAGAGTGACTTTCAGGTCGCTGACTTGTCCACAGGCACCCTGGATGAGGACCGGTTTGCTGGGGGGAAATGACTGAGTCCATTTTGAACCTGTTGGGTTGAGTGCTTTTGTGGCATCTGGAGGGAAATGTCAGAAACGCAGTTGGATAGGGGCACCTGGGTGGTTCAGTCTGTTGGGCGTCTGCCTTCAGCTCAGGTCACAATCCCAGGGTCCTGGGATCAAGCCCTACGTCGGCTCTCTGCTCGGCGGGGAGCCTGCTTCTCCCTCTCCCTTTTCCTGCTGCTCCACCTGCTTTTGCGCTTGCTCGCTCTCTCTCTCTCTCTCTCTCAAATAAATAAATAAATAAATAAAATCTTTGGGGGGGAAAAAGCAAAATGCGGTTGGATAAGTGGGTGCACAGCTTGGAGGGAAAATGTGGCACGGAGGTTGATGTTCATGGGTCCCCTATGCCGAGCGAGGTGCATTAGACATTGTGGGTGTGGATGAGACCGCCCAGTGAGGACAGAGGAAGGTGGGGGGCCTAGGGCCTGGCCCGAGGGCTCCAGCACCTGATGACTGGAGAGGGAAGCCCGCATGAGCAGGCCCGAGACCACCTGCCTGAGACATGGGGAGGAAACCAGCCTGAAAGCCAGGAGAGCCAAGTGTTGTTTGGAAGAGGAAGTGCTCCGAGGAAAATACTGCTTAAAAGGACAGGAAGTGAAGATTCAGTAATGGTTAGCAGTTCTGCTGCCATTGATGACGATCGGATTAGGCCGCCTTCAAAGAGCAGCCTTTGCGAGGCAGGCACTTAACATATAATTTCATCCCCATAAGACGTCTGCAAGGCAGGTCCTCTATCAGCTGCTCTTTACAGATGAGAAAACCGAGCACAGGGATGAAGTCATTGGCCTGAGCTCACATAGCCAGTGAGTGATGGATTTCGGTGGGAGCTCTTCTTGGTCACTCCATGGACCCTGTTCGTCTTAAGTGCTGTGTGTCTAGGGCTGGCGGAATCAAAAGCAGCCAGGGAGCAGAGAGGGGTGTGGAGAAGCGAGGTTTTCTCCCCTTGAAAGCCTTGGATTCTTTCAAACAGAGCCGAGGAAATAACGGCCTTGTTGCTGAGGCCCAGGTGCGTGCTGGTGCCCACAGGAGGGCATCCCAGGGGTTGGGCAATGCTGCGGTCCGGCCAGATCAGGGCGGTGCTGGGTGCGCGATGCAGCTGTACTTGCCGTGGGCGAGGCCTGCCCCCAGCACTCTGGGGCCCTGGTTCTTAGACTGGGGTCTGCGGTCACCTGGACACTTGTGAGAGGTACAGATTCTCAGATTCACACCCCCCCCCCGGTCTTCCTAATGGAAAACTCAGGGGTGAGGGGTGGAATCCATGTTCTCACAAGTCATCGTGTGATTCCGATGCACAAGCTTGAGAACCTGTGTTCTTGGGGATCCTTGAAAACAGAAGAAGGAGAATCCAATGACTTCCAATCTTTGTGTCTCTCAGATGCTAAACAGCTTGGCAGAGCCCAGATGGAAGTGTGGTGCTGAGCCCGGGCTGCACACCGCAGTCCCGTGGGGAGCTTTGTACACGACCCATGCCTGAGGCCCGCCCTCAGAAACTCTGGTCTCATGGGGCTGGGGTCCGCCTGAGCATTTGGCTTTTGTAATGAGGATTTGAATGGGGAATGGGTGATTGAGGGAATGGCTGGCACGGCGGCCTGGGTACTTTTGAGTCCAGAATTGTACTCTGGGGAGAAAACGAGGCAGGCCTTGAAGGGGAAGGAAGACAAATGGAAGAGAACGTAACCCTTTGTGAGCACCAGCATAGCTTGAGTAGATCTGGAGACGGTTGGGACAGAAGTGGTCTGAATTCATAACAACTCTTAATGATGGACTTATTTTCAAAGCAGTGCCAATAATAAATTAAATGTGCTGTCAAAGCTGCTTCACGAGTAAAGAAGGATCATGGTCACCTCTTCCTGGCAGCTTCACGTAGACTCTGTCTAGAGGTTAAGAATGTGCTCGTCCCTCTGGCCTCCCCAGCATCACTGGTTTCCCTTTGCTCCATGAACCTTCCTTCCCCACTGGCCCACTCAGCCCCTGCCCTCCGCATTCTCACCCTGTCCCCAAATCCGGGGATTTGTTCCTGCCCCCCCCCCCCCCCGCCTCCTTGTTGTCTCGGGCCCTAGCTCTGCCCAGAATCCTCCATGGGCTCCAGTTTAGAGAGCCCACCTTTCTCTTGCTCTTTCATCTTTAAGACACCCTGCTCCTGTTTAGTTTTCTTCATTCTGCCCATTTCCCCATCTCCACCCCTGCCTCCTAAGTTCCACAGAGACGGTGCTGGCTTGACATTCTTTCCCTCCCACCCAGCACAGCACCCCACACCTTACAGGCTTAGGGAATAGTAGCCAAGAAACCGCAAAAATTAATTTCCATCCGTCTGCTTCACACATTGTCATGGAGTGCAGATAAAGAAGGCCCCTCCTCTGATGAAGTATGAGCGTGGTTGGGTCATTCGGAGGCCACCTTGAGGAAGGAAGCCATAGGAAATGTGGCAAGATGGGAATCCCAGTAGGAACATCTTCCAGAGTGGAAAGTGGCCTCAGAAGAGGCCACAGAAGGGGCACTCATAGCCTCGATAGCCCGTGAGACTTTGTAGTAGTTTCCCAAGGCTACCTTCACACATTACCACCAGTTGGGGGCTTAAAACAATCTGAATCTATTCTTTCAGAGTTCTAGAGACCAGAAGTCCGGACCCAGTGTCACTGGGCCGAAAACAACATGTCCACCAGGCCCTGCTCTCTCCCGAGGCCCTCGGGGAGAGTCCACACTTGCCTCTTCCAGCTTCTAGAGCCGCCATGTTCTTTGGCTTGTGGCCACATTACAGTCTCTGCCTCTGTGGCCACATTGCCTTCTCCCTGCTTCTCAAATCTCCCCCCTGCCTTTCTCTAACAAGGACACCTGTGATTGCATTGAGGGCCACCCTGGTGATCCAGAATAACTTCCCATCTCAAGACTCTTATCGTAGTCACATCTGCAAAGTCCTTTTTCTCTGTCTCAGGTAACAGTAGCACGTGAAGGGATTAGGACATGGATATCTTGTGGGGAGCCATTATCCAGCCTACCACACATATAAAGGTAACTGGAGCCTCCAAAGGGTCAGAGACTTGTCCAAGGACACACTTCAAGGTTGTCATGGAAATCAAAGACCCGGGTCTCCTTTCTGTAGGTTTTGGGCTTCTTCTGCTAAACTAACCTGATGTTCATAAAAGTAAAACAGAGAAAGATTTAAAATAACACCTCATACCTAATATGTGTGCTGCCTGGATTCCCTGTCTTCTGTCTTCCGTCTGGGTTGTGTGCTGCCAGGATTCAGCCACCCCTACGCCTTCTTCCCCCTTGAGTTTGGGCTCAGGGTATGCTCTCTGGCCTGTGTGGGCAGCGACAGTGGAATTACCTAAATGGCATTTTCTGCTCTCCTTTCAGGACCGCCTCTTTTTCGTGATGGAGTATGTAAATGGTGGCGACCTCATGTTCCAGATTCAGCGCTCCCGAAAATTCGACGAGCCTCGTTCCCGGTTCTATGCTGCAGAAGTTACGTCAGCCCTCATGTTCCTCCACCAACATGGAGTCATCTACAGGTAGCTCTTCCCTCCTTCTGCCTTCCCTGGAAGCGAAAAAATACAGAATTCTCCAGACACTCGAACTGACTTTGGCTCCTGCCCAGCTGGTCTCTTAGCAACCCGCTTTAGATTAGTTGTTTGTTCTAATTTGCTCGCAGAGGACTTTTTTGGGGGCTGTTTATCACTGTGAATGTTAATACTTGAATAGCCTCAGGAGATCTGACCCACTGTTTGTGCCAGTTTTGATGGAAAGCCCAAGCACAACATTTTAAAGGCTTGGTGCTGAGCGACCTTGGAGTGACCTTCATTTCTCTCTCTCCCCACCCTCTTCCTTCAACAGCAGGGCATTCTCTTTACTTTTTCCTTCTGTGCCATGAACTTCCTCCCCTTCCCAACCTCTTGCCACTTCCTGAGTTTGTTTGACTTAGCTGTCTCCAGCAGATAGAATCAGAGGACGAGGAGTTGCTTGGGGGTCTCTGGGTTATGATTCTAGAAGGAGGAGGGGAAGGGAGCTAGACAATATCCAACAGGAAGTTACTGCAGATCATCCAGTCCCTTACTGCCGCCCTGTCCCCCTTCCAAGAAAACATAGAAAACACACACACACACACACACACACACTAATTTTCCAGTAAAGGACCAGGACTATTTACGCAGGCTTTTCTGTGAGGTCAGGAATTCTGGGAGGAGTAAATATTTATAATTAGCAACAAGGACACTAAAGTTCCTTAAGGTTTTCTCAATGACTGTCAATTTCTTGACTTGGTTCTTGCTCCCCCCACCTTTATTTCATTGGGTAGAAGAAAAGCTGGCCGGGTTCAACCCAGAACTTTGTCACTGGAACCTTCCTGACCCTCTCCTGGGAGCAGCGCTCTGACTAAATGCTCGTCGAGGGGTTCTGACCAACCCTCACCCCAGACTTCCTTTTTACTGACGGCTCTTAGTTTCCTAAAGTATGCGTCTCTCTGTTCAAAAATAGTTCATGCCTCCCCCCGGCCTACATAATGAAGCCCGAACTTTTCAGCCTGCCAGTCATGGCCGTCCACATCATGCGTCCCTGTATTTGCTTCCTATTGCTGTGTGACAAAATACCACAGATTTCAGGGCTCCAGACAGCACCCATTTATTATGCCCCCATTTCCATGGTCCCGGAGTTCAGGCATAGTGGACGCTGGCCCTCGGCTTGGGATCTCTCTGCTGTGATCAGCGTGTCAGTCAGGCCACATGCTTGTCTGCAGTTTGGGGTCCTCTTGTAAGCTCACGTGCCGATAGGCAGAACTCAGTTCCTTGCAGCACGTGGCTTGCTTCTTCAAGGCCAGCCAGAGAGAGAGCCTTTCCTGCTTGGAGTCTCTAACTCCAGGGAAGCCTTGGACCCTCTTTTAACAGGATCACCTGATTAGATTAGGCCTACCCAGGATAATCTCCCTTTTGTTTAACTCAAATGATTAGCGAGCTTTATTATATCTGCACAATTCCTTTGCCCTATAATGTCACATTATCTGGGTAGCGACACGACATCGCCTTTTCCACATTCTTTTGGTTAGAGGAAGTCCCGGCTTCCACCATACTCAGGGAGGGATTATGGGATTATACCAGAGTGGGACTCACTGGGGCTCTGCTTAAGTTGTGTCTGCTACATCCCAGTACACCTTTCTCACCACACTCCCCATAGCACCTTGTTTTGAACCCACCAAGGTTCTCCGCTTTTCTCAAACCCACCTACCAATTCCCAGCTTGCCTGTGCATATGCCCTCCTCAGCCCTCTCTGTCCAGCCCAGAGGCCTCACACAGTACTGCCTGCCTGCACAAAGCCCGGTCCCACCAGCCAGAGCAAGTTTCTCCACCACCCACGCTTCCATTCACAATTGGGAATGAATGGGATTTGAGACTTCGGTTGCCGGGCTTACCACTGTCCTCCTGTATTAGTGTTAGGCATCGCTGTGGATCCTTCACTAAGTTGCAAACTCCCTTAAGGACGATTTGTTGTTGTTGTTGTTGTTGTTGTTATTATTATTATTATTATTATTATTATTATTTTCTAAACCCCTCAATCATCTTACTCGACACATTCTTCTTGTCTTACACATAGTAAATAGTCCACACGTGACCATTGACTTCAATTAGTTTAAAACCTTAATCTCTGCCCCCAGAGCCGCTCACAAGCCCGTTCAAGATCCAGGTGTTAGGCGTAGGAAGAGCTCACCCATACTACCAGGCGGTGCATTGTTAGGTGCCCGTGACCGGAAGAAGAGCTACCATCCTTTGAGATGCCATCCCCATTCCATCCCTGTAGTAGTGGGTATAATCACCCAGTTGACTGGCAGGGATCCAGAGCCTTCCCTTTAAGTAGCTTGCCCGAGGCCCTACTTGGTCAGTGGCAGACCTCGAAGCCTCAGTGACTGATCGGCAAGCTCGTGCTCTACACATGACACCTGTCACCCTGCCTTTTCAAGGCCAAGTCCAAACTCTTTGGCTGGTCATCCCAGGTACTCCAAAACTCACCTCTCCCTTACATGTCTACCTCTCCCCTTTCCACCTCCCTCTCCTCACACTGTGAACACTTTTGCTCTCTTGGCTTCTATGAGCTGCACTACCCGCCCCCCCCCCCCGACCTCAGTCTCTCAGCCTGGCTGCTGCTCCCCTCCAACCTCCATTTTCTAAATGCTGCTTTTCGCCAGGGCCTTCATCCCACCTTCCTCCCCCTCTAAATACTCTGCCTGAGCAAGTCCGATATGTGCATGCTTCCAAATGACTCCTGTGTGCCGGCGACCCTGTGTCACTACATCCAGCCCCCAGTTATCCCCAGAACGCAAACAAGCTCTCTCCCCCAAACCGCTCTCTCAACGCTTGACCTTGGGGCCTTCTGCCTTCTTCCGATGTGAGTTTGCAGTCGTTGACGGACTTGACTCATTCACTGTCCCTCAGGTCCCTGCACTCCTCTCTGTCTTCCCTGTCCACTGCTGCCCACCATTCTTTCAAAGCACGTGGGTGTCACACACTCCCTTTTTAGCCTCCTTCAGACAACCTCGTGCCCCAGGCCTGCCGCACACAGCTGTGTGGTCTGGGCACAATGCAAGAGCGAAGGGCACAGGCAGTGAGTGGTGGTGGCGTCTAGGCCGACTCTGACGGTGTAGCTGGCCTCAGCCCGGGGAAGGGGTGCTTTTTCTACCCAGAGGAGATGGCTTATTGTGTCTCTCACAAAGACGCCATCTGTGCTCACGGGGCACAGGGCTCACAGTCACCCCCAATGATCTTATGACCCTTAGCACTGCTCCCTCCCACCATACACCCCACCCGCTGGGTACCCCGGATTATCTGCCGTTCTGCCCCCCAGTGCCGTTTCTTTTCATTTCTTGGAGCCTCTGTACCCCCGTCCCTGGAAATACCTTGCTCCTAATCTGTGTCTTGATCAGTGAGTGGTTCCCAGCTCACATCCATGTTCTGACTGCCTCAGAGTCCCTGGTTCAAAAGGTACAGAAATCCCATAATACTGGAGGAGGGGAAATAGATAAGGATATTAGTGAGAAAAAAAACAGCCCTGAGTTTATGATGGCGGAGGCTGCGTGATGCGCACATGGGGGGGTCGCTATCCTATCTACTGTTGTATGTGTTTGAAGTTTACCGTAATTATAATATCGTTTTTTAGAAGAATAGCAATTCCAGGGTGACTTTCTAGAGTTTTCGATTCAATAGATCTGGAGCGGGGCTCAGAAATTTATATTTTTTAAAGTGTTCCTCAGGTGACTTGGGGACCAGAGATGGAGAAAAATTCTGTTCTGCCTCTGGACTGTGTCAAGCGCCCCCCACTAATGTGAGGCTCTCCCTGACCACCAGTCTGCCCTGGGGATCATGTCTTCTCTCTACTGGGCATTTAGCAGGTTCGCTTTGCAGAGCTGATGTTTTTGTTTAAGATACCTGTTCTGTGATTGAGAACTCCCCACAGGAGTGCTCACCTGGTTGGCCTAGAACAATAGCCTGCTTATAGTAGGTGTTCACTGAATGGTTGTTCTTCTAGTCTCTAATGCTCCAGAGCCTTCCAATCCAGCGCGTTGCTCCCTCCTAGGTGTGTACTTCTTAAAAGTCTGTGTTGGAAGCATTCCTAACTCCTTGACCCTACAAGGCCCAAATTCCTTCCTCTTTCTCATTTTATGGGTTAATGAGGATGCTAGGATCTCTGTTTCCCATGTTGCTTTGTGTTAAGCTGCCGCAGCAGAGGAAAAGGGGCAGCGTGTGTGCAGCGGGCTGGGGAGGTGCTGAGTGTGTCTCCACCGATTTGCCTCTGGCTGTTCTGAAGCCCCGGCAGAGACCACGGTTTGGGTGATACAGTGGCTTATTTGGGAGATTGGCAAGGCCAGGTTTTGGAGGAGGAAGCTGATTGGAGTGGAAATGGAATTTTCGGCCTTCCTGCTGGAATTTATACACACACTAATTAGCAGCTAACTGGCCGGTGTTCAAGAATGAAGGAAAGAAGTCATTTCTCTGGCTGGTGGCTCACACTTCAAGGAGAGCCCACGCTGACGGGCACGGCCCCCTTTCTTCTGGTCCTTGTCTGATTCAATTTCCAGCACCAGACGGCCCAGGGCAACGTGTCTCTGTCCCCCGTCCAGTGTTCCTGGGACTCCTCTGTGTGCTATGGCAGAAGCTGGTACTGTGTGTCCAGCCATGGCTTAAATAAAAAGACCTCTTTCCTCCTTTGTCCCTCCCCCACCACACACAGTGAGAGGCAGAGGTTTTGAAGGGTAGGCCTTCTTTAAGAGTGGGTTCAGAGAACTTTCTCTTCCTCTACATCAGGCTCGCTGCCCGTCCATTTTCGTCTGAGCGTTCAGTTGGAGCAGCTGAGTCTCCGAGAGCACCCCTGTCTCTGTGCAACGTGAGAGAGAGAGAGGGTGCAATCCACCTCGGAGAGGAGAGCAGGGCCCTTGGGAAGACAACCAGAGGCTTGGCAGTTAGGAATGTATCTTTGTAATCTTCCAGAGTTCAGAAGTCAGGACCCCTCTGGCGGAGGGTGGTGAGAACGTGGCCTCGGTCACACCGGCCAAGCATCCTAACACTCCATGCCTCAGTGTCCTCACTCGTAAGGTGGGAATGATAGGTGTACGTACCCATCTCATGAGGTTGTGGAGATTTCGTGATTTAAGTCCTAAATACTTTTGAACAGTGAATGCCACAGTAGGTCCTCAGTAAAGGTTAACTCTCTTATTATATCTTGATTTTTATTAAGATGGATTGAAAGAACACTGGAAAGCTTTTATCCAGCCCGAGCTCCAAAAGGGATTCCCAGGACCACATGAGAAGAATGAATTCCTTTTTTCCTTCTGATAAAATTTAGTTCCTTTTTTTTTATTATTATAAAAGTAGTAGTCCTAGGAAAAATAAAAATGTCAGCAGCAGAGAAAGGTATAAAGAGTCAGTTTTCCCTTCACCAACCTTAGAGCTACCCAGGGTAAAACAGTGGAACGGTTTCTAGAGAATCCTTCGAGAGCCCTTCTTGAGCAAGTTCCGGAACGTCTTTGTGACTGGCTTCCATTGACCCGGAGCTCAGACAATGCCTGCACTGTCTCCTGCATGCGGGAGCTGTGATCGCTCCACGTCAGACGGTCAGACCGAGGAGGGAGAGGTGAAGGATCTGAAAGCCAGTGGGGAATGACAAGGCATTTTACTCGTGGGAAGTCTCGTTAATGATTAGCATCTCGAGTGGAGCCCTAAAATTTGGTCTTTATCTAACACAGGGGAAGTTATGACTTCTCCCTTACTTCCTCAGAACTTTCCATCTTTGGTGAGTTCTCACCACCACTCCCCAGCAGCCATCCTGCGCTGAGAGCCTGTTGTGCTCCTGGTTGCCCGAACTGGGGGCAGCAGGGAGCCACGAGGAGAGAGGTGTCTCTGCTTTGGCCCACTCCAGATCACCCCGTACTCAAGAGGTGCTTAGGAAAGCCTCTCCTTGTTGATAATCATGTTTCTAAAAAATCAAATAAGAATGAAGAGAATGGAACAACGATTTAGGCAATACCTCTGAGAACCTAATAAACCTGAATCTTTTTTTTTTAAAGGATTTTATTTATTTATTTGACAGAGAGACAGCCAGCGAGAGAGGGAACACAGGCAGGGGGAGTGGGAGAGGGAGAAGCAGGCTCCCAGTGGGGGAGCCCAATGCGGGGCTCTATCCCAGAACGCCGGGATCACGCCCTGAGCCAAAGGCAGACGCTTAATGACTGAGCCACCCAGGTGCCCCTAAACCTGAATCTTAAATGCCTTGTCCTCAGTGGGACAGAAGGACAAAGTCAGGAAGGGGGGGGCTTAGAAGAGGTCTCCCTGGACAGAGCGGGAGACATACTGAGGTCTGTAGCTATGCTCTGCAAGCCAGACCTCCCTGGAAAATGCACATGGAGTTGTGATATAAACTGCAGCCTTGTCTTCCTGCTAGTCAAAGGGGGAACGTGTGTGCCTAGCTTGGGGAATGATAGCCTGCCTCGAACCCTGGGATCATCTCCTGCCATTGACACAATTCGGCATTTCCTGACTTGGGGAAGGGCTCTAGATAAAGCCCGTGCTAACAAATGGAAGGTCTAATAAATATTAGATTCCTGTCTTCTTTCCCTACATTCTAATTCATCTAATGCTAATAAAAACAGAGGAGGAGAAAGAGGAGGAGGAGGAAATAGGATGATTTCTTCCTTCTTTCTTCCTTCCCAATCTTCTATGACCTGCCTGCAGAAAATCACTCAGGACGCTCTGGGATCTTCTCCCCCACAGAGCGTTATCCTCCGCTGTCAGCATTCCTCCAGCCATTCTCGAAAATGATATTGTGATATAAACCTCCTGAGGATATGAGGGCTGAGTGTGTAATGGGAGGGTGTCGGGAGTCTCCAATGTTAGATCAAGGAGGGCTCCGAGAGATCTAAACCAACTCCGTTTTCTAGATGCGGAACTTGAAACCAAAACTGGGCAGGAACTCACCGAAGTTTACACAGTGAGGTACTATAAAGCTTAGATGTTATTTTAATCAAAGATATACATGGAGATAAAGAGTCAAACCATTCTACAAGGAGCTTAAACAAATAAAAAGCTGTTTTCTGCCCTCCTTCCCACTCCTGCCCAGTTTCCTCTTCCACTGAGACAACTATTTTCAGTTTTTTCAGCTGATGCTTTTGGGACGGACCTCTGTATTTCTGAATAACATGCTTTTATTGTTACTTTTGTCAAACTTTATTTTAGGCACTATGTAGTGACTGTCCACTGTGGAAGTGAGAGTGTGCTTCTCTGCCCCGCTCCCTGCCTGCTCACTGCCCCACGACATCCGCACTCCCATCCCAACCTCCCATCCTCCCTTCCTCTTAGTAGACTTTACTGTAATTGTGGTTAAATGAATATACATTTGTATACATTATTATGACTGTGAAGTACTATTGGGGGGCGCCTGCGTGACTCAGTCAGTTAAGCATCTGCTTCCGGCTCAGGTCATGATCTCGGGGTCCTGGAAGGGAGCCCTGTGTTGGGCTCCCTGCTCAGCAGAGAGTCTGCTTCTCCCTCTCCCTCTGCGCCCCCCACCCTATCCACGCTCTCTCTCTCAAATAAATAAATAAAACCGTTAAAAAAAAAAAAAAAAAGAAAGAAAGACTATTTGGAACTTAGCCATGTGGTAAGCTATAATTACTTTTCCTGTACCTTTTTCTTTGTTTTCCCTGGAGATAATTATCTCTTTGCTTTCCACGTGGTTATTCAACACAAACCCTACAAATTGTCCACCTCTCCCTGCAGGATGTTTCAGTGCAATGGGTACTCTGTCAACTTCATGTTCGTGGGTAGCTCTTTCCTGGAGCCCTCCAAACCACTCCAGTCTGAACAGTGCCCCCATGGCTGCTGCCTAGCCATCATCCTGGGCTGTCCCCGTACTGCTGTCCTCATGCTTCCTTTGGTCTCCCTCTTCCGTGGAAGCTCCTGTCTCTTGTACCTCACATCTCTTTCTCAGTATACTCCCTTGATGTAGTGAAGCAGCCCCAGCAGTTTTTTGAGGAGGACGGGCAATAGGTTTTTGAGACCTTCCTTTTATATGTAAAATCATCTTTATCTCACTCTCAAACTTGATAAAGGCTTTGGCTGGGTGTAGAATTCTAGACTGAAAGCCATTGTCACTCAGAATTTGACGGTATTGTTCCATTGCCCTCTGACTTCCAGTGTGGCTGTTAAGAAGTCTGAAGTTATTTCAATTCTCGATCCCGTTGTATGGATCTTTTTTTCTGGAAGCTTGTTCCTTACCTACTAAGGATGTGGTGTAGGCCGTTTCTCATCCATTGCACCGGACTCCCGATGGACTTTTTCAACTTAGAAAAACGTTTCCTGGGGCGCCTGGGTGGCACAGCAGTTAAGCGTCTGCCTTCGGCTCAGGGCGTGATCCCGGCATTATGGGATCGAGCCCCACATCAGGCTCCTCCGCTATGAGCCTGCTTCTTCCTCTCCCACTCCCCCTGCTTGTGTTCCCTCTCTCGCTGGCTATCTCTATCTGTGTTAAATAAATAAATAAAATCTTAAAAAAAAAAAAAGAAAAGAAAAGAAAAACGTTTCCTTCAGTTCTGGAAAATCTTTCTTTCTTTAAGGATTCTTTCTGTTTTCTCTTTCTGGAACTGTCATTTGGGTATTGGATTAGTCCACTTGGCCTTTATTGTAGACTAATATGGCTAGCCACACAGTTGGGAAACTCCTGACTGTCGATACTTTTAGCACTTTCCTCTTCGAGTGTTCACATTACCCTGGGAAGACTCTTCCAGCATCCTACCCAAAGGGAAAAGGCTTAGCAGCCAGTACTGTAGGAGCTACGTGAGGAGGCAGACCTGCAGGGCCCCGCTCCCAGGACACGTTGTCCAGAGAACTTCTCCAGTCCCAGCTCTGTATCCTGGTGCCTGCCCTCTGCCCCATCTCACCCTGTGTCCAGAGACCCTTTGTTTCTCTTCTCCAGAGGGTAAACCTCTGGGAGCAGGGAAGGGGCTGTGCAGAGTAAAGAAGAGGATCTGAGTTTATAATTGCTTTTCAACCAACTGTTTTTCTCTCTCCCCACCTTCATCTCCAGAAGCAACTGGCACTACGAATTCCTGAGCTGTGGGTGGGACAGAGGATAGGAGATTCTAGAGTGTAAATGTAACCATTCTTGACTTTCCCCATTGTGGGTTCTTGATTCAGCGCTTTCTCAAGTCTACTTTTTTTTTTTTAAAGATTTTGTTTATTTATTTACTTAGAGTGTGCATGAGCAGTGGAAGGAGCAGAGGGAGAGGGAGAGAATTTCAAGCAGATTCCCCACTGAGTGTGGGGCCCTATGTGGGGCTTGATCTCATGACCCTGAGATCATGACATGAACTGAAATCAATAGTCAGGCACTCAACCAACTGAGCCACCCAGGCGCCCCTCTTTCTCGGGTCTGTTAAGTTATTTACCACTCATCCCTTTGCTTTCCAGCTTCCCAAATTGTGTTGCTGTTGTTTCTTCTCTCCTTCTCCCCATCTTTGTGTAGTTAGGTCTTTGTGTGTAATTTTGGGAAGGAGAGAAAAATAGTTGTGGCTATTCAAGCTACTCTCTTTATCCAGAAGTCAATAATAATAACAAAAACAAGAGCCACAGCACACCACAGCAGCAGTGGCAACAGCAACCGGGGATAATAAGACCCTTATTTAGCCTTTGTTATAAACCCAATTCTGTTCTGCACACTTCACACCTATGAACTCACTTAATCATCCCAGCAGCCCTTTGCAGGAGATTCTGCCATTATCCATTGGCTTCGTGATCTCTCTGAAGAAGGAGATCCTGCCAGATCCCACCCTCTGCCGCCACTGTTAGGTCTCCCTGTCCCATTGCTGCGAGCTGTGATTTCGGGTGGGAGACAAAGCTGTATATTGGGGACAGTGCTGAGTTTGGACTCGGGGAACTGCAGCCGTGTCCTGGCTCTGCCTCATCTTTGTTGTCTTCCTAGGCAGAATACTTAAACTGCCTGGAAGGTAGTTTCCTCATTCCCCCATGGAATTACCCGGGACTGTTTTGAGAATCACATGAGAACGCGTTTACAGAAGTACTAAGTACAATCCTCGGCTCCTGGGAGGCTCCATACGTATTGGTTAGATGAATGGGGAGTGGAGGGTTATGGGGTCAGAGGATGGTATGTGCTGAATTGTGTCCCCTCCAAATTTGTGTGTTGATCTCCTAATCCCCCATACCTTAGAATGTGGCTGTGTCTGGAGATAGGGCCTTCAAAGAGGTGAAAGGTAAAATGAGGTCACATGGGTGGGCCCTAATCTGATAGGACTGGTGTCCTTCTAAGAAGAGTTGACGAGGACACAGAAGTGCATAGAGGGGGCCATGTAAAGACACCAGGAGAAGACCCATTTACCAGCTGAAGAGGGAGGCCCCGGAAGAAACCAGTCCCGCCAGTACCTTAATCTGGGACTTCCAGCCTGGGAGAAATAAATTTCTGCTAAGTCATGCAGTCTGTAGTACTTTGTTATGGCAGCCCTAGCAAACCAATAGTGAAGTCCCAGGTTCAAGTCCCAGCATTGCTGCTTACTAACTGTGTCGCCGTGGGCGATGTCCTGATCTCCTTGAGCCCCAGTTTCCTCATCTATAAAATGGAACTGATAATAATAAGTAAAATGTGATGGCCAAGCCCGCAGTCTTGGCGTAAATTGAAAAACTTAAGTCAGCTAATGGACACAGAAAAACCTCTGGAAGTTATTTGGGGCCCAGCAAGTCTTACAGAGGTCTAGGCACACAGTGGCGATGATGGAGCCATAATGCCCTTTTTTGAGGGGCGCAGGGTGGTAGGTATGTGATGACGCATCTCCCCGTGCACGTTAAAGGGCCCACCTAGGGCAAGGCCAGATCTCGGGGCCAGGTACTATTCCAGAGAAGGGAGTCTCTTCTTGGCAATATTTCAATACTGTGAGTACTCGGGGACCCTGGGATAGGACAAGCAAGCACATGACAATGACCAGCGGGCTGAAGAGACATGCTTGCGCTGGAAAGCTGCAAAGTCTGACTCTGGTGCCTCAGACTTCTTGTGGGGCTCCCTTTGTATCTGTCCATCTCCAGGAGTTCCCCGTGACACCCCCACCACCCGATCCCTTTCGGGACCTGCTTCAGCAAACCCACTGACTTTAGCAATGAGCAGTTTGTTTTTTTTTTTTTTTTTAATGATTTTTTATTATATTATGTTAGTCACCATACAGTACATCCCCGGTTTCTGATGTAAGGCTCGATGATTCATTAGTTGTGTATAACACCCAGTGCACCATGCAATACGTGCCCTCCTTACTACCCATCACCGGTCTATCCCATTCCCCCACCCCCCTCCCCTCTGAAGTCCTCAGTTTGTTTCTCATAGTCCATAGTCTCTCATGTTTCATTCCCCCTTCTGATTACCCCCCCTTTCTTTATCCCTTTCTTTCCCTACCGATCATCCTAGTTCTTATGTTCCATAGATGAGAGAAATCATATGATAGTTGTCTTTCTCTGCTTGACTTATTTCACTTAGCATTATCTCCTCCAGTAGCAATGAGCAGTTTGGTAATGAGAGTCATCCTGTCCCTGTACCATGTTGTGTAATTGAAGGGCTTGTCCTCCTGATAAAGGAATGGTAAATATCATCCAAGAGTTTTTCAGTAGTAGTTACTTTTCTGTGGGGCCGGGTTTACTTAAATGCAAGATCATCTTTACCCCAAACTGTTTCTGTGCAGTGTTACCTGCCAGTAACAGCACAGGGTGGTGTCACTGGAGCATGATAAAGGGGAGAGACAAGGAGAGACAGAGACTGAGCTTGTTTGGGCTGAAAAGCCAAATTTACATTCCTCTGAGGAAGCCACATTATTGCTGACCTGATCAGAAGTAGAATTCTGACTCTCACTGACATCAGAGGCTCAGAGCAAACAGGAAGTTTGGAACCAAGGGGAAATTCCTGATTAAATTTGTTTGAGGGTTTCAGCTAATAGTATGTGTTCAAAAAAAAAAAAAATCAGGGACCTTGTCATCTATATTTCTCATGACACCTCCCATAGAACTGAGAAGCCAGCATGATGGTAAAGGACTTCTGGGCTCAAACTGTCTTCACTGCTCATTAGGTTTATGATCTTGGGCAAGGAACTTACTTCTCTAACCTCAGTTTCTTAATCTGTGAAGTGGGGATGTCACCTTCCTCGGAGGGATATTGGGAGAAGCAATTACACATTGATACTGGTAAAGTAATTACGATCATGTCTGGTACAAGTAAGTACTCCTTAAGTGTTAGCTGCTGTCATTATTATCGTATTATTCTGTTTGACAAGTGGCTGAGTGAACAGTTGATAAGATTCACTTTGTCTGTCTTGAAAATTTCATGATGAACGTATCGTGGCAGCTGGCACACGCCTGGAAACACCTTGTCACGGTACAGCTTCCAAAGACGAGTCTGAGGAGGTGGGACTTGCCTTAGGAGGAGGCAATTGATAGCTGTTATTTTTATGACTATTATTATTTTATATTAGTATTTTATGACTGTAAAACATGCTCTAGAAAGAAGAAATCTCGGAGCATGTGTTACTACAGTAGTCGGCTGTCAAGCCTGAATCCTTCCCAGGTGTACTCAGAGGGTTTTGTTTCTTCGGTGCCTTTGGCTAATGACTGAACTACTAAAAATGGGAATTCTTGTAGCAAACAATGGGTGGCTTTGCCCGATGGGAAGCAGAGTGTACGGGAACATCGGAGCTGGTCCTGTGGTCTCTGCGGGGCCCTGGCTGAATCCAGAATGGCTCAGCCTGGGCAGTGGGGGGCAGGGTGCTTCAGCACGTGGAGCCCACAGGGGTCATACTGAATTGTCTTTGCTTCTTTCTTTGGTCATGTGGTAACAGGCTGACCATTCCTGCAGATTAATTATCATAAAACAAGGAGTTGACGCAGTCTCTGGCTCAGAAGTCTGCAATCATGCTCTGTTATCAGGATAATGTCTAGACTACTTCTGCCTCTTACCCAAAGCCATCCCCAAGCTGACCCTCTTAACTAGCTTCATCTCTGAGATTTGCACACATTCTCTCTCTACCCCCTCCCCCACCCCCCAGCTTCTCAAGTGTTTCCCCTGCCGAGTTCCTCCTTGAATGTTTTCCTGAGCCTGACAGGTATCCTCATCGACAACAGCCACGCACACTGTACTTGTGGTGCCTAGATCCTGAGCATCGACGGTCACAACAGAACGCCTCCCTTTGCCTTTTCCTGGACTACCGTACCTTCCTTTTCACTTTCTATTTTGTTCTAACTCACATCCTTTGAGATTCAGCTTCAGCTCATCTCCCCTGGCCCTCTTCAAGGCAGTTAGTGCCCTCTTCCTCCTGTTAACATTGCATCTTGTTCCATTATATAATAGCATTTCTCACATTGTACTGTAACCATTTCTCGGTCGAAAGGTTGTAGAGAGAGAGCTTCCCCCAATTACGCTAAACTTATGGTTTTGCCCCATGGCCCTTGATTTCTTGGCCAACCCATTCAAATATATCAAGGAAGCACCTCCGGGAAGGTGGGGGAGTTTTCTAAACATATTTGGCCACAGAATCAATTTTCTAATGGACTTCTTGCTGGACCAACATTTCCCTGGGCCCTGTTTCTATGTGCTGTGCCCCTTCCATGAGTCTTTTTATTCTTCAGTGTCTGGTTGATGGCCCACTGCAGTGGAAGGAACATGGGGCTGGGAATCAGGGCCCAGCACTCTCAGGAACTGGCCCAACCAAGTGGCCTAGGCAGATTCTCCTTTCTGGACCTCCGTTCCCTACATGTAGGCAGGATTGTTGATCTAGCCCTGTGACCCTAAGAGGTGGGTCTGGGAATGCCTTGAACAGAATCTGAAAATGAAACTCTGAAAAGCATCTCCAAAGGATCTCAGTGAGGCTCTGGAGGTAACTGAATCCAAGTAGCAAGAGTACCTGGTGCCCTTTGGAAGGGTTCAGAGGTGTGGCCGTCGATTCCCATGATCCCTTGGAACATGAGACGTCATCAGCAGGTGGTCCTATTTGCTGCTGAGTATCAAATCACCATATGTGAGTTCCCCTCCCTAATGTCTCCAAAGTCCTCCCTCTCTTCAAGGCTCTGATGTAGCCGAGTTAAATGTTTATCCCTGTAGTGAGCAGACTTCCCTTGAGGGCCTGAAACCCACCATGTGGGCAAGAAGTGGCTGAAGAACGGGGCTGCTTGCTTAGAAAGTTGTGGTCCCATTGGGACTGAGAATCTCATGCCCATGAGTCAAAAACCCTCTCAGAAGTGGGGCATCTGTCCGATGAAATTTGCCCCCTTGTTAGAAATCTGCTCATGTAAAAGCATTCATCCGAAGGGGATTTCTATTTGGGTTCGTACCTTTTCTTGAGAAGCAACCAAAAAAAAAAAAAAAAACAAAAAGGCTCTTGTTTAGAGAGCACTGTGCTTAAGCAGATGCTCATTTATTCAGTCATTGATTGTCAAGTCCCCTTGGTATGTCAGGTGGAGGACTTCAGGGTGCCATGAAAAGGAAAAGACACACATTCTCTGCCCTCTTGGCACTCAAGTTTGGGTGGGGATGCCAGATAATAAAATAAGCAGTAACAATAAAAACTGATAAGAATGATGATAGGGAAAGGCTAGGGTACTAGGGAGCCACATAGCAGAGATGCCTCAGCTACTTGGAGAAAGTCAAAGAAGACTTTCTGAGGGAAGTGACCTCTCCCCTAGAGGCCCAATGGGGTAAGTAGGAGTTGGCCAGAGTGAGAGCATGTGGGAGAGTGAGCCAAGGAGTGGGAATAGGATGTGCCAAGGCTTGGGGTGAGGGAATGCCAAATGGGCCTGTGGGTCTAAAGAATTTCTACATGCCCATATCTCAGACCACAAAGGGAGGCCTGGTGAGCAATGAGGCTTGAGGGAAGGCCAGGGTCACCATCCTAAGGGCCACAGATGAACTGTGAGAAGTAATGTCCCTGCACAGGGACGTGATCTTAGATTGTATGATAAGTGGGGGCTGTGGAAGAGGGGCCTACTATTTAATAGAATTTCAGAGGTGGAAGCAAACTGGGAGGTCAGCTCCCAGTTCCATCCTTCATAGATAAATAAACTGAAAGAGAGGTTGGGTGACTTGTCCAAGGACACTCTGTCTTTTGGCGACACAGGCAAAATTAGGAGTTGGGGTGTATTTTGATGGTGTGTTGATAAACTGGCTCCAAACAGAAATACCTAATTTGTAGCTAACTGCCGTGGCGTAAATATTCCCCATGTGGTCTATTTCAACCTACCCGTGTTTAACCATCAGCTCACAAAATTCTTGGAGATTGAGCAGTCTGGTTTGTGAGCCAGTACAAGCCAGCAACAGCGTACCAGAGGGAAAGCTGACTCTGTGCACCTCTTCCCTGCTCTGTGATCTGTGACACTTTGCTGGTGGTTTGAAATCAGCGGTGGAATTCAGCAAATGCTACAGATCAAGGTTTGTTCCCCTGGAGAGCTATTGTTAAACATTGACCAGCACACTGTTATAAAAGGAATCTGTAGTTTAAGTTGGGGAGTGCCGTTCAGGTCACCCACATCCTTACCGATTATCTGCCTGTTTGATCTATCACTGAAAGGGGCCATTTGTCCATTTCTCCCTTCAGTTACAATTATCTTTTTTCCTAACGATTTTTCTGAGATATGATTCACGCAGTGTACTATTCACCCACTGCAGGTATACAAATCAGTGGGTTTTTTTGGTTTGGTTTTGGTTTTTTTGGTGTCTTCACACATCGCTACAGTTGGCTTTAGCACATTTCCGTCACCCCAAAAAGAAGCTTCGTTCCTTCTAACCATCATTGCCTCAGCCTCCCACCCCTCACCCCCAGCCCTGGGCAACCACTTATCTACCTTCTTTCTCTTTAGATATTTCACATAAATGGAACCTTGCAAGACGTGGTTTCTCGTGACTGGCTCTCTGGATGTTTGCAAGGTCCATCCATGTTGTAGCATGCATCAATTCCTTGTTCCTTTTTATGGCTGCATAGCGTCTCTTTGTATGGAGATAGCACATTTTGTGCATTCATTCATCAGTTCGTGGACCCGTGGGTTATCTGCCTGCTGCTGTAAGTATTGCCGTACGCGTCTTCGAGAGGACATACGTTGCCATTTAGCGCAGCTGTGTGCCTAGAAGTGAAAGTGCCAGGCCCAGTGGCAACCGTGTTTAACTTTCTGTTTTCCAGAGCGGCTGCGCGCTCTCACCTTCCCACCAGCAGCATGTGGAGGTTCCAACTTCTCCACATCCTGGCCAGCACTTGTTATCGGCTGGCTTTTTGATGACACATCCGAGCGGATGTGATGTATATCCCATTGTGCGTTTGAGTCCTCTCAGTTTTTGCCTCTAGTTTGATCCTCTGTTGTTAGGTCTGTACCTGTTTGGATTTTAGGTCGTTTGGAAGAATTGACCCCCTTGTCATTATGTAATATGCCTTTTTATTCCTGATAATTTTCCATATTGTGAAGTCTGCATTGTCTGAAATTCATATTGGTAATCCAGCTTTCTTTTAGCTAGTGTGAGGACTAGATATTTCTTTATCCATCCCTTTCTGTTTGTTGTTTTTTGATCTCCTCCCACAATCTCTGTCCTTTGTTTGGTATATTCAGATTATCTTTCTTTGGTGTATTCAGAGTATTGATATAATTGAATTGATATCTACCACTTCTGTGACTGTTCATTACATTTGTTCTTTGTTCCCCTCCCCTTTTCTGTTGTCTTTTGACTGAAAAGAACAATTGTTAATTTTAATTCTAAGATGCATCATCAAAATTGTTAAAATGGGGGGAAATGTATGTTCCAGAACCTGTGAAACATGGTCATAATACCCACAAGGAGGTTGTGGGGCTTTATAGGACCATTTATCAAAGTACTTAGCACAGTATTTGGTTTGGCAGTGAGCACTAGATATTAACCATTACCATAATTACTGTGTTAGTACTAGCCAATGACTTTGTGGACCACAGCTGACTTCGACACCCCAGTTCCATGACTGCACCACAGTTGAAAATAATTTCCCTAAATACGTAGGAATATAGATTTGGACGGAGTTTTTTGGCTTTTTGTTTTGAAATCACTTACTGAGAATATGCTCTCTTGCCCTGCTCTGTAGTCCACAGTTAGAACTCTGAGGTCAGACAGCCCTGCGTTTGAATCCCACCAGATTTGTCACTTACAGATGTATGACCCTGGGGAATTTCTAAGCCGCTCTGAGCCTTAGTTTCCATATTTGTCAAATGCTTATATTAATGCCTTCCTCACAGAATGCGTACAGGACCCTCACATCATAGATATCATTGTTATCAGTTGTCATATCTCTTCCTCTAAACCAAATGCTCCCTGTGCCTCAGTCTCCCTTTTTGAGCTGGAAACTCTAGGCAGGACCTGAGGAAGGCAGAGGGTGCATAGAAGGATTTAAACATTAGCAGGAGAAATGCCCTGAACCATAGGGACGGATCTCTCCAGCTAGACGTGGCAGTGGGGAAAGGGAGTGGGGCTGCTTCCTGGCGTGCCTGGTGTAGGAGATTCCCTCTCAGCCCTGGACAGGGGTAGCTGTGGGGCAAGAAAAGATTCCCGGCTGATGCAGGCAACAGGGACGACGGGCCAGTAACCACCCTTCTCACACCCACCATAAAGCAGTGAATCTTGATAGAAGACCAGCTGTGTATTCATCTCAGTCCCGGCGATTGTGAGGATGGGTGATTGTGCTTCATCTCTGCAGTTTTCTCCTCAAGAATATTCTGGATACTTCTGGCTATTCGTTTTTATTTTTTTACTTATTTGCTTTTCTTTTTTTTTTCTTTTTTTCTTTTCTCCCCTGAATCTGCGGTTTGGGTTTAATGGGAATGAATCACTGCCTCTCTCTTCCTTCCCCAGACACATTTTTAATGTCTGAACAACCAGCAGGCTGGCCTTTAGACCCAGATGAGCAGGGAGATGTACATTCACAGAAAAACCGTATAGTGCTTGGCTCTGTTTCTGCTTGGCCCGGCAGTGACGGGCATGTCAAACAGCATAGAACTAAACATATGCAGACCTAGGCCTGTCCAAGAGGAAATTTCTATGTCGAACCTAGTTTTCTGTAGTCAGGGGGCTTTGTTCAGGATTTTTTCTGAGTTAAGGCTGCAAACTTCTAGAAGCTGGGCATCACCTGGCCAGCATAGCTGGAAACTATATTGCCCTTCCAGAGTCCAGGGCTTCTAGAAGAATCTAAAACTCTTTCCCTCAAGAGAGCCTCTTTACTGTTTTATGATTCAGTGAGAATTTTGTGGTATACTGACATGAATTTTAAAAATATAGTGAATTAAAGCAATTATTTGGAATTATATGGGCCTAGAAAAAGGCAGGATTTGAAGAAAAGGGATTTGAGGCATTAATAATGTATATTTAGGGATCCCTTTTCTCAAGATCGTATGTTCTAGAGGATCCCAGGAAATCCCGTCCCATCGACCTGGGCTGCTGAGATGTAGGGACAGTTTCATGAAGCCTTCTAGCCTGTCCTGAGGGGACCTCCATGTGAGGCACCCTCTGGAGTTTCTCCATCTGTTGTCCCGCCTTGACCACAGTGGAGTGCAAGCCTCAGTCCTAGGCACTGGAAGGTTATACTGGGATAGAGTGGAAGGAAGTATTATTTCACACATTATCAACCGTCCAAAGCAGAACAAAGGTTCCAAGCTCAGCTGGTCACTTTAGACTCTCACAGCCTGACCTTGCAAGCTCCCACAGAGAGGGCCTGTTCCCAGACCCTGCTCCCCCATCCTTTCCGTGACCCTGAGAGGTAGTGGAGGTGATTGTTATCAGTGAGAGCCTGAAAACCTAAGTTATTGTTGGCACAAAGAAATGCACATCTCATAAAACCCAAATCCCCAACAAACAACATCCACCCCGTCCGTCTCGTCCAGAGTTGAGCCACTGAGCACGTGACTGGAAGAATGCGTGTAAAGAGGTGTAAAGAACCCAGAAGCCCTGCTTCCCTGAAGATTCCACAGTATTCTCCAGTGGGCACCCTTTATAGTCTAGGGACACATTTGTGTGCATACAGTAGGTGTCTGGCCATTGACGAGGGACGTACCCTTGCATGCATGAAGCCAGATTTTGGAGCTATCTATATGTGTGTCAGTACTTGCTTCAAAGCTACCCAGTTCTGTGTGTGTGTGTGTGTGTCTGTCTGTCTGTCTGAATTATAAATCAGTGTTTTCGATGGAAATAAGATACAGAGCTACAATTAGAACCTGCGTGGAATCAAACACAGGCTCCTTTCTCTCTCTCTGTAATTAGCACCCTTGTCACAGAGGGTATCCTGGAGAGCACAGCTCAGAGTTCTCCCATCATTCGCCTTCTTTTCTGTTACCTTTGTATATGACTCTCTGTTTTTCTTTCCACTGTGAGACAAAATTCCTCACTATCAGGAACCAAAGGCCTCAAGTTACAGGAGGAAAGATCTTACTTCGTAATGTTACAGGGGCAGGAGGATTGGGGTGAGATTTCCCCAAAAGGTGAATGAGCATTTGCCCAGTGGCCATGGGATTTCAGAGCGTGGGTAGGGATATAGTGCTTGCTCCGTCTCGACATGCTTCATTTTTGTTGTTTTTCCCAACTGAATTGTGAGCCCTTGGTCGGGGGCCATGACCTCTCCTCGTGCCTGGCCCTCCAAGGGGCCCCGCCTACAGCCGCGTAGGAGGTAAGCCACCGACAGGGAGGATATCCCTGTTGACACGGGGGCCCACACCTACAGCTGGAGGAGGTCAAACGCAAGGTACCCTTTAGAACTTCTCACAGACCAGTGTGCACACGTGGGCATGAGCGGCTTTGCAACTACAGTCCGTAAGAGAAGCTTCAGGATTCTAACTTAAACCATCTCCCATCTCCGTGCTGGGTAACAAGCAGTTGGGTAACTGTGACCTAGGTGTTCCGAATAAAATAAGAGGATGAGGGAAAATGCAAAAGGAGATTGGAGAGCTTCTGAGGTAACCCGGTACGGTAACCCTGGACGGTGGACACCTCGGAACGATCGTGGGCTTAGAAGTCTGGGTTGTCCTGAGGACGAGTTCCTACCCCCTCCCCACCTTAACCCAAACCAAGTGGGCCATTTCACTGAGGGGATTTGCTCTGCGCTCATAGCAGTGCTAAGCCCACAGCCTCCGTGTTCTCACTGGCCCGGTGTACATTTGTCTGTCCCCGCTCTCCCCTGTGGTTGGCCGGAGACAGTAATGTAATAATCACAAATAATGCTTTTTCTGAGAAGAATGTCTATTAAAAAAAACACAAACAGGGGCGCCTGGGTGGCACAGCGGTTAGGCGTCTGCCTTCGGCTCAGGGCGTGATCCCCGCGTTACGGGATCGAGCCCCACATCAGGCTCCTCCGCTGTGAGCCTGCTTCTTCCTCTCCCACTCCCCCTGCTTGTGTTCCCTCTCTCGCTGGCTGTCTCTATCTCTGTCGAATGAATAAATAAAATCTTTAAAAAAAAAAAAACAAATGAAAACTCCTTGAAATGCTGGCTAGAGAAACGTGAGGATTAAACACTCCCTGTACTGAAATCAGGGGAAGGAGAAGGTGGCAAAGGAGCGTGTGCTTCAGCGGGAAGGTTTGCAGAGGGGAAAACCGAAGCGTGGAGAGCAGAAACATATTTCACTTGGAGAAGCTGAAGAATTTTTTGGTGGTTTTCTTGCTATTGTCTGAAGGGAAGCCTGCAGTAAAGAAAATTGTGGGTCAAATTTCATATAAGAAGGAACATGAAACAAAGGATCTTATCTTTAATAGCTAAGAACCCAATTTAATGTTTGAAGGAACATGAGGAAAAAAAACACAGGTGACTATCAAACGTGCTATAAAATCCTGTCAGATTAGCTCTTTCAGAAAGCATGCGAGGGCATCGGGAGGCTGGGAGTTTCTCAATTCTGCCATAAGGAAATGGACTGATTTTTTTTTTTTTTAGGCAAACATACCAGAGTGTATACATTTGTACAAATGAGTATTGTCATCCCCTTTGAGAGAGTCCTCCTGGATACTTTATTCTTGAGAGAGTCCTCCTGGATACTTTATTCTCAGGGGGAAATACTGCTTTTACTTTGAATATTTTTACACTCCCCTCTGGGTTTTTCTTTTGAATGGTGTCTTTTGCATCTCCTGGGTCCTCCTTTAGGAGTAAACTTGATTTCTGAAAAGCATTTTGCATCAAAAATAGTGTGTGCATATAATGGCAAAATCCTGATTACCTGAGGGGCTTTGAAATGATGCACTCTAAAATAAATTGCACGTGAGGTCCAGAAATCGAGGAGGCAGAAGCTGCAGCCCCAGTGCTTTCCGCAGTAACTACCAGGGACCTGACATGCGTCAGCCTGGCTGGGCGGTCACACGCCTGTGAGCCAGACACCTGGACAGGCGGGATCCCGGCTCTGCATGCTAGCCTACTCTGTTCCTTTCTGACCTTCAATTTCCTCCTTTCAAACCTGGGATGGGAATAATACCTACCTCATGTGACTGTTAGGAATATATATATATTTTTAAGTTTAGTAGTAGTAGTAGTAGTGGTAATCTCTATACCCAGTACAGGGCTTGAACTCACCACCCGGAGATCAAGAGTCACATGCTCTTCTGGCTGAGCCAGCCAGGCACCCCCTGACCATTAGAAATATTAAATGAGGTAATGCTTGAAAAAGCCATAGGCAGGGCATAATGATTATGTTGTGCTGTTATTCTCCCCTCATAATATCTTAACTGTGGAACTGGGCACTTGGTAAGTGAACTCTAAAGAGCAGTGGATTTGTTGTGAGGGTGACTCTAAAGATGTCAGGCTTTGACCTGAAAGTATATCCGTAGCTGAAGAGTGGGTTCATCTGAGGTAATTGCAGAAGGGCTAGGAAAACCTGTCTAATCCTCAATCCTGTGAAGCTCTTTTAGAATGGTATTTATTTACCTCAGAGTTCCACCTCAGCTCGCCTAGTCTGGGAAGTTGACTATTACATCGAACAATGGAATTCATATGAACAATGAGAAAAAATGTTAAGTAGCATGGATAATTGAAGAATAAACTGTCAGAGAGTCAAGTAACCCTATATAGAGGAAAATGTCCTTGGGATAGTTTTGTCAACCAGAGAGACTCCTCTGTGGCCTCGTCATTCAAAATCAATGAGGTAATTTGTTTAACTTGAGTATGAGAGGCATCACCAAGAAGAAAACCTACCTCAAAGTCCACAAAGGAGAATGGGTCTGTGGGCAGTCATGGGACAGGGTAGGGAAAGAGAAACTGCCCAAGTTTGGCCAAAGATCTTGTCACCCTTTTATGATGACCTCAAATTGGTAAAGAAGTTTTTCATAGTTTTTCAGGTTCGAAAGGGAGAATAAGCACCGCACGAACCGTGTTGACTGTGAAGCCCAGTGCGATGAGGTATATTATAAACCAGATATTAAAAATTAGGGAAAAAGGCAGAAACACAGCGGGGAACACTTTTCATGGGAAACCTTGAAGTAACAAAAAAGAAATAAAAGAGGTGAGACTATTTGGTCAGCATGGCATCGTTGCTGGCTTCAATAAGGAGGTTTCTGACGCTGTCTTGTAAGCACGGAAGGTGACACGTAAGGATAAAGACCTCGGGAATGAAACATAAGAACAAAGATCCCTCGTGATGGGCAAGAGTAACTATGGGACCTGGAGTCTTAGACGTTGACCTGTCCAAAGGTAGGCCTGGGACATGGACCCAGGGAGCCTGGTGTTTGACCCAAGACCCTTTCATCTGAACAACCAGATTGAATCTCAACCTGAAACACAAGGAGCAAAAGTTTGTTCTTGGAATGTGGAAACTAAGTGGGATGGGAGGTAGGGGGCGTTGAGGGCCTTGGCTCCTGGAGAAGGAGCCAATGGCTTATGAAGATTTTTCTTTCACTGGTTCCTGGGAACCATGGAGTCAACACAAATTAGCAGAGCTAAGTAGGCAGATTTGTGGGTTTGGAGGCATAATTAGTACTGTTTTTCTCTAGTCTTGACCTAACTGGAGTTCACTGGGTATGTAATGGAAAAAAAACAACCAGCTTGATATAAAAATACAGGAAATGCCTGCAATCACTGCTGATTACAGTAGCAGCTTTCCTTCTGTTATTTTTGTGAAGGAGAAAAAAAAACAGCATTTGTTAGGTTTGTTCTTGTTTTGCTTTTTTCCCCCCCTTTCCTAAATGGTAGAAACAACTTGGCCTGTTAGTTCTTTTTAGGGCATTCTTTACTCCAGCTAAATGATGTCACTTAATCTTTATAAATAAGGGGTAGGGCGGAGGCGAGAAGACATTCAAATTCTTATCATAAATAAAATTCCTTTAAGTACCAGATACATTCACGTGGTTCTAAATGTGGCTTATTAACCCTGGGGGCTCATGTTTTCTGAATTCCTCCAATTGTTAGTCCCTCTAGGCTGTTGAGGATGAACTTAGTTTTTAGCATAGTGCCTCATTTTGCAGTGTGGTTTACATTAGGGCTGGGAGAGGTAGTACCGGTTCCAGCAATTTCTTTTCCCAGAAACCATCACCTCCTAGCAAGTGAAGACACTCGTACAAAGAGGTCTTCTGAACCAGCGGGCTAAAAGACACGCGATGTTCAGACCCAGAGAGCCAGATTCTTACCAACCAGGAGCTAGCAAGAAACACCCACCCAGTCTGTTAATGACGTGCATCCAGCATATTTCACTTTTGGCTTGAGGATTCTTGATGCCTGTGGCTGGAATTGGGATAGAAGTTATGTTTATAATGTGTCTTTTAAAATGCCACCTGGGAACTGGTTGGATTCTCCTGGCTTTCGGTTGGTGGGTGCCGTGGGAGTTTGCAGATGGGTGGCCCCTTGGACACCACCCAGGGAGGCCAAGCTCTGCCTATATTGCTGTGAGGCTCTTTGTTCGTAAGGCTTCAGGAAGTGTTGTCATTCTGGACAATAGATTTGGGGAACTCAGCTCCCCAGCGTGGAGCTCAGGAAAAGAAAATAGAATTTGGTTCTCAAGCCACAGCACTGTTTAGGGGGAAAAGCACTGAACTCAGGTTCAGAAGCTATATTTGGCCATAGTTTCTTCAGCCCTGTGAGGAGATTGGACCAGGTGATTCTTGATGTTCCTCTGACGTGGTTCTCAGCTGGGGGTGATTCTGCCGCCAGGGCACAATGGACAATGCCTGGAGGTGTTTCTGCTGGTCACCTCTGGGAGGGGACGGAAGCCACACGTGACACCACACAGCCTGCAGCTCCGAGGACAGCCCCACCACGAACCATCCGGCCTCCACGCCGGTGGTGCCGAGGCCGGATCTCCCTGCCCTGCTCTAGAGTTCTCTGACGACGAAGCTCAGGTGGCGTGGAGAGGCGGTGAGTTAACAGGTGCCTCGCTGCAGCTAGTAAGGTTATGCAGCTGAGGGGGAGCGCAGCCAGAAGAGCAGGGTCCTCAGACCCTGAAGAAATCAGATCGAGACGCTGAAGGCTTTTTGAACCCTTCTGAAGATAAGGGGAAGGCATAAGGGAGACATTTCCATTTGTCATTTCATTTCCTTTTCTCCACTCTCCAAGATTCTATGACCGAACCTCAGAGATCATATTGAACTTTTTGTGAAAGAATTCCACCCATGTTTGAAAAAACCAGAAGAGCTTTTCTTCCCCCTATAAATGTTAAATGAAGAAAGATTTCGTCTACCCATACGATAAAAACTGGACAGGTCTAAGTATGACCCTCTCTTCTTATTCATGTATTAATATCAGTTTCTGCGCCCCAGGGGGCCCTCAGGTTTGGTTAAAATGAGCATGTGGCAGTATTCTTTGGAACTGCTGGCTCCATTCACAAACTAAAACCATGTCTCTCCAGATAAATTTTGCTTCAAACAAAACAAAATTTTTAAGTCCTTTTACCATCATAACTCGATCTAACTAGAGCACCTTAACATCACCCCACCCTTTAATCTTTTATGGGAAGGGTTATGCCAGTAATGGTTTGGTGTTCTTGGGATTAAAGCGATTAAGAATACACTGGTTGACAATTTTCATTTCCACCTCGGTGCACCCATCGTAAAGTAGACTTTGTATTGTTTATGGCGTCTTGGGACCAGACTGCCTTGAACATTTTATGGCCTGAGATCAGTCTGCAGAGGCTCCGCCCCAGTCCCCTGAGACAGGCTCCACCCTGCACCCTGAGAGCCCTATTGTCTCTGACTCCCGGGTGCCCAGTGCATTCACTGCCTGTCTTTGACACCCAGACTCAGTACTTGCGAATACCTGCCCAGTCTGCAGCACAGTGGGCTCTGAGATGGTAGAGGTGCCCACAGGGTAGTTACAGGACCTAGCATGGTACAGGGCTTATTAGAGGATGGCTAGGAAGTGTTGACCGTCTTGTTGACTGGAAATTCTGGGTTGGTAGTCAGGTTCACCAATTTCAGTATGTCAATAGGTGCATTTGTACTGAAAACAGACCAACAGGCCGTGTCTGAGCACATACTCCGTGGCTCCGTACACCTAAATATATGCCCAAAATGACACTCGTGAATGTCTCTGTACAGTCAGCTCACTCACTGAGCAATCCCCTCCTGAAACTGGGTTCGTGGGTGATTTACATGGAGCAAGACGGACTAAGGGAAAAATGATTTGTGCCTGCTCCTTGTTTTTTTCTTTTTTTACCCCCTTCTTTCCTCCTCTTTGTCTCTCCCTCCCTCCCTCCCTTCCTCCTTCTTCTTTTTTCCTATTGAGGTCTTATAGGCCTTCAGTGAAGTACACAGTTCTTATACGTGAATAAATCTTTCCATAGCTAGACCGCCAAAAAATGCAGATTGAGGTACAGACTGTTTCTAGCACCCCAGCAGGCTCTCCTACAGCCCTGCAGTCAGTACCACCCCTTGAGAGGTAAGTGTCTTGGCCATGGGGAAGTTTTACATTTGGGTCTCTTTAAAGATGACCTTAGTGGTAAAATACCCTAAATAGCGCTCATTGTCTCCCTCTCACCTTGCCTGGGTCCAGGTTGATACGGGAAGCTCCTCACTTTGAAAATGGTTAATAATAGTTATTGAGGGGTTAAATTGCGCCTGGCAATAAGTGTTTTCCATATGTTCTCTCATTTAACCCTCGGGAACACAGCCTATGTGGTAGATAATACTGTCCTCATTTTACATATGAAGAAACCGAGACTTCAAGCTATAACTTCAAACAAAGAGATCCCATAGGCAGGAAGTGGGGGAGCCACGTGGGAACCTGGCCCCGGGCACCAGAGCCTGTTTTCCTTACCCCTGTGCCAACAGGTGTTTGCCTCCAGTATACGTAGAGGAGTCCGAGCAAAGCCAGATTATTTTTCATATAAAATTTAGTCCTTCCTACTGAAGCTTGAGGAAAGATTCTAGAAACCTTTTCCAGACCACCTTGCCATTGGTCATTGTTTACTGCCTATTGGTCATGTTTCTGAAACTTCTCTCTGGGGTGCTATGTTTAATCTTTAAGAGGAAGGTTTACTCAAGTTCACTAGCAAAAATGTGCAAATACAAGGAAAGGAAGAGCCCTACAAAGGAAAATACTTGAGCCCCCACCCCCGCCTTTTTTTTTTTTTTTTGTCTACACACTGCTAAGAGGAAACTCAGAGTAAAAAGATAAGCAAGTCACACATATTAATGTCTTACGCTATTGCCTCCAATTGTAGGACAGTTATTGAGAAGTAGGAGACTGAAATAAGGTTCAGTGAGATCTTGAAGATAAAGGAATTTGGGAGAAGTGTCAAAAGCACTACCCCAAAACAATTACTTGGGGGGAGGGGAGGATGAATGATTTTACCTGTTTACTCTTAGAATCCTTAAGAACTCCATATCACATGGATCAAAAGCAAATGTATTGGTTTTAAGGTCATACTGTATCTTGTTCCTCCTTCCACCCTCTTTGGTGTTGGGTGATAAGGTTTAGCACCTTCCCAAGCACAAAGAAATCAAGTGGCCAGCAGTGAATGAAGGAGAGGGGGTGTTAATGAGGCACATACTGATCTGAAGGGGAAGCAACCTCGAGGCACTGCCCAGTTCAAGCCGCTGACAGTGGTCAAGCAATTTCACCAAGTTTGAAAAGTGATTTTAAAATGTTTGCTTGTAAATGAAGGGATGTTAGTGTCAAACAGTGGACACTATTCTCATTTCTAATTATAATGGTGTTTTTCCCTCTTGAGACATTATAAAGAATATGAAGAGACAACCGTCTAGAGAGAATCTCCTTTTAAATACTAAGCTACTAAGCTGATGTTAATATAATCAAGTGTCTCTTCCTCGATGAACCTTACTTGATTGGTACCCTTGACACTGCCCTATGTTCCTTCACCAGTTGGAGAGTCCTGCTTATGTGAAAAATGGCCATAGAAATCCATGGCTCCGTGTTCATGTTAGAGCTTCTGGGTAGAGGAAAGAGATCATACTCTTTGTACCCGAAACATCACTCATTGATCTAATTTTGACATGCTACAAATTCTTTAAGGACTGGGAACCAGTCTTCCAGCTCTCTGATCTTCTGCATCTAGCAAAGATCTTTACACAGTGTCGTGAGTAATAAGGATGGTGTGTTGCACGTTTACATGTCAGGTGGCCCTAAACAATTAAAAATATTTCTCCACTAGCAACCCCCGCCTAATTGGTAAATATGGAGGGTCTTGAAAAGAACCATTTATACACATTCAAATCTTCTCTGAAAAATAAAATAAGGGATATCTCACTTGGACTATCTCACTGGGGCACAAATAAGACATTGTGGTAATTATTTGCAATGGTGTTTTGCCTGCTTTAGCCACTAAATTGCTCAGTGCTCTCTCTCTGTAGGAATTTCTCAAGTTCTTCCTCACTGCCATACTTTAGTCCTCTATTATGTATATAAACTTTAGAAAATTGGAATTTAGTTGATTTCTACTTACAGAAATTTAAATATTAGAATAAATGTCTTTGGAAGAATATTTGGGAAAATGAATTGATGGGCAGTGCCACGGTTCATCCATTCTGGAGAACTCAATAATCCAAATTGTATTAGGAAGGAAAAATAGGCATAGTCCCCATTATGTGGCTGACAAAGAGGATTGTTTGGTTTCTGATAGAATGTGCTCCTCTAGAAAGTTCTTTGAAACCAGGCAGTAAGTGACCACAGAATGACTTTGAGGGGACATTTTTGGTAACACTGAGTTTAAAATAAAAGTTTGAGTTTATGGGAATCAGTTTATCTGGAACAAAGGAATCTTTTCTGAAGTTGGCACATCAGACCTGAGCTTGGCTATTACCAGGCAGGGCTTAAAGGGGGGAAGGGAGAAGAAAAATCAATTTCCTACACATGGTTAACTCTATATCGTTACAAGGGAAATGAATTAGTCACTGACTTCATCTAGCCAAATACAACTAACTGATGGATTTTTTCCACTTTTTTAGACACTTTTAGTGTCTCTGATAATTCCCTTCTCCTAAGTTCACACATGCTAATAATAAATGAGGACACACACACACACAACATTAACAGTGCAGGGACACTTAGTAGGTGTATAATAGTAGTTATATAATAAGTAGGTATATAATAAGTAAGGATCCTTTGAGAAAAACAAATGTTCAGCCTAGGATAGTGAGTCATTCGTAATTCACATTAGGATTAAATAAGCGTGAAAATCAAAGTCCATTCCATACATGATTACCACCAGAACAAAATGGAGTGTGAATCCAAATCAAGTTGTACATGTCTTCATTGTGTCTAAGTGAAGTACCTGCTTAAAATGAATAGAAATTATTTCAGGAAGTTAATCTGTGCGACAGCATGGCAGATGGAAGCCACAGGGTTGAGGCTGCCAAGTGAGGGTACGAATAACCCAGCAGGTTGGTTCTTGTAGAGAGGGTTCAGGCCGTGTTGTTTGATCAGCTTGGCATCCGAGCTGTGACACAGGCAACACTAAGTTTCCAGAAGAAAAATTACTTAATGGATCTTTCTTTAGTAAATATTCCCAAGTGCCTGCTGTCTTGGAATCCGACCTTCAGCCCACAGAGATCTCTCCGCGTCTCTTCTGAGTACCTATGTTCATTCTTAGTCAACCCACAGGTGTTTAACCGCCTGCCGCGTCTCAGGCACCATGCGAGGTCCTGTGGCGATAAAGCGGTGAACTCAGTGTGGGGCTTCATCCCTTCCTCGGGCCTAGTTTGGGAGATAGACAAATAAATAGGCCTTCAGATTGCGTTGTCATGAATACTATGCCAGGGGACATCCAGGTGCCTTGGGACCCCGTAAGAGGGGCCCTGAGGCGAAATGGGGGAGCCCATGAGAGCTTCCTGCAGGAACTAAGTGATGAGAGTTGGCCAATAAAGAGAGAGTATGTGTTAGAGGCAGAGAGAACAGTTTCTGCAAAAGCCTTAATAGGTACACCTTTTATCTGACGTTTATCGGTAAATATATATTTTCCATTTTAATGCCAGCTTAAAAGCTTTTTTCCCCGCGGTAGAAACTCACTTGGTGTGCTTGGGTCTCCCTACAGAACCTGGCATGTGGTAGGAGTTTGACAAATGTGAATTCCCTTCCCTCTTGTCCGCCGCGCTCACTCCCAAAGGTAACGCCGCCGTAGCAGCCCTCCAGGATGCTGGCTGGCTGGCAGCGGTGAGGGCGGAGGCCAGCAGGCACGGGCCGGGCAGAGGGCCGCCCCGAAGAAGATGGGGCAAGAGGAGCAGAGGCTCCGGAGAATGAAGATGCCTCTCTGACTTACACTTTCCGGGAGGCCCAGCAGGGATGAGCTCCCTTGAAAAATGGCTAATATGTCTGAGCTTTAACAGCGAGCGGCAGCTTATGCAATTGTAGGCCTCCACACCCTTAGCCTGAGAGTTGAGGGCCAAGGTATGGAAAGAGCAGGGCTTGAGGGCCAGAAAGCCTGCAGACTTGGGCCTTCCCAGTTAGCTCTGTGCTTCAGCTTTGGTTCTTTCTAGCAGCTTCCAGGTCCGTTCTGCTCAAAATCATTGACCCGTGCCCTTAAACAATTTGTCATTGATATTTCCTTCTTGCATTGCTAAAACCCTGGACTCTTAGAATCCTCTTAATACACGTCCCTATAGCAGTGCTTCCTCCACGTTTTAATAGCTGCTTAGTGTTTTCTCTTATTTTGAAGTTGGTGTAGAAACAGCTGTATAGGCTATTTAAAAAAAGAGCGAGAGATCGAGCCCTACACCAGCATTTTATCCTAACCTCCTGCTTCTGGATGTTCGTGGGTCATGTCAACATACATTATGTGGCTACTCTTCGTTCCAGGCTTCTCTTAGAGCGTGGAGACATACTACATGTCACATTGCTTATTCTGCTACCCCTGACTGCTTTTCACCATGTCGGTCTCTGTTCTCCATCAGTTCTGTGCACAGAGTAGCTGATCTACAAGTATTGTGAGTGTAAGAGGACCAGCACGGTCTCTCCACTCTCAGAGTACGCCGGTCTGGCTCCTGAGATAGTTCCAAGGTTGGAAGCCTTTGAGAGTGAGTGGCTGTCATCACTGGCAGCCCGCTACCGCTGATGAGTGAGGGATTTTTAGACTGGCCTGGGACCTGTGGCTTAGTCAGGGGCCTTAGTGCCAAGCAGAGCTCTGGCTGACTTGCACAGAAAAGGAATTTGCTGGACAGCAATGGGGACAGGTCACAGATACAATGGGCAAGCTAGAAAATCAGTGAGAAATGGGCAGGGACCAAGGAGGCTGGACCCAGCCATGCCTCATAGACACGACCGTGGGAAACCATAGCCTGGTCAGCTCAGTCCCTTTACCTACCTGCCTCTGCCTCAAAAGTCACAGGAGGACCAAACTGGCCAAGCCTTGGTGTCCCGTGTCCTTCCACAACTCACACACGGGGGTACCCCCCCCCCCACATGCCAAGTCAGCTATGGTGGGAAATGAAGTCTAGCAATGAGGGCACAGCCACTGTTCTATAACTGCTAGTCCGATTTCTTCAGTCTCGTTTCCCCTTCTGGTGGGTGTTTACCATCGTGGTGCTGCCTTCCAGTGTCGCTTGTAATGTGGTCAGTCTGAAAAAAAAGCAGCAAGCATTCAAATCTATTTATGGGGCAGACAGTCATTTTTTGTAGGTGAGGGAGGAGTAAGAAACTAGTGGTTTCAATGATCAAGTTTGGAAATTGCTCACGAAGGGGAATTGGAACTAATATTTGTCAAGCACCCACCCTGTGCCAGGAACTGGAATCAATTTTTACATATTATCTTATTTAAGCATCACAGTAAGCCTTTGAAATGAGTAATTGTTATCCCCATTTTACAGGTGAGACACCTGAGCCTCAGTGACATTAAGTCACTGTATTCACGTATGGTTAAGAAGTCAGAACCCGAGTCATCTCCAAACTCATGTCTGTGAGATGCCACAGCCCCCTGCTCAGTCTCAGGCAGTTTTGCCTTATTAACCTTTCAGGGGCACCACGGAGAGTCGCCGTTTTGGTAAATGTTTCCTAATCCTTATGCCCTTGACCTGTAACCAGTTTTCCAAGGGCCCCAAATCTAGATCTCTGATGGACCATTAAAAATAAGATTGACAGGTCAATGAAATGCA